>NW_022196896.1:43012691-43037745 GCF_008632895.1 Mastomys coucha
CGAACTCAGAAATCCTCCTGCCTCTGCCTCCCAAGTGCTGGGATTAAAGGCGTGTGCCACCACCACCCTGTGCAATATAATTTTATATGAATGTGAATGAAAACTAAACTTAGTGATAGAATTGAATTATACTCACCTCTCTGCCTGACTTACATGTTCTATTCAGTACAAAATGAAAGCGTGTAGTGAGGCAGAAATCTAGACAGCATCTGTACTGCTAACATTCATTTGTATACACTCCTCTCATGAACAGGAACATGACAGGAACACTCCGTAACTTCTGCCCATCTTTCAGGAGTCTAGTCATTAGTCCCAAGTCTTTCTGGGTATATTATTCCTGAATTATATTCGGGAAATAGTGATGAGAGATGGGATTTATTGTTAGTTTTAATATGTTGTTTACCAAGTACTGTATTAGACTCTGTAGGGGGGCAGGGTGTGAAACATAATAATTCCTTAAACAGTTTATAATCTACTTAAGTACAACCAGAAAAACAGATGAGCTATAAAGCTCTTACAAGACTTGAAACTTAAATTTAAAATAAATTGCAATCTGGCCAAGAGGTGTGGCTGAGGGGTAAGGTGGTTGCTCGGCATTGGTGGAGCCCCAGGTTTATCCCATAGGGTTGGAGAAGAATGTAGTTAGAGAAAAAAAACCTTGTAAAGGCCTAGCATAGAGTCGATCAGAACTACTACTGCCTTTGTTTATTTATAAATTATCAATTTTAACTGTTTGCTTCTTTAGGTTAACAATATACTTCTATAGTACTTGGAGAATGTTACTGTATTCTTTAACATGTTGTTTTATGTCTTTTAAAGGGGTTAAATGTTAAAGGTGTTTAAATGTTAGCAGTGCATGAACTTCCTTACAATAATGATTTTCTACATCCCAGAGAGTTGTCACAGCAATACATAGTGCTATAGATTCTCTTTAAAAACGGAACAAGAAATGTGGACAGCAGATGGATTACCATGAGTTTAAGGCCAGTAGGAACCACACAGTGAGAGACCCTGTCTCAGAAAACTAAGAAAACAAAAATAACAACCACAAGAGAAACAGAAAAAGGCTTCTATATTAGATAATATTCTTTTGTTGTAAGAAAAACCAACAGATAAAAATCTATTTCTGTCTCTTCTCTCTCCCTATCCCTTCTTCTCCTTCCCACTTTCTCTGCCATCTTTGTGTGCTAGGGCTGGTACTATGGGAAATACTCCACAGAGCTCATTGTCTTGTGCCAGGCCTAGTGTGATCAGTCAGCTCTTCTAGTGCACATCACACTGAGGACCACTCTGTGTGGAAGATGGGTTTGCTCTGAGAGGAGGAAGTTTTGTGAGCACAGCTGAGAAATATCAACTCCATCCACCACCACCTCATATTTTTGTGGCATGACAGTTTTTGGAAATTAAACTGACCAATTCTGATTTTCCTAGCAAATTTTAAAGCAAGGCCAAGCAGAAGCAATGCAATCAAAGGAAGAATAGTTTGGGTGTGAAATGAAGACACATTGGTACTGAATATTCATCCCTTGGGCCTTAAAAGCTTCAATAAGTCATTCAAAAATTTGGTTTGGAGATCAGTAACTTTGTAACTGAATCACTGATTATGTTTATGAGACTTTCATCTCTCTAGAATAATTTTTAGATGCTTCTGTTCTAACTGCTAGAAAATTGGTAACTCCATTAAACTTCAGGCCTAGAGTATGTGCTGTACTGTCAAGCTGCCTTCCCAGCAGTACTGGGCATCATCACCACAGGCAAGTCAATAAGTAAAGGCAGGCATGCACACCATGGAGACCACGCTCCCACCACACTCCACAAGGCATCAACAGCAGAAGATGGCATCAGTAAATCAAGGAGGAAATTAATGGAAATAAAGTGATTATGATGCTTAAGATTGCTCAAAATAGGGGATAGATCAGAGAATCAACTTACCAAATTATCTCTATTTTCTCCTTATTTGCAAAATGACTACTACATATAAAGCTATGAGTATTAATTCAGTTTTTCTTTATTCATAAATTCACTTTAGCACTAAACTGTTGATTCTAAAAGATGTGATGTAACTCTTCTAGGAAACAAAAATGACTAGTGGTTAGACCTTAATATACTGTTCCTCTTTAGCCTCATTCTTGGAATCAAGAAGTAGAAACAAGTCATCTGCTACAAACTTGTATCTCAAGGGACACGTTCAGAGTGTTGTATCTCAAGGGACGTGTTCAGAGTGTTGTATCTCAAGGGACGTGTTCAGAGTGTTATATCTCAAGGGACGTGTTCAGAGTGTTGTTATCTAGGAATCTAGAATCTAGCTTAGTGAACAGTTAGAGTCAGACAGATGAGTACTTAAGTCCTGAATATTAATGACTGGATCTTAACTCTGCTTCCTGGCTGTGGATGCAACATGACCAGCTGTTACAGTTCCTAACATCTTGACGTCCTTGCCATGACAGAATATATACTATTGAACTATGAGCCACAACAGCCCTCTCTCCTTTAATTTGCTTTATCTGCATATTTTATTATAGTATCAGGGAAAGCAACTAGACAAGACCCTACTTAGAGAGTTTGCTTCATCATCCTTCCCAGTGTGATATTCTAATGGTGTAAGAACGGGCTCTCTTTATGTGATGTACTGTGGCAGATGTGAGCCATGTGCATTTATTAAAACAACTGATACCATATGAGTGTATCTGAGCAACTAGATTTTAATTTAATTTTAAGTACTCGTTTTTCAACCAAATGCTAATAAATCTTCATTTAGGCAATTTTGTATTTTATTTTTACTTATCAATATAATATTCTAAATGTCTTAAAATTAATTTAAAAAAGAAATCAAATAAAACTCACAGTGTGTATGTTTGTGTTTTGTTTTTTCATCAGATCTTCTTCCTGCTCCACCAGATGTAGGGGCCAAAATGAGTGGTTTCCCTGAAAGGTCTGATTGGGAAGGAAAGATCCAGAATAGAGAATGAATGGACCTTGGGCAGGTTGTGGAAGCATATTAAAGCAGGTAAGAGTGAGTCTAAGGAGCTGGGGGATCGAGTCAAAGGCATCAAGGAGGACAGGCAAGAATTCTGCAACCATAGGGCTGTAAGCAAGAAGTCAGAGTGAGCTGTTCTTCACAATGGAACAGTTACTTATTTCAGTGCCCAGTGTTCAACACCAACCAGAACCCAGACTCAAACTATATTCTGAATGGCAAGAGCCTAGAAAATTGAAGTTATTGACTCAAAGTGACCCAATCCATTACTGGCACATTGGGAGTTAGGATCTTTCCCAAAATGTGAGTCACAGCATTAAATATAAAATAGGCTTTTACTGATAACAAATGGTCAGAAAGGAAGTTCCTTCTAAGGAGCAATGTAAGAGCAATGACGTCAACACAGGACAAAATGAAGTGCTTCCTAGGATAATTAGTTACAGAAATAGTAACTTTGCAATGGCTCCAACATTGCAGATCCAAAGATCTAATTCTCATAATTCAATCAGTGGTATCACTTTACATTTTTACTGAACAACTGAATAGCAAGGACTGATAGTTATAAAATTATCAAGACATCATTGCCTTTACAAAAAGCATTAGAAAGCATTTACTGGCATGTTATGATATATCATAAATAATTAAAATGCATCTACTTATTAAAATATCAGAATAGAAGGTGATGTCATAACCTAGTTGTTACTTCCTTACATTCATGTGTGAAATTCAATAATGTTCAGATGTTAATCGTAATTAGTGTGAAATGGACAAAAGGCTATGGCATTAATGAGTGGAAGAAAGAGAAAATTGGCCATCGACTCTATATTTTTCTAAAAGATGGGAATACCATTTATTGCCTTCACTAGGGAAGAAATACCTCAGGAACAAATCAAATTTTACTGATCACCTCAGGAACAAATCAAATTGTACTGATTTTAAAGATAATCTGCAACCTTTGGAAACGATTATATATGAATTCTATTTATGAATAGATTAGAGTTATATTCTACTTTGAAGTATGGAATTCACACAGAAGAATTCAAACAACCTTATGTTTGTTTTACTAGTGGGAACTTCCATAAACATAGCACATGCCATCCAACATTCACAAGTTATGATGGATTCACAAATTATTTTCCTAACTATAGATAATATACACCATTTGATTTTAAGCAAACACAATATGTTAATCACCTTTCTATTTGAGTTAACATGTACACATATGTAAAGTTTGAGAGAGAATAAAATCCCAGCTATTTTCCTAATGAGGCCTAGAAACATGCTTCTCAAAATTGAAAATCATTCCAAGCTATTATTAGCCCTTTTCAAACTTCCTCTGTAGAAGGAGTTTGTATGTAAAAGGAACTTAACTGTAAGGAGAGATAGGTCATCAGTCAGTCAATTTAAAATGACAAATCTATCAGTGCTAGCCATAACCTTAAAGCAAAATATACTATAACTAAGCCAAAACAAAGACAGATAGACCACTTGCTCACTAAGAATTTAGGCAATTGAGTCCTTTCTTTCTTCTTCCCTCCCCTTTCTCCTTAATTCTTTCCTCCTTTTTGTCTTTCTGCTTAATAAAGACCTGAGATTCAGCTCTTCTGGGTTCTTCTTCATGGTGAGGGACATAAGAATTCGTTGTTTCTTGATGGAAGAGTCTTCTCTCCCATCCAGACTTGTAATTGAGCTTGTTTTGTTTCCCCAGGCACCTAATGTGGCTTTATCTGTGCCTTTAATTGTTCTTGCCACTGGCACCATATGTGCCAGCCCACAAGGAACAATGGCCCTATCAGGATGCTGCAAGACAATCCTCCCTCCAGGTGGCTTCACAGCAAATGAACAAAGGTGAATGGGAAAGTAATTTAACCATAATAAAGCACAATGGCCCTTTACTAACAGATGATAATCTTCAAACAGACTTTAGTAAGCACCAGCACAGCTTGACACAGACACCTTGGTCCCATACATGCCCCCTTTTGTTGTACTTTGTAGTCTGCTGAAGTGCAAGTATGCATCAGTGTACAAAGAAAGTCAATTGTTATTCAAAGAATTCTTGTTGAATAAAGATGGAAATAAGGAAATTTTTATAATTTGAATATTAATAACATGGGCTAATAAAGCCTGTTATAGCCATCTCTACATGAGACAAGTCTATTGTGAGTTTAGTGTTCAGTCATGCACAATGTGTTTGCTAACCTTTGTTGGGGTGGCAAATGTCTGACATAAACTAGAAAGAGGACAGGTTTGTTTTAAATGGCAATTTAGGGGGCTTCAGTGTACCAGTCTTTGCTCTGTGATTTCTGGACCCCAGAAAGGCAGAGCTTCAAGGTGGGGAGCAGAGAAGAACATAGAGTTGGTCATCTCAATCAGCTGAGTAGAAAGAACAAGAAGGGGCCAAGGACAAACATACTCCTGAAAGGTAGGTCGCTAGTGATTCATTCCCTCCCTTAGACCCCTGCCTTCTGTTGTCCACTCAGTTGGGGACTCATAAATGGATTAATTGATTGAAGCTGTCTCGACCCAACTATTTCTCAACAGCACCACTAGCTGGGGGACCAAGCTTACAAGAGCCTTCTGGGAGATCCCTTAATATTCAATGTAGAATGTACCTAAATATTATGGATATGGCATTTAATCATGTTGTCAAAAATAATCTGAACCATACATATGGAAATACCATTTAGCACATCCAGTTACCTGTTCAGGATGCAACTCTTGAAGCACATTAGCACATCTAGTTACCTGTTCAGGATGCAACTCTTTGAAGCACATTAGCACATTGAGTCACCTGTTCAGGGTGCAGCTCTTGAAGCACATTAGCACATTGAGTCACCTGTTCAGGGTGCAGCTCTTGAAGCACATTAGCACATTGTGTTACCTGTTCAGGGTGCAGCTCTTGGAGCACAGGCATAGGAAAGGATAAAATGGATATGTTTTGATTCATTATTGAAATAGCCTGGTTGGTGAACATGATTATCAATCTACACTCAAATTCGGTACTATATTTACAGAAAAATGTCTAAGAGGATATACTAACACTTTTGCTTGGCTATGTTAGTGTATGCATTGTGACTTTATAGTTTTAATTAGTTCAACAGGTTTGTATTTAGCATATAGCACAATTCAGACTACACAAAGAATATTTATTAAAGTTGACTTGGTATTTACACCAACTAACATTTTATTATGCACCTTAGTAATTTGAATCCATTTGTGTAAATGATAGAGATTTGACTGTATTTAAATAGTCAGCATTGCATTTGTGGTATTGCCAATGTCTTATTTCCCTATGCTTGCATGATATTCATAAGTGCTGAGAAGTTGGACACTGAGTTATTTAATATGAATGTGAATTTTGGGGGGAAGATGGGGGAGGGTATGGGAAGCATTATAGCTTTCTCATAAAATACACACACATTCACACATTCACTCACACACACACTCACATACACACTCACACACGCACACACATACTCACACATTCACTCACACACACTCACTCACACAGACTCATACACACTCACACACTCACACACACACTCACATACACACACTCACATACACACACTCACACATTCACACACACTCACACACACATATACACACTCATACACACTCATATACACACATACACTCATACATACTCACACGCACACTCATACATACTCACACACTCATACACACTCACACACTCATACATACACACTCACACATACACAGACACTCCCCCACACACACACACACTCATACATTCAAACACACGGTAACTTTACAGATTGTTTCAAAAGTACATGGGATCAAGATGCTAAACTGTTATTTTGAGTGATACCATGGCTTTTAAAAAACTGACTGAGTTGTGTAAAGATATCAGCACTCAACCCAGTAAAGCAAGTGTGTCTAGCTTTCCTTTCCTAGTAAAAAAGGGAACCATGAGTGTATTAGCGACCATGCAATAGAACCACCCAATGGATCTTAGCTTGGAAAAGGCTGGGAGCACTCATGCTCCAGTGGTTTGGATCTTGTCAGGATAGATCCTTGCTGAGACTTCTAGGAAACAGTTGACTAATTACAGAGCATGGGGGAGACATGGAAGGACACAAGGAAGTGAAACAGTGGTTGTGAGGAATGATCACACACACTGCCTGACTGAAGAAATCTCTGTCACCTTCTTTGTATGTCTTTGCATTTTATACTTGATTCACGGTTCATTTTGGGTTCCTTATTATGAACAGGATATAGGGCTTCAGAAAACAGCACCACAAACCTGCTAGCACGGAGCCAGAACAAGCCACTCCAAAGCATGCCTCTCGGGCATCAAGCTACTTTGAGTTGTTTGGAATTTAGAAGTAGCCAGCACAGGCAAAACCCTTTGTTTCCCCCATTCCACTGCCAAAGATAAAGTAAATAACTAAACTTCACAACAACAAATCTGTCTGTTAAGGGTTTTGCCATGGCTGGAAAAAAGAACTAGTCAAGCAACTTATCACCTGAGACATTTTATGTTTATGAGTACTGTAGCTGTCTTCAGACACACCAGAAGAGAGCAAGGGATCCCATTACAGATGGTTGGGAACCACCATGTTGCTGCTGGGAATTGAACTCAGGACCTCTGGGAGAGTAGCCAGTGATCTTAACCGCTGAGACATCTCTCCAGCCTCAATTCTTACATTTTTGTGTTAGTCTGGCATGTGTCTGTAGTTTAAAGTACATTTTCTTCTGTCTTTTTTAGGTCAATTTAAAAGTATTAGTCTTGACAGAGAACCCAGAGGAGATGGAGGCCATATTTCTGTTCCCTGTAGGGTGCAGATTTATTTTATGAATGTGGTTTCAACATTTTTGTTAAGGTACAAATGTCTTATCAAGACATATTTTGAAAATGTCTTCTTACATTCTGTGGCTTATTATGAGACATTCAGTAAGGTGCAAATATTTAGCATTTATACATCATCAAATTTATCTAGTTTTCCCATCCACTTCCCATAGTGATGCTATATCTACAGAACCATCCTAACCCCAAACCATGAGTATTTAATACTATTGTATTGCCTCCTCTCATTTTATAGTTGATGCTCTTATTTAGGTCTGTGATTCATTTTGAGTTATTTTTACTTTTTTTTTTTTTATGAAGTGTGAGGTAAGAGTCCAGCTTCTTTGGCATGGAGATATCCAGTTGTCTGGGCATAGTTTGTCTTGGCATCTTATCAAGAACAACATATGTACAAAGAAACACAACCAAGCAAAAGACACAAAATTCTCCCTAAAGTTCAGGGAGCTATTTCTGAGCTCACTTTTATTCCATTGATTCATAGAACTGCATCACACTGTATTATATAGTGTAGTTCTGTAATGAGCTTTGAAATCAGGAAACTCCTATGATTCCTCTGCCTGTTCCTCATGCTTCACAGTGCCACACAGATGACAGGAACACTTAACACTTTTCTGGGTATTTGATAAGGTGTTTGTTGAGTCTTTAGAGCAGATTACACGTAATGCTACTTCCTCCAGCTTCTGCTTCATGAACATGAGAAGTCTTTCCATTTATTTATGTCTTTGAAAACTAAAAGTAAAATAAAATAAAAATTATTCCAATGTTAGTAAAATAGTCATGAGTTTTATACATTGTGTCAGGATTCTGTAGACAAACAGAACATGTTCTAGGAATTGGCACCACAATTATGAACAGCTTGTGGTTCCAAAAAAAGAGAAGAAGTCACAGGTGCTGGGAAAGTGAAATCTGAAGACTGGAGGACCAAGGGGCTGACGGGAGGCATCCAAGAGCATGATGGGAGGCATCCAAGAGCAGCTCACATCCCATCTCACACTTAAGATGTAATCTACAACTCCGATAACCTTGGAAAACATTGTAAGTAGTCAAATGTTAAGTGAAAAAAATCCAGAATAGACAAATCCCAAAAGAAGACTAATAGTTGTCTCAAGTTACAGGAGTAGGTGGGGCTTAGGGTAAGTGTTGGGTTTTGGTGAAATGGAAGTGATTGCTAGGAACACTGGTTTCCTTTGGTTGGACATGTTGAAGGGGAGCTCAGTACTAAAGAAGACAAGGTGAGAGTGAGAACAGAGACGAGGAGAAAGCCCAAGGTCTGCGATCAACTAGGAACGTAGATGCAAAACTTGGGAGACAGCTAGACAGAGGGTCTTTGTATTCTTGAGACATGAGAATGAGGTTTATATGTTAAGCTAGACACAGGTGGGCTGTGGCCAGCTGCAACAGACTTGAAACTTCTCAAAACATGTAAACATGTCAGATGTGAGTGAAAAGATCTAGGCCACTGGTTCTTAGCCTTCCTATTGCTGCAACCCTTTAATAGAGTTCCTCATATTGTGGTGAACGTTAACCATATAATTATTTTGTTGCTACTTCATAACTAGTAGCATAATTCAAACTAGTAATGTTCATACTGTTAAGAATCATAATGTAAATATCTGGTATGCAGGATATATATTATATGTGACTCACAACTCACAGGTTGAGAACCACTGGGCTATGCCATCAGTGGTCAGTATGAGACATGTGGGCTAATTGTATGTGGTTTTTGTTTGTTTTACATTTTTCTTTTATTTTTGAGACTATATTCACACAATGTTTTATTTTTTCTTCCCTATAAACCCTTCCATATATCTCTCTTTGCTCTTTTCAAATCCATGGCCTATTTTTCATTATTGTTGTTATGTGCATGTATGTATATGCATATACTTACCTATTCTTAAATATAATCTGATCAGTCCACATAATGTTACCTGTATGTACATTCAGGACTGACTATTTGGTATTGAGTACCAATTAATTGGTGTGCTCTTTTCCCAAGAAGACTGTTTTTCTGACTCTCATCATGTCTTAGTTACCTATAGTTGTTCTGTAGTTTATGTAGAGTTTCGGCTTTGTGGTCTAGTCTACTTTGGCATGCCTATTGTTGTCCTTGTTTAGCTCATGTTTAGGCAGTCATACTGGTGACAGTTTATGGGCATAGCTTCTAACATTACCAGGAGACACAGTCTCACAACAAATCTCTGATCCTCTGGCTCTTACAATCCTTCCAAATCCACTTCTGTAATGTTCTGAGCCTTAGATGCAGGAGTTGTTTTGTAGATGTATCTACCAAGTCTGATTCACAACTGTGCGTTTTGACTGGTTGCGGTTTTCTATAATGGTCTATTATCTGTTGCAATAAGAAATTTTCTTGAAAAAGGCTGAGGACTACTACATTTACCTGTGGATATAAAGACACATATTTTGAGTACACTCAGGGATTATGCAAGTGTAATAAAGTGGTGGTTGTAGACTATCCTCCAAAATCCATGACTTCACTAGTCCTAGGTAGTTGGCTATTTTTCAGTACCGGGCACAGTCTCCCTCTTGTTGAGCAGAATTTGAGTACAATTAGGGAACTATTGTTCACTACCAAGTTATCTGCACCACTACTGTACCCTTAGGGTTATTCTGCTATGCTGGTCATTGATATAATTCATAGGGACTGTTGGGTACCACTTTCCTTTGGAGGCTTGTACGGCACCTTCAGCTATCATGAAAGCTAGTCCTCAGGAGGTAGCTATCAGGCCACTTCCAGCTTAGGTCCTCTGCTTCTGTGTCTGAAATGCATGGTGTCATAAGTAATAGGAACTTACCTTCTCCTCTGGAGGACCACCAGGGGCAATAGAAATAGCTTGTATGTTTTGGGAGTCTCTTGGACAATCCTGACCAACAACTCAAAAAAGGGCTTCTCATATCTTGTGTCTGGGCTTTTGTTAGCTGGTATTTGGCTCTTAGAGGGCAGCATTGTCAGCCAACATGAGAAGATTATATATATATTATATATATTATATATAATATAATATATATAATATATAATATTATATATAATATTATATAATTATATAATATTAATATTATATAATATTATATTATTATTAATATTATATTATTATTATAATATTATTATATAATATATATATATGTATATATATATATAATTTGGCAAATGAAGTCCTAACCTTTCCTATATCTATACCAAGCAGGGTACTGGGTACTGCCTATGTTTACTTTTAGAAGTTTCAATATCTCAGATTATGTTTAAGTATTTGATTCCTTTGGAGTTAGTCTTTGTGTAAGGTGATATATATTGGCCTAATTTCATCCTTCTATTGTTGATATCCAAATTTTCTAGCAGCATTTTTTGGAAATTCTTTCTGTTTTTGTAGTTCTTGTTTTTGGCATCTTTGTCAAATATAAAATCCTGAAATTATACGTACTCATGTTTAAATTTCATATGTCTTTCCATTGGTCTAATGTCTGTTTTTGTGCCAGTGCCATATTGTTTTTTATCACTATGGCTCTGTAATATAATCTTAAGATTTGGAACTGTAATTCCTTCCAGCATTTTGTTTTGTTTTGTTTTGTTTTACTCAGAATCGTTTTGGCTACCAGGAGTCTTTTGTGGTTTTATATGAATTTTAAAATTTAGGGGTTTTTTTCTATTTTGTGAAGAATGAGATGAAAATTTTAATTAGCATTGCATTGAGTCTCTAAATAGCTTTAGGTAAAATGGTCATTTTCACAGTATTAATCTTACCAACCCATGAGTGTAGAATGTCATTTCCTTTTCTTTCTCTCTCTTTCTTCAGAGGTTTAATGTTTTCATTGTAGAAACCCTTCACTTCTTTGGTTAGTCTTAATCCACATTTTCTTTGTGGCTATTGTAAATGGGAGTGTGGTGGTTCGTATATACTCAGCCCAGGGAATGGCATCATTAGAAGGTGTTGCCTTGTTGAAGTAGGTGTGTCACTGTGGGTGTGGGCTTTAAGACCCTCATCCTAGCTGCCTGGAAGTCAATATTCTGCTAGCAGATTTCAGAAGAAAATGTTGAACTCTCAAGCTCCTCCTGAACCATGCTGTCTGGATGCTGTCATGTTCCCACCTTGATGATAATTAGACTAAACCTCTGAACCTATAAACCAGTCCCAATTAAATGTTGTCCTTATAAGAGTTGCCTTGGTCATGATGTCTGCTCACAGGAGTAAAACCCTAACTAAGACAAGGAGTATGTCTATAATCTCCATTTCTATATCCTTGTTCTTGGTGTAAGAGAAAAGCCCAGAGACCTAAGGTAGAACCAAACATGACTGGGGAAAAAAAAAGATAAAATGATTCTTAATGATATTCTGCTATACTGATAGATCTGTGCCTTGTTCAGTTGCCAATAGAAAGGTTTTCTCTGGCAGCAAATGGGAGAGGGTGCAGAGACCCACAGCCGGACATTACACAGAGAGAAAGACTACATTAGAGGTATCCACTGGTTCCCACACCTTAGAGGACACCAGGAGAACATGGCCCACAAAATCAACTAAGCAGGGTTCACATGGGCTCACAGAGACTGAAGTGCAAGTCCAGGACCTGGCTGGGTCTGCACCAGGTCTTCTGTCTATATGTTATGTCTGTTAGATTGGTTATGTCTGTGGGACTCCTAACAGTGAGACCAGTGTGTCTCTGACTCTT
The DNA here is from genome assembly GCF_008632895.1 of Mastomys coucha. Lineage (NCBI taxonomy): Eukaryota > Metazoa > Chordata > Mammalia > Rodentia > Muridae > Mastomys > Mastomys coucha. The sequence goes on from NW_022196896.1 coordinate 43,025,180, forward strand.
TTTCCTGTCCTTGAGACTCTTTTCTTCCTTTTGGGTTGCATTTCCCATCCCCACATGAGAGCTCTTACCCTGCTTCATTGTTCCTCATTTTGTCCTGTTTGGCTGTCCTCTTCTTGGAAGCCTTCTCTTTTCTGAAGAAGAAATGGAGAGAGAGTAGATCTGGGAAAGAAGGGAAGTGGGGGAGAGCTAGGAGGATTGGAGGGAACAGAGTGACTGAGATGTATTGTATGAGAGAAGAATCTATTTTCAACCTTTAAAAAAAGCTATTGATTAGTGCAAATCGGTTCTGTATCCTGCCACATTGCTGAATTTGTTTATGATTTCTGTATGTTTCTGGGATCACCAATGTACAGTAGCATGTCATCTGCAAATAGGGATAGTTTGACTTCTTATTTCCACATTTGTATTCCTTTAATGTTCCTGTCTCTCTTATTGCTAGTTCTAATGCTTGAGCACAGTATTGATAAGCAGTGGAAATAGTCGACATCCCTGGATTCTGACTCCAGTAGGATTACTTCAAAATTTTCTCCAATTTGGACTATGTTGGCTGTGGATTTCTCTTATACAACTTTAATTGTGTCGAGGTGTGTTCCATATAGCCCCAGATTCTCTAGTGTTGCATATCATGAGTACATATTGAGTTTTACCAACAGCTTTTCCTCCATCTATAGAAATTATCCTGTGATTTTTGTCTTTAAGTCCATTTATGTGTGTTATTAAATTATTGAGTTACATATATCAAAAAAACCCTCTACTCCAGAAATAAATCCAACTCATCATGGTGGATAATCTTGATGAATGTTTTTATTCTGTTTGCAAATATTTTACTAAGCATTTTTGATTTTATATTCATCAGGGATATTAGCCTTGTGCTAGCTAATCTTAAGTCAACTTGACACACAAGCTAGAATTATCTGAAAGGAGGGAAGCTTAATTGAGAAAATGCCTCCATTAAATTTGGCTATAAATGGAAAGATTTTCTATGCTCATGGACCAGTAGGATTAAAATAGTAAAAGTAGCCATCCTACCCAATGCAATCTACAGACTGTATGCAATTCCCATCAAAATTCCAACACAATTCTTTACAGACCTTGAAAGAATAATACTCAACTTCATATGGAAAAAACCCAGGATAGCTAAATCTATCTTGCACAATAAAAGAAATTCTGGGCGAATCACCATCTCTGATTTCAAGCTGTAATTCCTTGTACATCCCCATATTTCAAAGCAATAGAAATTTAAAAACAACATGGTATTATCATTAAAATAGAAATGTTGATCAATAGAATCAAGTCAAAGAACAAGGAGTAAACCCATACACCTATAGACACTGAGAAGCAAAAACTATACAATGGAAAATAAAAATCAGCAGCAGCAAATGGTAATGGTCTAACTAGATGTCTGCATGTAGAAGAATGCAAATTGATCCATATCTATCACCTTGCACAAACTCAAGTCCAAGTGGCTCAAAGACCTTAACACAAAGCAAGATAAACTGAAACTATAGAAAAGAAGGTAGGGAGTAGCCTTGGAAAAATTCTCATAGAATACAATTTCTTGAACAGAACACCAACAGCTCAGGAACTAAGATAAATTATTAATAAATGGGACTTCATGGAACTGCAAAGTTTTTGTAGGGCAAAGGATACTATCAAAGACAACAACAACAACGAAACAAAAAACTAAACCAAAACAAAAAAACCCCACCATGGTAGCCTATACAATGGGGAAAAATTTTCATCAAATCAACACCTGACAAAGCTATCTAAAATGTATAAAGAACTCAAAAAACTAGACATCACAGAACAAATAACCTAGTTATAAACAGAATTCTTGGCAGAAAAATCTCTAATGGCCAAGAAGCACTCAAAGAAATGTTCAACATCCTTAATCATCAAGAAAATGTAAATCAAAATGATTCTGAAATTCCATCAAACTTACTAAGATCAAAAACTCAAGTGACAGCTCATGCTAGAGAAAATGTGGAACAAAGTAGACATTCCTCCATTGCCCATGGGAGTACAAACTTGAACAACTACTCTGGAAATCAATTTGGCAGTTTCTCAGAAAATTGACAATATTTCTACCTCAAGAACCAGCTATGCCACTCCTGGGCAAATATCCAAAGGATGCTTTCTATTTCCATTTTTAGATTCTGGATGGTTTTGCTTATTTCCTTCACCTGTTTGATTGTGTTTTCCTGTAGTTCTTTAAGGGATTTTTGTGTTTCTTCTTTAAGAGCTTCTAGCTCTTTACCTGTGTTCTCCTGTATTTCTTTGAGGGTGCTATTTATGTCTTTCTTAAGGTCCTGTATCATCATCATGATAAGTAATTTTAGATCTGAATCTTGCATTTTCAGTGTGATAGTGTATCCAGGACTTGCTATGGTGGGAGAATTGGGTTCTGATGATACCAAGTAACCTTGGTTTGTGTTGTTTATTTTCTTATGCTTGCCTCCTGCCATCTGGCTATCTCTAGTGCTACCTGCCCTTGCTAAATCTGACTGGAGTCAGTCCTTTCTGTGATCCTGATAGTATCAGAACTCCTCAGAGTCAGGCAGTCTCTGTGACCCCATGATTCTGGGATCCTGTGACCCTGGGCTTTTTAGAGCACCTAGGAGTACAGCAGCTTCTTCTGGGTGTTGTGGGACTGACTGTGGAGCCTGGGCCCAAGGTCTGCTCAGGACACCAGCCCAGAGAGACCAGAAGGGACCCGAGCCACTCTGCTGGCAGAATTCCTGTGTGCCTGGTCCTGCAGGTCCCAGTTACTCCAAGTGTTGGGTCCGATGTTGGGTCCTCCTTACCTCTGATCCTGAGAGTGTCAGAGCGCCTGGGAGTCGTGCTTCCTCTGAGTGTTGTGGGACTTGCTGCAGAGCTTGTGTCCAAGGTCCTCTCAGGACACCAGGCCAGAGAGACTGGAAACAACCCAAGCCTAGCAGCTTTATTCTTAATAGCCAGAAACTAGAAACAACCTAGATGTCCCTCAGCTGAAGAACGGGTAAAGAAATATTGTGATACATCTACACAGTGTAGTGTACTCAACTGTTAAGAAATAATGAATGACATCATGAAATTTGCAGGCAAATGAATGGTCTAGAAAAGATCATCCTGAATATAGCATCCAGACCACAAAAGATAAGCATGGGATACTCACTTATTTCTGGAGAAATCCTGCTAATTATGATCGAAGTCTAACATTACCAGAAAGGCCTGAACTCAGTGTAAAATGGCGGATTCTCTTTACCAGCAGGCTTCTCCTTCTGTGCCCTTGTCTGGTGCCACAGACTGGGTTCGCTGCAGGGACCTCTTGTTCCATGGGATGAGAGTTCTGGTCAAGTGGGCAAAAAACTCAGCAAGTGACAAACAGAGTCAACACAAGGAAGTGGTGAGTCTGAGTGTATTTGCACAAGGTAATATTCAGGCTTATATAGTATACAGAAAACAGGGCCGATGACAAAAGTCACGTAGGCAGGTGGGGGCCACATCAAGGTCAGTAAGATCAGGCATCCAGGTGCAAAGCAGAAGAGCAGTGGTGCCCTTCCCACTGGGGCTATCTTGGCAGTCCCAAGCTAATTCTCTGGGTCTGTTGGAGGCAAGCACCAGGAAGTCCCAATCTAGCAGTTGCTTCCTGGGTATTCAGTCAGTCACTGGCATCTCCTAACTCAGATGTGTTCCAGATTAGTCTTTCCAATACTCAACATGCCTTCTTATTCAGGTATAAAGGTGCCCCAAGAATGGCCTTAAGTGAGGGAAGCCCTTCAACTACTCACTGGAATGTAAAGCAATTCTGTCTTTTGTGGGACTGCTCTGAGAATTCTAACTATGTCTACAGTTAGCAATAGTGCCTGACCTCTATTCCTAACTCTGAGGATACCCTGTCTGATAAGGCAGCTTCCTTGTGAGAAATTCCAAGCTAACGACAGCTTGGTAATAAATTAGGATATATTGGAATACTGTGCTGTCCAGGGAACAATGTTCAATCTTAGTTTTAACTATTTATGAATCATTTCTTGGGGCACCTTTATACCTGAATAAGAAGGCATGTTGAGTATTTTGAAAGACTAATCTGGAAAATGTCTGAGTTAGGAGATGCCAGGGACTGACTGAATACCCAGGAAGCAAATTCCCTTTGAAGTTGTATGCCTCTGGACCTTGATCAGGCCTTCAAGCCTGACACTGCAGACTTTACTGGAGTAGATGAGTGGGCATGGCAGTCTGGGGAACTCAAAACGCTTCTACCCTCACCCTGCAGAGTGCCAGGTAGCCTTGGTTAAGATTAAAGTCTCAGGCTCCCTTTTCCTGATAAGAACTGGCAAGCATTCCTGGAATACCTCATCCCATTCTAATGAGGAATCTCAGTACCTTAATCTTCAGCCTATGACCTTTGCCCACCCTAGATATTCCTATTTGCTTCTCCCTAACTATATAACCCTTAATTCACCCCAAACAAAGGCAATTTGTCTCCCCAAAGCTGATCCTAAAAAATGTCATCATTTTGAAACCTTATGTGATGACTGGGCCAGTGGCCAATGATCCCGGAGAGAACAGAGACCCACAGATATTGGCCATAAAGTACAGGATAACCATGCTACAAACCACAGACACAGAAAGCCAAGTAACAAGGAGGACCCAGGGTAGGATGCTTAAATCTTACTAAGACAGTGAAATTGATTAGACATTGGGAGTGGATAAGCCAGGTAGGGGTGGCACACACCTTTAATCCTAGCACTTGGGAGGCAGAGGTGTTAGAGGGAAGGGGGATGAGTGGGGGTGGGAACAAGGGGAGAGTAGTGGGAGAGATAATTGGATTTGGGGGGTGGCATCTCTGTGATGGGCTAGAAACCTAGGACAATGGAAACTAACAAGAATCTATGAGACTGACCCCTAGCTAAGGCTTCTAGCAGTGGGGGATGTAGAACCTGAACCAGCCATTTTCTATAACCAGGCAAAACTTTCAATGGAGGGATTGGGACACCAACCCAGGCAAAGAACTTTAGACCCACAATTTGTCCTGTCTACAAGATGTTCAGAGGTAAAAGATGAAGCAGAATTTGAGGGAAGTGTCAACCAATAAGACTGGCCCATCTTGAGACTCATCCCATTGAGAGGTAGCCAACTCCTGACAATATTAATGATATTCTGCTATATTTGCAGACAAGAGCCTAGTATAACTGTCATCAGGGAAGCTTCACTCAGCAACTGATGAAAACCAACGCAGAGACCCACAGCAGAGAATTAAGTGGAGCTTGGGGAATCCTGTGGAAGATGGGAAGGAAGACTGAAGGAGTCAGAGGGGTCAAGGACACTATAAGAAAACTAACAGCATCAGCTAATCTTGGCCCATTGGGGCTCATAGAGAATGAACTATCAACCAGAGAGCATTCATGAGACAGATCTAGGTCCTTTGCACATATGTAACAGCTGGGTCTTCATGTGGAAGTCCTAAAGCAGGAACAAGGGCTATCTCTGGCTACATTGATGCCTTTCGATCCCTTTCCCACTACTGGATTGCCTTATCTGGCCTCAATACATGAAAATGTACCTAGTCTTACTACAACTTGATAGGCCAAGGTGGGTTGATATTCATGGGAGACCTCCCTTTTTTGAGGAGAAGGGGAGGAAGAGTAGATGGATAGAGGGAAGGGAGGAAAGGAGGGACTGGAAGGACAAGAGGGAAGGGTAGCTGTGATCAGGATGTAAAATACATAAATATTTTAATAAAAAGATTCAGCTATAAGGTATTTTCCTAATTAGTGATTGATGGGAGAGGTACCAACCCATTGTGGGTGGTGGGTGCCATTCCTGAGCAGGTGGTCCTTGATGAGAAAGCATGCCAAGCAAGTCATAGAAAGTAAGCCAGTAAGCGGCACCTCTTCATGGCCTCTGCATCAGTTCCTGCTTCCAGGTTCCTGCTTTGTTTGAGTTCCTGTCCTGACCTTCTTTGATAATGAACAACAATATGAAAGTGTAAGCCAAGTAATTCCCACTCTCCCTAACTTGTTTTTTGGTCATGGTGTTTTTGAAGCAGCTATAGAAACCTCAAAAAAGTTGGTAACAGCTTAATTTTGAAGGAGCTTGGAAGATAATAATGTTGAGAACAGTGCAAAAGATGGAGGCCATGCTTGTGAAGTTACAGAAGGAAGTTTAAAGATTCTCCCTATTCTATTTTCAGTTAAGATTCTGCCATTCTAGTTAGCTGAGGCTGAAGAATCAGGCGTGATTAACAAGAGACCAGCACCATTGAAATGAAACCTCTATGTTAATGGTCAGCTGGAGCTAAGAAATTAGCAATTTAGATTAAGAAGAGTCTAGCATCAATTACTGAGGTCTAATCTTCTGGAGAGGGTTCCTGACAGCACACAGAATCTGTGTTCCAGAAGTGACCAAGGCTGTTCTACTTTGTGCTGGCAGCTGAACTTGGTTTTAAAAGCATGAAGAGCTCATGGAAAGCAGCTGAGGCTTGGCACTATGAGAGGGCATTGGTGAAGCTGCAGCCTTAGCAGCAGTTGAAAGCCCAGGATTGAAGGGGTTGTGCAAAGAAGTTGAGGTTTGGCTCCATGAAGAGAATCTTTGAAAGGCTATTAGTTAAAGTGCAGCCCAGTTGCAGAAGACTCAAGCAGTTTTGAGGATGCCAGTATTATGAGATGATCACCAAGAACAGTAGCAGTGGAGTGGAGCCAGCTGGAGCCTAGACAACAACAACCTGTGTGCTGCAGAGAGCAGAAGTGGAGAAGAGATCCAAGCTCCTTGGAGGATCCTGGAGCATCATGAGTGAGTGAATCCCAGATAATTGGGCATTGAGTTATTTATACTGTTGGAGTTTTGCTTGGTTCAGATATAACTGTGCCCTGGTTCTTCATTCTTGAAGAAGCTATTTAATTTAATTTTGATTTTTACAGAAGCATACAGTTGAAAGACTAAACATTTAAAGATGATTTTTTATAGAAATTCCTTCCTTCCTTCCTTCTTTCCTCCCTCCCTCCCTCCCTCCTTCCCTCCCTCCCTCTGTCCCTCCATCCCTGCCTTCTTTCCTTCCCTCCCTTTCCTTAGTCTTTCAAAACAGGGTTTCTTGGTGTAGCTTTGAATGTCCTAGAATTCACTCTGTAGACTGTACATTCCCTACATTGACTTCAAGGTCAGAGCTTGAACTCATAGAGATTTGCCTGCCTCTGCCTCCCAAGTGCTGAGATTAAATGCATGTGCCACCACCATTACCTAGCCCTATTTATTTGTTTTCTTTTGTTTTGAGACAGGGTTTCTCTGTATAGCTCTAGCTTTCCTGGAACTTATTCTGTAGACTAGGCTGGCCTAGAGCTCTCAGAGATCTGCCTGCCTCTGCCTTGCTAGTGCTAGGATTAAAGCATCACTCAACTCAAGATTGGATCCTTTAAAGAGACTGAAATTTTATTGTTTGAATTTGTAAAGACTGAGGGACTTTTAAAGTTATCTATGTTTTTAATGTGAGATCTTGGGGATGAATAAGAAAGGAAAGTTGTAGCTCAATAGTGATGTGCTTGTGTGTCAAGGTAGACAGGTATGACTACATACCCGTCTAGTTTTACCTCAGTGAAGTCCACTTCCCAGTAGACTCCTGGCTTATCTCCCTGAGGTCTCTTATTGGGGTCAGCTTTGCTTCTGCAAGCATTTACCTTCTGGCAGGGCACACAACTGTGGACTATTTGTTCCACCAGGTGTTTCACTCTTGGAATATAATGCTTAGATCTTAAGCCTGTTTGAATTAACTTGCTTAACCCAAGTGAGTCCATTGATGCATTAGTTTTATCATTGTCCACGCTTGTTCCTGTGGTAGAATCTTCTTTCCTGATGGCATATACCAGAGTTCTTTTTCCTGATCAAAGTGGTTGTTAGGTCTCCTGAGATGACCACCAAATCTTTAGCAGAGTACTGGAGCTTTGGTCCCAATGGTTCTGAGTATCAGACTCCATCACTGGGGCAACTATAGAGGCTGCTGTGCTGGCCTCCTGGTCTACCAGGTTATTTCCTCTGGTGACAGAGGAGTCACCCTCCTGATGGCCTGGACAGTGTATGATACTCACTTTTGATGGCTTGTGCAGGGTTTTTAACAAGGCTAGAATTTCAGATTTGTGCTTGATTTCTTTTCCTCCAGAGGTTAGTAGTCCTCGCTGCTGGTTGATGGCACCATGAACATGTGCTGTGGTGTAGGCATACCTGCTGTCTGTATAGATGTTCATCTTCTTACCTTCCCCCAACTCAAGGGCCTTGGTGAGGACAATGAGCTCAGCCTTTTGGGCAGAGGTTCCTTCAGGCAAAGCCTGTGCCCACACAATCTGTTGTCCATCTATGGCAGTACCTGCTCTCTACTTTCCTTCTTCCAGGAAACTGCTCCCATCAGTGAACTAAGTAGTGATCTTTGTGCCAGCCATGTGCTTCACCAAGCACTTGCTGACAGTCATGGATGGGAGGCTCAAGGTCAGGATCTGAACCCAGGGTGGATGGCTCATGGGGAGTACAAACACGATTCTGTCAGACTTGAACAACAAAGTCTGATAGTGAGTCATATGAGCATTGGTGAGCCTTGGGTCAGGTGGATAGCGAACCACACCCTTGAGAGCATGTGGAGCAGATACCACCAAGTCCTGTCCCATAGTTAATTTGTCTGCATCTTTAACCAGCATAGCAACCTTGGCCACAATCCATAGGCAGGTGGGCCACCCTGCTGCTACTGGGTCCAGCTTTTTGAACAGATATACTACTGGCCTTTTCCATGGTCCCAGTTTCTTGGTCAAGACCCCTTTTGCTATACCCCTATTTTCTGCCACAAACCAGTGGAAGGGCTTGGTCACATCTGGGAGACCCAGTGCAGGAGCTGACCTTAGAGCTGTCTTAATGGTGTCAAAGGCTGGTTGTTCTTTTTATCCCCAGACAAAGGGATGTTTGTTCTTGGTGAGTGGGTATAATGGAGCCACCATTTCAGTGAATCCAGGTATCCATAGGCGACAGAAACCTGCTGTGCCCAAAAACTCTGATGTGTTTTTGGTTAATGGGTGGCAGAATATGAAACACAATTTCTTTTCTAGTCTCCAACAGGCACCTCTTTCCCTCTTTTAACAGATACTCCAGGTAATTAACCTGCTGTAAATTTGGGCCTTCTTAGCTGAGGTACAGTAGCCCAGTTCTCCTAGTTCAGTGAGAAGGCATTTTGTTCCTTTTAAGCACAGTTCTTTGCTGGAAGCAGCCAAAAGGAGATCATCTATGTATTACAACAGAGTTACCTGAGGGTTGGCTGCCCGGAACATGGCCAGGTCTTGTTGTAGGGCCTCATCAAAGATGGTGCAGGAGTTCTTGTAGCCCTGGGGCAGGTGAGTCCAGGTGAGTTGACCTGTCATGTCTGAGTCTGGGTCCTTCCATTCAAGGCAAAGTATTCCTGACTCTTGGTAGCCAAGGACAGGCAGAAAAAGACATCCTTGAGGTCCAGAACTATGTACCAAGTTCTGAAGGGAGGCAAAGAACTCAACAGGTTATACAGGTTGGAGACCTTTGAGTGGAGGTTAGTCACCTGCTTGTTTACTTCCTGTCATAGTCAGGGTTTCTATTCCTGCACAAACATCATGACCAAGAAGCAAGTTGAGGAGGAAAGAGTTTATTTAGCTTACTTTCACATTGCTGTTTATCACCAGAGGAAGTCAGGACTGAAACTCAAGCAGATCAGGAAGCAGGAGCTGACACAGAGGCCATGGAGGGATGTTGCTTACTGGCTTGCTTCTCCTGGCTTGCTCAGTCTGCTCTCTTATAGAACCCAAGACTTCCAGCTCAGGAATGGCACCACCAACAAGGGGCCTTACCCCCTTGATCACTAACTGAGAAAATGCCCCACAGCTGGATCTGATGGAGGCACTTCCCCAACTGAAACTCCCTTCTCTGTGATAACTCCAGCCTGTGTCAAGTTGGCACATAAGACCAGCCAGTACAATTGACCCTTTGTCAACTTGACACACAAACACATCACTATTAAGCCTCAATCTTTACTTTTTTATTCATCCCCAAGATTTAAAGTCCCACAGTCTTTACATATTAAAAGTTCAATCAATTTTAAATGTCTTATATTTTTTAAAATTCAAAGTCTCTTAACTGTGGGCTCCACTAAAATACTCTCTTCTTTCAAGAGGGAAATATATCAGGGCACAGTCATAATCAAAAGCAAAAATCAAACTCCAACCATTCTATGTCTGGGATCCACTCACAATCTTCTGGATTTCTCCAAGGGCTTGGGTCACTTCTCTAGCTCTGCCCTTTGTAGCACACACCTTGTCTTCTAGGCTCCAGGTGCCTGTACTCCACTGCTGCTGCTGTTCTTGGTGGTCATTCATGGTACTGGCGTCACTAAAATGCTGTCTTCATCAATAGCCTCTCATAGGCTCTCTTCATGGTGCCAAGCCTCAACTCCTTTCTTGACCCTTCAGTCCTGGGCCATCAATTGCAACTGAGGCTGCACCTTCACCAATGGCCTCCCATAGCCTCTCTCTGTGCTGAGTCTCAGCTGCTCTTCATGACCCCTTCATGCCTTCAAAACCAGTACCACCTGGGTGACTCTTACACATTACCAAGTCCTGCTGCAGCACAAGGTACAACCTTGCTATCTCTGGAATACGGCATCTTTGTGCTCTCAGAAAACACTTCCCAGAAGGTGTCACCTCAGTAATGCTGGTCTCTTCTTAATCACCACTAATTTCTTAGCTCCAGCTAACCAGCATCAATAGTCCCAGTAATGCAAAGTTTTCACTTTAGTAGTTCTGGTATCTTGTTAATCACAGCTGATACTTCAGCCTTAGCTAACCAAAACCACAAAATTTTCACAACCAAAACAACATGGTCCTGGTAAGAGTCTTTAATCTTCCCTCTGAAATTTCACAAGCCAGTTTTCAACTGCACTGTTTTCAACAAGATCTTCCAAGCTCCTACAGAACATTCCACAGAGTTCTTAACAACCAGTGGCTCTTCTAGCTCAAAATTCCAAAGTCCTTCCACAGTCCTCCCCAAAACATGGTTAGGTTGTCACAGGAATACCCCATTATGCTGGTACCAATTTGTCTTAGTCAGGGTTTCTATTCCTGCACAACATCATTACCAAGAAGCAAGTTTGGGAGAAAAGGATTTATTTAGCTCACTTCCACATTGCTGTTTATCACCAGAGGAAGTCAGGACTGAAACTCAAGCAGGTCAGGAAGCAGGAGCTGATGCAGAGGCCATGGAGTGATATTCCTTACTGGCTTGCTTCTCCTGGCTTGCTCAGTCTGCTCTCTTATAGAACCCAAGACTTCCAGCCCTGGGATGACACCACCCACAAGGGGCCCTACCTCCTTGATCACTAACTGAGAAAATGCTCCACAGCTGGATTTCATGGAGGCACTTCCCCAACTGAAACTCCCTTCTCTGTGATAACTCCAGCCTGTGTCAAGTTGGCACACAAAGTCAGCCAGTACACTTCCCTAAAGTCCTGGACAGGCCAATAGTCATTTGTCTTAGGTTTCTGCACAGATGTTCCAGGCAGACTGATATTTCCGCAAAATCCCCAGCTGGAGGAGGTGTAGAATGTGGGGTCGGATCCCATCTTGAGCCTCCTTGGACCTAGGATACTGGCAGAATGTTATTGGGCTGGATTGGGCTTTCACGTCTACATGGACGAGGGACTAATTTTTGGCTCTCCCTATCCCTGCAGTTTCTGCCCATTCCTGTGGGAAATTCTGCAACCACCAGTCCAAATCTTTAGCTTTTTGACTCCCATCTTCAAACAATTGATATTCATCTTCTAACTTCATGGTTAATACCTAGACAGGCTCTTCCTGTCAGCCCTTGACTTGTGGTCTCTCAGGGAGGAAATAGATTTGGGCACCCATCTTAGTTAGGAGGTCTCTCTCCAACAGAGGGTAGGGACATTCAGAAATAACAATGAATGAGTGTCCACTGTTCTTTGGGTAGTCCATGAGTATTGTTTGTTTCCTGTGGCCCCCTGGATCCAAGACTTCTTATTGGAAATTGCTCCATCCATTTGCAATAGGACTGAGTGTTGGGCCACTGTATCCACAAGAATCTGGGTGGGTTCTCCTCCATTTTAAGGGTGACCCTGGGCTCGGGGAGGGGATCTGAACCCCATCACCCCTAGTTACTGTCTTCTTGCACAGCCAGCACCTTGGGGCCTGGTAGTGTCCTTGCAGGGGCACAGGGTCCGTTCTTCTTTTTCTTGGGACAGTCTTTGCCTGATGACCTTTTTATTTACAGTAAGCACATTGGTTCCTAGCCAGAGGCTTCCCTCTGTTGCCAGGTACTATCTTACTAGGTTCTATACTTTCTCTAACTACAGTGGCCAGGATCCTATGGAGATTCTCTCCTGTCTCTTCTCTCTTTTGAGCTCTCTAGCTTCCTGTTCCTTCTGCTTTCTCTCCTCTCTTTCTTCTTCTGACTCTCATTTATGATATACCTTCTCAGCTACTTGCACTAGCTCTCTCAAAGACTTGTCCTCATCTTCTCTCTGGTGAGTTCCTAAGCCGGGAGCAGCCAGCAGGGAGGCACAGACCCCAAGAGTCGCA
>NW_022196896.1:43042417-43050985 GCF_008632895.1 Mastomys coucha
ACTTTTTGGGGTCACTTAAGTATACTATCATATCATCAGCAAATAGTGAAAATTTGACTTCTTCCTTAGGGAGACTTGCCAGGATAGACCCTGGAGAAGGAGTTTGAGGTTGCGAGGAAAGATTATGACTGTTTTGATTATGTTTCTCTTTCTATTTAGTTTGGAATATGAGCCCAGATCACCTGTGTATAAATTCCTGTTTACAAACAAGATGACTGTTTTCATGCAAAACCAGACCTCTGTAGTGCTCCAAAGGTGGATGTGGAGATAGCAACATGTCTCTGAATAAGTGGAGATGTCAAAAATCTCTGACATGAATACTTTAATGGAGTGAATCGCACAGTTCAGGATCTATGTAAATGAATGTATAAAAGTAGGGGACAGGTTGAATTAGTTATCCTGCAGAATCTTTCATCCATTGTATTGTTGAGTGATGGTAACAATCCTCTTAGAGGAGCTCCCTAGGTCCTGCATTTTACAGATAAGTAAACTGACCCTTCAGTTAAGCCCTTGTTTCAGGTCACAGTAGTTTATGAATGACTGGTACAGGATTTCAAGGGAGGCAGTGTGGGAGCAAAATCTTAAGGTCAATCATGAATTCTCTTAGCTGAGATGTCTTATTTCCAGTTAACCTCTGATCACTCCATTTTAAAACCCAACATCCTGCTTTTTTTCTTTTTGTACTAATGTAGAAAACTGTAAATGGAGGCTAAAAGCTGCTTAATTAACATAAATGACCCTATAAAGTTGGCCATACTGACAAAGAAACAGAACAAACCATGGAGCCTGTTCAAGCTGACAGCTCAGCCCTCATGTGTGTGAGTGGCTTTCCCTGTATAGACACATTATTCAAGAGAATGTATGTCTATGAATTTCTTCCTTAAAAAGACTCCAAAGGGGTAGTTTAAAACAATGATTTTGTGCTGCATTGAATTAAGGCTGGGGCATGAGGCTCTATTTTCCTTTTGTAAAAAACTCTTGCCATCTGGTTCTCAGTCCCTTTGACATAGTTTTCAGGCTATGAAATCCTGTATATCTTTATGAAGCTCAAGATTGAACTTGAAGAGGGAGAAGTCTTATTTTATTATGCTGACACCATACATCATAACTCTTATTTTGCTCAGAGATCTCATTCAATGTCATCACCAACATATGCAACAAGAGCTACGTCATGTTTATGGCTTGGTTATTCCTTTTATTTCCAGTTTTCCCATAAAATCTGTATTGAAAAGAATCTCTGTGCATCATTGAATGTTTTTGGTTGGAACAGAAATGTTAAAACAATTTGCTTTTTTAGGATCTTGAGTTTTCCAACATTTTAAGTGTCAGTCCCTCAAGAAATAGATTTATAGCCAGAGCAGTAGTAACATAAATCTGTGGCTTTTCTTGCCATGTATTTTATGGGGTTGTGTTACTGCCACAATATATTTTGTATTTCCTTACTTGTATTAAAGTACAATGGGTAAATAAATCCACTTTGAATCTTCTTTCTCAGATATATTTCAGCTATGATTGACATTCTCTTGAGGTTCTCTTAAAGGACCAAGAATGGTCAAAGACAGAGCCTGTGCACTATGCAAAGACCCCAAAGACACTTGAATGCACATCTCTAAAAATAAGATGCCAGTTTTTTTCTATTTATAATCTTTATGTGCAAGATCTTTGTGTTAGGCAGAGGTCAGTTTAATCTTTATCACTGGCTGAAATACTGAAACGCTGCTCTAGGAAGCCATGATGAGGAGAACCTGTAGGTCTATTGAGAGCCCTTGAAGGTCAATCCCTGAAAACAAGATGCCATGGAATGGGGAACAGTGTGTAAGGGAAGTGGCTGAGGTCGAAGTCCTGGGGGAGGGGAAATGACAGACTAGTGAAGTAGGGACAGAGGGAAGAGGGACTTGGGTGTTTTCCATAAAGGTAGCTGAGCTAGCTATGGCTTAGTATGTAAAATCTGACATGGTAAAATGAGCATGCCCTCGGCAATGGATTAGGTTCGAATCTTGGAGAGCAGGTTTTAAATACATGACTTAACATCTATGTCTGAGCTTTTTACTATGTAAATGAGTGTCATTATCATTACCTTGATGCCATTACAGTAACTGTCCCCTTATTGTCATAGATGCTTTTGATAGGTACTACTGCTTGATCCACAATACAATCCAATAAGGAAATTAACTGTTATGCTCATTGTTTTAAAACAGGGTCTTACTTTCTATCCCTGGCTGACATGATATTTGCTTTGTAGACCAGACTGGCCTTGAATTCACAGAGGTCTACCTGCCTCTGCCTTCTGAGTACCAAAATTAAAAGCTTGCATGATCTCCATGGGCCCTAGCTATTCTCATTTTCATGGATAGTGAAGCAAAGCTCAGGAAAGAATAAGTTTCTTAAGATTCTTTCCTATACCTAGAAAATAATTGAGCCAGGATTTTAGTCCATGTTGTCAAATTCCAGATCATTAGGCTCTAATCATTAAAGGAAACCTGGGACTTAGCATCTGTAGGGAAAAGGTCCTGGAACTTGGACATGGATCCAACTCACTCACTAGGCTATGCAACAGTGGTCTATGGCCTTGCTACTTTGGTATGGTCTGTGGCTTGGAGACAGTATCAGCAGCAGCATCCCTGCTGGAGTTTATGAGAAATATCAATTCTCAGTCTCCACCCTAGACTTGCCTTTCCATATTAGAATTCATCCTCAGCAAGATCCCAATGGGTTTGATCTGCTCATTATAGAATGAGAAAATAGTCCTATTTCCCATGCTTGACTGGTGATTTGAGAGTCAGATGTACTACATGTGTTTTCCTTGTTAATGAAGTATAAACTGGTGTTCTTGGGCTTCATATGGAGAGCTTTGCTTTCCATCTATTGCACACAGTTCTTCTGCTGTTTCTTGGTACCCACCATTTCCTGCTGAACCTTCCTTTCATGAAGCATATACTGCTGTGGAAATTTTGTCTCACCTCTACAATATTGCAGTTTTGCAGGAGGTGTAGATTTGACTCTGGTCTAAATGAAATCAATGGTTTTGAGAAATTACGCTTCATTGGTGTCAATTTTATATTGTTATAATTATTAACACATATTGACTGTGTGAATTATAGGGTTCCACTGTAGAATTTGTATGCATGTGTCTACCACGTCCTGATCTCATCTACATTCTCTTTGCCTTATCTCTCAGGTCTCCCTCTTATATCTAATGGCCTCCCATACTTTTAAGTCCCTTTCAGTCTTTTTTCTCTTCCTTTCCCCTCCCTTTCTCCTTTATCATCTCATTTTACATATGTGAAATAAAACACAAGATACTCCAGCCCTTGTAATAAAGAGTAATAAATGGAAAACTTCAACATAAGGAGGGGAACTACATCTCTGAAAAAGCAAAAATGTAATCTTCCAACAAAATTAAAAGAAGATAGCCACATGAACAAAATTCCAACTCTAACAACAAAAATAACAGGAAGTAACAATTACCTTTCCTTAATATCTATTAATACCAATGGACCCAATTCCCCAATAAAAAGACATAGACTATCAGATGGGGTACATAAACAGGACCCAACATTTTGTTGCATACAGGAAACCCACCTCAGTGACAAAGACAGACACTACCTCAGAATAACAGGCTGGAAAACAATTTTCCAAGCCAATGGTCGCAAGAAAAAAGCTGGAGTAGCCATTCTAATATCGAATAAAATCAACTTTCAACCTAAAGTGATCAAAAAAGATATGGAGGGACACTTCATATTCATCAAAGGTATGATATACCAAGAGGAACTTTCAATTCTGCCCCTCTATGCTCCAACTGCAAAAGCATCTACATTTATACAAGAAACTTTACTAAAACTCAAAGCATACATTGTACTGCACACAGTAATAGTGGAAGATTTCAACGCTCCACTCTCTGCAATGGACAGATCATGGAAACAGAAACTAAACAAAGACACAGTGAGACTAACAAAAGTTATGAAACAGGTGGATTTAACAGATATCTATAGAACTTTTTATCCTAAAACAAAAGGATATACCTTCTTCTCAGCATATACCTTCTTCTCAGCACCTCATGGTACCTTCCTCAAAATTGACTATATAATTGGTCACAAATCAGGCCTCAACAGATACAAGAAGATTGAAATAATTCCTTGCATCCTATCAGATCACCATGGACTAAGGCTGCTCCTTAATAACAACATTAACAATAGAATGCCCACATACACATGGAAGCTCAACAACACTCTACTCAGTGATAACTTGGCCAAGGAAAAAATAAAGAAATTAAAGACTTTCTAGAGTTTAATGAAAATGCAGTCACAAAATAGCCAAACTTATGGGACACAGTGAAAGCAGTCCTAAGAGGAAAACTCTTGCCAATATCAATCTACAGATTCAATGCAAGCCCCATCAAAATTCCAACTCAATTCTTCACAGACTTAGAAAGAGCAATTGGCAAATTCATCTGTAATAACAAAAAACCCAGGATAGCCAAAACTATTCTCAACAATAAAGGAACCTTTGGTGGAATAACCATCCCAGACCTTAAGCTGTACTACAGAGTAATTGTGACTAACACTGCATGGTATTGTTACAGTGACAGGCAGGTAGATCAATGGAACAGAATTGAAGACCCAGAAATGAACCCACACACCTATGGTCACTTGATCTTTGACAAAGGAGCTAAAACTATCCAATAGGAAAAGGGCAGCATTTTCAACAAATGGTGCTGGCTCAACTGGCAGTTAGCATGTAGAAGAATGCAAATTGATCCATTCCTGTCTCCTTGTACAAAGCTCAAGTCCAAGTGGATCAAGGTCCCCCACATCAAACCAGATACACTGAAACTAATAGAAAAGAAAGTTGGGAAGAGCCTTGAGAACATAGGCATGGGGGAAAATTTCCTGAACAGAATACCAATAGCTTATGCTCTAAGATCAAGAATCGACAAATGAGACCTCCTGAAATTGCAAAGCTTCTGTAAGGCAAAGGACACAGTCAATAGGACAAAATGGCAACCAACAAATTGGGAAAACATCTTTACCAATCCTATATCTGAGAGAGGGCTAATATCCAATGTATACAAAGAACTCAAGAAGCTAGACTCCAAAGAACCAAATAACCCTATTAAAAAATGAGCTACAAAGCTAAACAAAGAGTTCTCAATTGATGAATACCGAATGGCTGAGAAGCAGCTAAAGAAATATTCAATATTGTTAGTAATCAGGGAAATGTAAATCAAAACAACCCTGAGATTACACCTCACACCTGTCAGAATGGGTAGGATAAAAATTCCAGGTGACAGCAGATGCTGGAGAGGTTTTGGAGAAAGAGGAACACTCCTTAATTGCTTGTGGGATTGCAAGCTGATACAACCACTCTGGAAATCAGTTTGGCAGTTCCTCCAGAAATTGGACATAATTCTACCAGAGCTCCCAGGTATACCACTACTGAGCATGTGCCCACAAGATGCTCCAACTTGTAATAAGGGCACATGCTCCACCATGTTCATAGCAGCCTTATTTATAATAGCCAGAAACTGGAAACACCCCAGATGTCCCTCAACAGAGGAATGGATACAGAAATTATGGTACATCTACTCAATGGAGTACTACTCAGCTATTAAAAACAACGAAGTTATGAAATTCTTAGGGAAATGGATGGATCTGGAGAATATCATCCTGAGTGAGATAACCCAACCACAAAAGAAAACATATGGCATGCACTCTCTGATAAATGGTTAGTAGCCCACAACTTTGGAATACATGAAGTATAGTCCTCAAACCACAAGAAACTCAAGAATAATGAAGACCAAAATGTGGACACTTCATTCCTTCTTAAAAGAGGGAACACAATACCCTTGGCAGGAGTTGCAGAGACTAACTATGGAACAGAAGCTGAAGGAAGGGCACTCCAGCCTGATATAGCTATCTCCTGAGAGGCTCTGACAGTACCCAAATAATACAGAAGTAGAGGCTCATAGCCATCCATTGAACTGAGTACATGGTCCCCAGTGAAGGAGTTAGAGAAAGGACTCAAGGAGCTGAAGGGTTTGCAGCCCCTTAGGAGGAACAACAATATGAAGTAACTAGTAATTTCAGAGCTCCCAGGACTAAACCACTGACCAAGGTGTACACATGGTGGGACTGATGGCTCTGGCAACATGCATATAGTAGAGGATGGCCAAGTCAGTCATCAATGGGAGGAGAGGCCCTTGGCCCTGTGAAGGTTCTGTGCCCCAGTGTAGGGGAATACTAGGACCAGTAAGCAGGAGAGGATGGGGTGGCAAACAGGGGGATGGAAGAGGGAACAGGGGTTTGTTCTTATTGCTGTTTTGGTTTTTTTTTTTTTTTTTTTTTTTTTTTTTTTTTTGAGAGGAGACTGGGAAAGGAGAAAGCATATGACATGTAAATAAAGAAAATATCTAATAAAAAAGGAAAAAGAAAAAAACCACAAGATACTTGTTTTATTTTGCTCAATATGTTATCTTCAAGTTCTATGCATTTTATTATAAATAATATGATTTCAATACTCATATGACTTAATAGTACTTGATTGTATATACATACTATATTTTCTTCAGTTGATAAATACCTAAGCTTATTCTATATCTTCGTCCCAATAAATAATAATGCAATAAATGTGGAGTACTTTTCATATGCTACTGCATATCCTTTACACATGTGTTCAGGAGTGGTATATCTGTAACATATGGTAGTTTTGCGTAATTTTGTTTTTTGAGAACTTTAGGCTAAGGTCATTATCTGCTCTGCTTTGCCTAGTGTACCAACCAGAGAAGGAAACAACATTGGAAGGAAAAAATGTATACTGGATTTTGTTATTTCTTCTGCTAAAGTTTTAAACACTGTAACCCTTTCAAATAAATTTCACAACATTGTTTGCCCTGATCTAATGACAAAAATATGCTCTAAAAGAAAAGATTCTCCCATTGAAAAATGAATTTAGATGTGTTCTAGTTTCCTTTGTGTTGGTGTGATAAACATCATGACAAAAGCAACTTAGGGAAGCAGAATATGCTTGGTTTATTCTTCCAGATCATATTCCATCACTGAGAAAAGTCAGGGCAGGAATTCACAGCAGGCCTGCTCCATATTTCGGGCAACATTACCTCCAACCAGAGAATGCATTCACAGTCAAAGAAGTATAGCAGGAATCACAGAGGAATGCTACTGGTTGGCACCTTCCCAGACCTATGCTCAGCTCCTTACAAAGCTCAGGAACACCTACCTAGGATACTGCCCACAGTAGGGTGAGGCTTTCTCAATCAAATAATAGTCATGGCAATCCCCATAGACATGCCCACAGCCAAGTCTTATCTGGTCAGTTCTTCAATTGAGACTCCGTTTTCTAGTTGACTCTTGACTGTGTCAAGTTGACAGTTAAAGCTAACTACAAGATCTAAACTCATAAAATATTAAAATATGGTGTAGTATTTAGATATTTAGTTCATACTATCGAAGTCCTTGACTTTCATAGCAGTAGAAATAACATATTAGTGACATTTGTAATGATATTAGGATAATTGATGGGTGCAATTTTAACTGATACAATAGTTTTGTGGAAAGTTCTGTTTTATATATGCAAGAGAAATGTTTAGTCATCAACACTTGTTAAAAAGTGGTAAGTAGAGCGGACCTTGGGCACAAGCTCTGCAGCCAGTCCCACAACTCCCAGAGGAATCTCCACTCCCAGATGCTCTGACACTTTAGGGATCAGAGGTGAGAAGGACACAACATCTATCCCAACACCGGGAGTAACTGGGACCAGCAGGACTAGGCACACAGGAACTACACAGCAGAGTGGCTCAGGTTCCTTCTGGTCTCTCTGGTCTGGTGTCCTGAGCAGACCTTGGGCCCAAGCTCCACAGCTGTCTCACAACACCCAGAGGAAGCGGCCACACTCCCAGGTGCTCTAACAAGCCCAGGGACATAGGATCCCAGAATCCCAGGATCACAGAAACAGCTTGACTCTGAGGAGTTCTGACACAAACAGGATCACAGGAAGGACTGGCTCCAGTCAGATTTAGCAAAGGCAGGTAGCACTAGAAATAACCAGAAGGCTGGGGGCAGGGGGGACAAGCATAAGAAAATAAACAACACAAACCAAGGTTATTTGGCATCATCAGAATCCAATTCTCCCACCATAGCAAGTCCTGGACACACCATCACACCAGAAAAGCAAGATTCAGGACTTTAAGAAAGACATAAATAGCACCCACAAAGAAATACAGGAGAACACAGGTAAAGAGCTAGAAGCTCTTAAGGAGGAAACACAAAAATCCCTTAAAGAACTACAGGAAAACACAATCAAACAGGTGAAGGAAATGAGCAAAACCATCCAGAATCTAAAAATGGAAAAAGAAACAATAAATCAGAATGAGAGACAACCCTGGAGATACAAAACCTAGGAAAGAGATCAGGAGTCATAGATGCAAGATATCACCAAGAGATACAAGAATACAAGAGATAGAAGAGAATCTCAGGGGCAGAATATTCCATAGAAAACATTGACACAACAGTCAAAGAAAATGCAAAAAGCAAAAAGCTCCTAGCCCAAAACATC
>NW_022196896.1:43051996-43053075 GCF_008632895.1 Mastomys coucha
GATGAATGCTTTTCCAAATTATCACAGCCAATGAACCAGATTCTTACCCACACCTAATGTCTATGCCATCCTCCAAGCAGAACCATTGTTCATTGAAACAGTTGGTGAATGAATTTATGGATAGTCCATCCTAATACACACACCATTTCTTAACTGAATGTAACCTGTTCTCTGTGGCCTGAGAATGATGTCACTCACTCAAGTCAAATAGTTATGACCATAGCAGAAAGTCTGTATCCAAAAATCATGCCTACAATTCATTCCTTGGCGCAGCAGAACTGTCTGTCAACTCTCAGCTTAGCTACGATGGAGGTAAAAGCCTTATTACAATGAAATCCTATGTCTAAAAATTGTTTTCATTTTGGGCTTGTACCACAGTAAGTGCCAAGATTTTAAACTCTACTAAAAACCAACCAACCAAACAAACAAACACATAAAAAGACTTTATATATTTATGTTTATTTAAGAAAATGCTAGTAGTGATGTATTATTTTGAAATATACAGTTAATATATTTGGAGTTATTTAAAATTTATATTGAGGAAAACGTATATATTTTCAGTATTGCTGTAGACAAACATCTACATAAGACTGTTAATTGATTGTTGTTTTATATCAAACAACTTTTATAATACTCATTTTATTGTTATAATTTTTATGAGTTTTAAGGAATATGACAAAAAATATTGTAGATATTGAAGAGGGTGTCTCTGGGAGGAGTTGGGGTACAAAAAGGAAAGAAGAATGTGATTTAATTCTATTTACTTAAAATATGTTTTTAAACGTTAACAAATCCAGATAAATTGAAATTGTATAACTTTTCTCAGCATAATGCAATAAAAGTTAAAAAAATAAAATAAATATTTGTTTATTGTAAAAAAAAAAAGAGTGTTAAGTAAAAACCATCAAGATTTAGTGTGGTGATATTTTTTCATTTATGGAGCAAGCTCATTCCTGAGCAGAATGTTAGCAAATATGGATCTATAACTAAGGAGGAGTATGGTGAGTCAATGAATAGAAAATTGTGAAGAGGAACTATTTAAGGGTGTGTGTGTGTGTGTGTGTGTGTGTGTGTGTGTA
>NW_022196896.1:43053126-43079309 GCF_008632895.1 Mastomys coucha
AGAGAGAGAGAGAGAGAGAGAGAGAGAGAGAGAGAGAGAGAGTGTGTCAGGGCCAGTCTGACCTACAGAGTTCATGCTGGACAGATAGGCTGGTGGGCAAGGAGAGAGAGAAAGAGAGAGAGAGAGAAAGAGAGAGAGAGAGAGAGAGAGAGAGAGAGAGAGAGAGAGAGAGAGAGAGAGAGAGAGCTGACTCTCTTTCTGAGTCAGTCTTTCTGGCCAGTCTGATAAAGCTGACCTATAGAGTTCATGCTGGACAGATAGGCTGGTGAGGAAGGAAAGAGACACCAGTTCATTTTTAAGTGGCTGTTTACTCAACCTAGCTTTTAAATCACTGAGATGCTTAATATAGTCCAGGAGCCTTGCCAAAACATGGAAAAGCAAGGCATCTTTGCCCAGTGCTACTTTTCTAAATAAAAATGTACGCATCTTAATAAATCCCTAATAATGGTTCTATCTTTGTACCAATTTACTCATCCTGACGCTGCCCTGACTAATATATATTGAAATTCAACTCAGGATTGTTTTGTGATCCTGGAAATAGCAATAGAAGATTTCATTTCCCTGACAGGCGTACTTTAGTTGGTTCTGGATGCTGTTGTTTTTCATTGACCTTCCAAAAAACCCTCAGAGTTTTAGAATTGGATGGAGACTGTCCACAGTGGAACAGTTGGCAATCTGTAGACATACCTGGTTATTAGACTTCTGTAGGGAAAGTTTGGCAATCTTTAGACCTACCCTGGTTTTAGTCCTCTGCAGGCACAAGTTGGAGATCTTTAGAAATGCCTTGGTTATAGTCGTCTGCTGACTGCCCATTTTTTGTATGCCTATGCTTCATTGCTTTGAAATCTCCCTTCCTCAAGGAGGTCTTCCAGACTACCATACTACTACACACTTTTTGTACTTTTCTTTCAACATCCTGTAGATCTTTTCTCAGAACTGCTTAATCACACTTGTTTAAATCCTCTATACATTAGTGGTGATTGACAGCATCTGGAGACAGCTTTCATTGTCACAATTGGTGTAATTGCTCTTTAGATGTAGAAGGTGAGGGCTCAGCCTGCACATCAAATGCACAGGATAGACTCCAATCCAGGAAACTAGGGTATAGGTTTGCCGGCTTTTTACATGAGGTTACTACAGTGGCCAAGTCTGCTGAACTTACTAGATGTCCAGTATGAATCAGGACTATGGGAAATAGGCATTCAGTACCTGGTCACTGGATTTATTTTTAACTAATTGAATAAACAAAAATGAAATAAAAAGGATAGCAGCCTAGTATTCTGACATAATATATGTGGTCTACTTTTAACTGTAAAGTAGAATTACAGCTCCAAGTTGGAATATCAAGAGAATATCATACCAAGTTAACTATATCACAGAGCACTTTTCAAAGTTTTGATTAGCAGAAGTAATAATGGAACGTGTAAAAATTAGAGTCCATACTTAAAACTCTTCACTTAACGACAAGGTTATATGATAAATCCATCTCTGTAAATTGAAAACACAAGAATCTTGACAGCCTACTCAACATCCTTGGTTAACCCAGAGTACTGCAGAGGGGGTTGAATTGTGTTGTTGATGAGCAGCAAGGCATTTCCAGAGAGTATCACACTGTATGTTGTTAACTCAGAGACAGCTCAGTGGTTTCTGCTGAGTGTGAATGCTTCCATAACACAGAAAAGATGAAGTGTAGCCAAGGAAGGGTGAAGGTCATCTCTGTATGCAAATATTCATCTAAAAGTCATGCCAGAATGTTGTACTGCACATATGGGATGCTGTGTTCATTCTTATCCCCTCAAACTGTTGCTTGCTTACACGGATGGTGAAAGGAGGTGACAGATGTCAGCCTGTGCATGGACCAGTAAAAAAAACAGTTCCAGAAAGCTAGCATGTACTTGCACAAGCTGGCCCTTGCCATGCCCACTTGTCTACTCCAGTTACGTCTGCAGTATCAGGGTTAAAAGACTGATCATGGACAAGAGGTTTTATGACTTCAAAGGGAGTTTGTGCCTCCTGGGTATTCAGTCAGTCACTGGCATCCTCTAACTCAGACATGTTCCAGATTAGTCTTTCCAATCATCAACATGCCTTCTTATTCAGGCATAAAGGTGCCCCAAGAAATGATTCATAAATGGCTAAAACTTAAGATTGGGCATTGCTTCCTGGCCAGCACAGCATTCCAATATATCCTAATTTTTTTCCAAGCTGTCGTTAGCTTGGAATTTCTCACAAGGAAGCTGCCTTATCAGATAGGATGTCCTCAGAGTTAGCAACAGAGTTCAGGCACCATTGTTTACTGTTAACATAGAATCCTCAGGGCAGTCCCACAGAAGACAGAACTGTTTTACATACTAGAGAGTAATTGAAGGGTTTCCCTCACTTTAGGGCATTAGCAGGAACTTCTAGATTGGAACTTCCTGGTGCTTGCTTCTAGCAGACCCAGAAAATTAGCATAGGAATACCAAAATAGCCCCAGTGGTGAGGGCACCACTGCTTTTCCACCAGCTTCACACCTGGATACCTGATCCTACTGACCTTGATGTAACCATCACTTGCCTACATGATGTGATCTTACTGACCTTGATGTGACTGTCACCTGCCTACATGACTTTTGTCATTTTCCCTGCTTTCTGTATACTATTTAAACCTGGTTTTCACTTTGTGCAAAAACTTAGATGGACTAGGACTTAGATTCATTCATTCAGATTCAAGCTTCAAGCCTCATGCAGTCTGCAGCCCCCCAGGCCCAGAGCACTTGGGCCCAGGGAGGAGGGTGCAGCGCCTGTCCAGAAGAGGTGGCTGCTTTAGACCCAATGTGTTTCAGGTGGCCTCAGATGTACCTCAACTGCTGAGATGGCAGAATTTTTATCTCTCTCTTGTAATGTCTGTAAAAACTTCATGCCATTTTTAAGAAATACATTCAGACTCAGCACTTCCTTTTGTTGACTCTGTTTGTCACTCATCGAATTTTTTGCCCACCTGACCAGAACTCTCATCCTATGGAACAAGAGGTCCCTGCAATGAACCCAGTCCTTGGCAGGCCCTGAGGACCGCTCTCATACCATACCATGTTCCCTACTAAGTTTCTAGGAGCCCTCTGCCCCCTCTGTCTCTACTGTGCTTTGAGCTTTATCTGAGGAATGTTCTGAATTACAATGATGACTATGTGCTAGTATTGGGTACTGAGAAAGTAACGAATAGTTTTATGGCTTCTCTCGTGTAAGCATATTTTTTGATATTGAGATCTCATTCTTGTTTATCTTAGTATCTTTAAATTTTGTTTCCCTTCAGTTTTATTTTTAAACACTTATTCCTCTTCCATCTTATATGTTCAATAGACATTATCTTTTAAAATAGATACTTTGAGAAATAAATTGTATTGTAATTACTGAGTACCAGGCAGTGGTGGCACATGCCTTTAATCCCAGCACTTGGGAGGCAGAGACAGGGGATTCCTGAGTTGGAGGCCAGCCTGGTTTACAGAGTGAGTTCCATGACAGCCAGGGCTATACATAAAAACCCTGACTTGAAAAACCAAAAAAAAAAGAAAAAAGAAAGAAAAAAAATCACTGAGCAATTATTTTATGTTTATAGATTTCTAGGGGAAAATTAAAATATCATACTTTAAACACATAACAGTTTATCAAAATGGCTATGATGTTGACGAACAGCATTTCTTTTGGTCAAGAGCACAGTCTGTTCATGACACCCTTTACCTGCCATTTTTAGAGCTTCATGTCTTGGGCTATCTGAGAATGTAGAACCAAAAGGAGCATTAGATCTCCCCTAATCAAATTGTTTCTGAGTAATGCAGCCCATTTCCCACCTGCTTAGCTCAGCTTTTGTTCCAGGCTTGTACTGTCTATGGATGGGCCTGTGACTAGTATGAAATCTCCTCTGGTCTTGGTCTTAAAAAGCAATTACTATTGATAATTAACAACTTTCAATGCACTTTTAATAAAATTTGGGGGTTTGGGGACTGATAAGTGAAAATTAGTCATGAAGTAGTTACTGGCAGGTCACAGCTATTAGTCTAAGCAATTCTTGTGGCCTATGAGGTGTGAAAACAAGTAAAATATTTTAATCTATTCCTTTGTACTTTCCCACTTATTGGCTCTGATGCTTCCAGGTATAGAATGCTGATATAGCCACTGATCTCTCTCTCTGGAGCAGCTCTCTGTTGTATAGACACAGTTTACTAACCAAGCCAGCACAGTTGGACATTAAAGCGGTTTGTATCATAAGCATTATTAAATTATGACAAGCTTATTTGTGGATGCATGTTATAGATACAACTTTAAAGAGCATGATTCTGAGATCCAAAACTGGAACACTTAATGATTTCAATTTAAAATTCACACACTTACACATGAAGAGAGGGATAAACTTGTTTAGAGAGAGACAACTTTAAGTTGTTTAAGGAAATTAAACAACACACAGAGCCTAATTCCTTTATGCATATGGCATGCATCTAGCAGCTAGCTGAGTAGCATGAAGGAAATGCCAAAATTTAATTTAATATTGTACCCAGTTTTGCATCTTCTTGACCACAAATTAGGATGGAGAGGTTTTTTTCTTTTTAAAGCAGAACCTTGGTTCTTGGAGATTGAATTTCCATGAGCAAATTGTTCAAGAATTAGCCTGCTGCTGTTGGAGCACAGCCCCCCAAGCTGCTTTCACAAGGAGGTATTAGGAAGACTATTTTATTTTCAAATAACTGAAAGGAGGTAGAGATAAAAGCGAGGAGGCGGGACCACCAGTCCCTATAGAGTTCCCTGATGTACAGGTGGGATTTGAAAGTGCCTGCTGTGTGAAAAGGGAGCCATTATGAAGAAACCCTCCTCAAATTTCTCTTCAGAAACAATCAGGAAGGCTCATGACTGAGGACACCCTTTCAATATTGTCCTACTGCCACAGCAAATTAAATTCAGCCAGGTTGACTTCATGCTGTGTTCCTCTGTGCAAACTTCTTTCTCTCTGGACCCAGCCCTACCCCCACAACTCGTTACCTAGGAGACAAGGGAAGAAAAGGCAGCAGACTCAGTGTAGCACCTGTCAACAGCAGGGCGTGTTGAGATGTATTGCTGTTGTATGTAGTCCTGGAGTCCGACTCTGCAAGGTTTCCCCTTACTCTACAGCATAAGGAAGGGAGAGAAAGAAAGACATTGGTGTTGCAGACAGATTCTGCCTTGACTGATACAATGCTTACTTTCAATGGCTAGCCCATGCTGAGACTTGTAAGCAAAGACTCTGGGATGGTGGTTCCCAACTTTCCTAATGTTTCAACCCTTTAGTATATACAGTTTCTCATGTTGTGGTGACTTCCACCATAAAATGATTTTGGTTGCTGTTTCATAACTGTAATTTGGCTACTGCTATAAACTGTGATGTGAATATCTGTGTTTTTCAATGGCCTTAGGTGATCCCTGTGAAAGAGGTCACAACCTACCAGGTTAGAACCCTTCTTTGGGAGGTTCCTCTCATTAGGGCCTTTACAAGCACTGATTTGCTGCAGGCAATTATGGTCAACACATAGCCTAGCCCCATGCGAGGTCTGGCAGGCCCTGTTTACCCATTCCTCCCCAGTCCTGCAGGGTGCTAACTTGAATTGTATCTCCTTGGGTTCTTAGCAACCTGCCAAGATTCCAGAAGAATTCCCCTTGACCTGGCCTGCCTGACTCTGTCAGTGTTCCCAAATGGCCTAGTGGCCTTTAGTATCACATGCTAAGAAAATCAAGTGATGTTCCGTCATGTTTAGATGACACTTAAATGCTGTGTATAAACTGGGCATGCTGTAGGGACCTGTCATGCTAAGTTTTCAACTAGCTTTCCATAGTGCATTGTCTTTATAGTGAGACCCATGGCGTTTTTTAAAAAGGCCATTCTGACTTTGCTACATTGAAAAAAACAAGGAAATGAAGACAAAGCTCCAAGCACAAATTTCCAACCTGTGTCCAACTCAGTCACCCTTCTCTTTAGTAAATCCAAGCTGCAGAGAAATTGCCACAAAGCCTGTGTTTGAACCACATGCTGCATGTGTGTCACTCTGTGCACACCCTGTCTGTGGATAAATTGTCTTTCCTGGGGCCCAGGGCAGGCTCAGCCTTTCTGCGCCTAGACATCAGTTTCTGTCAGAAAGCAGAGACACAAAGCATCCTTTAACTCCCCTGCAATGAGAGGTAAGATGAAACATGCCCGCTGATGGGTAACATATCTGTCCCCAAAGACACTGTTCCTCAGAGCCCAGCATTTGTTGGCTCTGGGTGGAGGTTTTTAGCATTTGCAGCATGGTAGGAGGTTTGGCCCATAGCCCTTTTGTTGATTGTCTCCATTCCTAGCCAGAATAATCAATTACCAGTTCCTTTTCTTCATCTCTTCACTAATTTTTTCGCATATTTCCCTCTGATTCCTGGGAATCAGAGATGATGGGCATCATTTTCATATCACTGAGATTCCTTAACAGCATAAAGACAGCCATGAGCACTTCTTCCCTTGGTAGGGCTTCAAATGTGGGATGCCAGGGATGGCAGGGGGAAATAGTGACTTATAGAGCAAAGATGCTTATTTATGAATGAAATAACAACATAGCTTATTTCCAAAGGGCACAGTTGATGCAATATTTTTTCCTTTAACTATGTTAAAGGCAAAAACAAACAGACAAACAAACAAAAAGGCTGCGATGTGTGTCCTGTCCCCTGATTCATCTGGATGGCAGCTCTGTGGGGCCTTTCCCATCTGCTATAGCAACAACGTAAGAAGAAATCTATAGGAAATAAAAGAAACAAAGAATCAAGACCTAGGGGGACCAAGAGAGCCAATGTACAGATGAGTGGCTAGGAGCTGGAGGAGATCTATCAGAGCCAAAGCACTGTTAGTCTGAATGTAGTTCTGTTACGGAGTGTCTCTACATCAGCTTTCCTCATGCCTCTGTCCCCCTGCTGCTCATCTGAGCCTTTTGCCCCATCATCCTCGAGTTCTTCCCAGGAAGGACCACTTGTTTGTACTCTACTTGACCTGCCTGCTCTGTGGCTTTCTAGAGGTTTAAATTCCATGCAGTTCTAGTTTTAATGCAGGGCTTTCCCATAGCTAGCTCTCTTCTATCCAAAAGAGAATAGCTCAGGTTTCACTAGAATCACAATCTTCCATGTGTGTCAGAGCCAGATGGGATCTGAGGTGGATTATTTTGTGGAGTGTCTCACAGAAGCTGCAAAACTTGTTCTCTGGGACCCATCTCCAAAGAGCGTCACCCTGAATAGAGATCATGTGTTAAGTGTGTCTTTGCATGACAGTGACAGAGACAGTGACAGGACCTAAGATAAACAACTTACAAACATAGGACTTACAAAGAAGAAAGGTTTGCTTTGGCTTCCTGCTTCAGAATTTTCACCCAATGGTAATTTTGTCATCACTTCCGGATGTGGTAGGGCAATACATTGATTGCTGTGGAAACAGGACTCAGCCACTTTGGGCTAGGGATATGTATGCTTCAGCATGTGGCTACAGCAGATCTGAACAGTAGAACCCCCATTGGCTGCGCTGTGCTGAGTTCTCTGTGACAGCCTCTGTACTACACATTCCAAAAATGTTTTCTCACCTAGCTCATGGCATCTTCAGGGTTGTCATCTCTATTTTTTCAGTTGGGGGATTGGGTGCAGACAGGTTACGCCACTTGATGATGTTTAGGAATTGCAGCAGAGCCAGTTTTGGTGGCTTTGATGACTCTAAGCCCTCTTTCTGCTTGGTTGCTGTCTCTATTCCCTGGAGAATGTTCCAAATACCCCATTTCCTCTGCTGCCTGTAGTTCTGTCCTCCTAATTATCTCTGGCAAGACTCCAACACTACCTTGAATATCTGCTGTCAGAAGAAGCGAATCTGAAGAGGAAGGGAATCTGAACTATGAAACTGGATGAGTTAGCACCATTGCAGTCACCCACATGGTCCTTCAAAATGGACGTCCGTCCGTGTCATCTAGCAGACTTTCAAAGAGTTGTCACTGACATTGTCACCCTCCTCCAGCTTGTCATTTCTCAATAATATCTGTGGAGCTTCATACAATACAAACAGAGGGCAATAGAAAACTTCATCCCCCTTTCTTTCCAGAGGACTTGTAGTCACATCGGCACTTCTGAGCAGTTTCACAGTATCCTCACTCTCTTCACACCCTTTCCAAGGACAAACCCATGTGTGAGTTCTTTGAAGTCTCCCACACTCCTCTATCTCCTCTTTCTTTTTCTGGTTCAGCTTAACCCTCTCTAATTCCAGTCTCTCACTCTACAGGAATGACTTATCTCCTTAGCCTGTCTAACTGCAAACCAAGTGAAAAGACATACATCCCTGCTAACAACTAAGTGTCTCTTGGTTTTTAACCTAGGTCACTAGAAAAATATCTCATAGTTCTGATATCTGGTATTTTTTTCTATTTTCTTTCTCATAATACTCAGCTTTTATTTATATCATTTATATTACTTGAAGTCCAACTAGACAAAAAAGAAACCACTTCATTAGCATGTAAAGGGAGTATAACTTTGGGGAACTGGTTAAATCAAAGGTGGAAGATCTAAGATACATTCGAGGGGAGGATGGGTACCAGAGACAGTGGTAGCTAGGAGTTGTTAGTACATGGATAATAGAGGGACAATTAGTAACATAGTCATAGAATTGTGGCTTGTCAGACCTGACCAGTGGGAATGGAAGTCTCAGAAGGTATGCAACTCAGTAAGTACAGAAAGGGCCATCGAGGGCAGAGGGGAGTAGGCAGGGCCTTTCTAGTCCTTTCCACTAAGTCTCTTGTTAGCTGAACTCAGCCTACTTGGGAGTCATAGATGCCAGGAGCCTGTAAGATGTAGTCCCCAAATCACATACACAGATTATACAGCAGGGAAGAGTGACTCTGAGGCTGACCTGAGCAGCAATGATAACAACAACTTCCTAGGTGACAAATTCAGTGAGGTTTTGGGTAGTTTTCTTAGATTTTTCTGAGTTATACTTGGTGATGACACTATCCTAAGAATGCTCTTAGCATCTGAGAAGCAGTGTTTCCCATCAGTTCTATTGATATTTTTCTATCTCTTTTAGAGACTTCTCTCCTTCTACTGCCCAAAATTTAAATATCGATGTTGTCTAGGATGCTATCTTCAAGATATTAATTCTTTATGGATTCTAGTAACTTTAAAATGTGTCACTGAGTAAAGTCTTTCTCCTGGAATCTTACCTCTTCTCCATAATCATCTTCAATCTAACAGGTACTAAACCAGGCTCACCCCATTCCCAGCTCATTTCCTGTTCATTCCTATGTTGCTCAGTGGTAATGCTAGCCATTTGTCCAGAACTGCAAATAATCTGAGATTTTATTTTAATCTTCAGACAGCAAAGTTGCCTGGCACAAGTTGAAGGGGGCTGGTCTATCTCCTGTTTAGAGACAATGGATGTTTTTGCTTTTCATGGTAGATGAACATCACCAACTGTTTGAACATGACTCTACTGGTTTCCCTTGTCCCTATTTCCCACAGCTTCAGTGGAGTGGCTCAAGTGCCAAACATTAATGTGTATGGAGTCTGTATAGCCTTGGGGAACCATGAGTTAAGGAACCCTAGCTCCTGTTGTGAGTTTTAGGATTTTTTTTGCTCTGGAAGAAGAAATTACAAGTATGATATTGGAGGATGAGGCAAGCCCATTGTTTACTTACTCCTTCTAATGCCTTTCTCATCATTTGGCCTCCATCCAACTAAGAAAACCCTCCTCCTCCTCCTCTTTCTCCTCGGTTCAGTGGCTTCACCTGCCACCCTTTATATCTGCAGTAACTCTCTTCAAGGACTCTAAGAAATTCAGCATGTGTCTTAAGTTCAATGTGTTGTGTACATGTTACCCTTTACATCCAATTGTAAACATATGGGGAAGGAGGGACTTGTGTACCTTGTCTCTCACTTGCCCTGCCTGCTCTTCAGGCAGCTGGTGGCTCTTGAATACATCCAGCAACACTCCTGCCCATTCAGATTATACAGCCTCTGTGGCATCTGCTCTATTCCTTGTCAAATGTTCTGTGATATCTCTGGGATTTCCATGCATGTATTCGTAAGGCTTAGCATGCTATTATAGGAGTACTCATTGTGTTGGCATTCTTTGTTTAATGAGATTATTAAGAAGAATGTAGTTAGAAACCCATTACTTTTGTGGGTAGGTGTGTATCAGAGAGGATATTTATAGTATTAATGTGCTCTCATGAGAATGCTAGCTTGGAAGTTACTTCCTTAAAGAGAGCAAGCGGCCCCAACCTCCTGCCTCAGTTTGCCTTTGTATGCTTTCTTTCAAACAATACTAAAGACTCTATCTCTTTTTGTTTTGAGCACTGGAAAGAGTGTGCTTGGCAGAACCTTCCTTTAATCAATCTTGGATAACATTTTTGGAGCTTTGAAGGCTGGCAAGCAGAGAGAGCCTGGCAGAGATGTAGGCATACACGTTTCAAAGTAGCATCAAATTCTGTTTTTGTTTTTTGAGCAAATTCAAATTTGATTATGTTTCTTTTCATTTCTATGAATTCTAGGAAATTTAAAGTTATTCTAATCTCATTAAAAAAAAAAAACATGTAAGTACTTTCACAGTGAGTTAATCATTGCTCAAAAATTTTTTCTTATATCTTTCATACAAAGATAAATCCAGCCCACTGGAGAACTAATTAAGGGAATGCTAGAAAAATAATCTAATTCTAATGACAGTGACTTTAAAAAATACTTTTGGCTTTATAGAAATATTGTATCAATATTGTATGTTTTATGAATAAGATTTGGATTTTTATAGAGATCATATGGATTGCATATATTAGGTAGAACATTTGGGCCAGGTTCCTGGAAAATTATTTGATTTCTAGTAAAGCTGATTAAAATTATGGTTTTAGTCTTAATCAAAAATATTAAAAAATAGGCTTTTTATGGTTTATAATCTGTAGACACAATGTCTCTTTTTTTAAAAGCTAGGTTTAAAAGAAGATGTAAAAGACCCCACATATGTTGAATTATTGCTATAAGCAGATACATAGTAATTTCTTCATAATGCAGGATCACCCAGAATTTAAGTCAAATTTTAAAGCCTCATTACGGTTTTGTGTAGGTGATGAGTGGAATTTAAGGTGTTCAGGAGTTTTGGAGTATCCAATATGATATAGTTAATCTGGATAAAACTTCTGACAGCTAAATGGTGCTTAGATTACAGGGACGCCTTGTCTCCCTGGTTTTCAGGCAAACAAGACATTTGCCTGCTGTTGAATCGTTTGTGTTTCAGCCATTTGCTGCTTTAGTTACTGTTTTATCCAAAAAGCTCCAGAGGAGAAATGGTTTGAATTTCTTTTAAATGTAGAATATTTGTACATATATAATAAGGCATCTTGGGCTGAGAACCAAGTTTAAACACAAACTCACTCATATTTCATGTACATGAACACACAGCTTGAGGGTAATTTACAGACTGTCTTTCATGGACCACATGTTAACGATGACTCTGTGCTCAACCTCAGTCATGGCGTTGTGTACTGCTGGACTCACTGTGGTGCTCAAAAAATTTCAGATTTGGGAGAATTTGCTATTCCAGAATTTGTTTTACAGATGTTCAGCCTGTGCCAGTGTTTATCAATCTAAATTGTTCCAGACACCAGCATAGGCAGCTCTTAAAATGGCTCCACAGAAGCTTGCCATGCAGCAGGGGTAGATGGAAGACACCCAGAGCCCTGTCTGCCTGGTGTAGGCCTGCAGCTGGAGCCACTAAGAAAAAAAAGAGAGATGGGAGAGAAAGAGAAGCAGAATAGTTTGAGCACTATGATGAGAGGAGACTCAAAGATGGTGAGGAATAAATAGTCTCATGTGAATAGCCTGCCCTGTCACCTGAGGCCACTGGGAAGTCTGTGCTGCCACCAAGGGCGATGTCTTGGTCTGTGGCCACAAAGTATGTGAGCTGCCATGAGGGTGTGAGATTAGGAAAGCTAGCCCTGCCCCTTGCCAGCTTCTACAGTTGAGTGAGCTAGCCCTGACAGTGCTAGAGAGCTGGCTCTGGTGGTGTGGCTGCAGGAGAGCTGTCAGACTGAACAACTCATCTACCACCCAGTCCCAGACCCAGGGCTTTTTGTTGGCCCACCCCACCCATCTATGAACTTCTAGAATGCATGGTGTATCTTCCCGTCCTGCAGATGGAAAGGCACAGGATCTCCATGACAGGGCAACTACGAGGATGCAGGTGATGGCCCAGGACTGAAGGGGTCACGCAAAGGATTTGGGGCTTGGCACCATGAAGAGAGCCTATGAGAGGCTATTGGTAGTGGAAGATCCAGTGTACTGGTGATTCCAGTACCATGGGATGATCTCCAAGAACTGAAACAGCAGTGGAGTGCATCAACCTGAGCTTAGAGTCTTACAGAGGGCAGAGCTGGAGAAGTAACACCAGCTTTTGAAGGATCCCAGAAGATCACGTGGGGATCCCAGACATTGAAACAAGAAGCTGTAACATTGAAGGTGCTTTGCTGATCCCAAGATGTTCAAGATGTCAGAGCCATGGGCTATCTGCTGAGGAAAGCTGCCAACAGGGAGTGAAACCAGAACAGGAGAATGAAGTTTGTTACAGTCAACAAAGAAAAAGGAGTTGGGGATGGTAAGACTGCTTTGACATCAGACATGGAGATGCAGAGTCTGGAGTTTGCCTTGCCTTAGGGATTACAGTGAGGTGATTGGATGTTTCTCAGAAGAGACCTTGAACTTTGGACTTGTAGCATTGTTGAGCCTGCTATAGACTGTGGAGACTTTTGAAGTTAGACTAAATGTATTTTGCATTATGTTATGTTTTGGTATAGCCCCCATAGACTCATATGTTTAAACAAGCCTATGGGGGCCAGGGAGTGGAATGTGATGGTTTCTATATACTTGGCCCAGGGAGTGGCACTACTAGAAGGTATGGCCTTGTTGGAGTAGGTATGTCATTGTGAGTGTGGGCTTTAAGACCCTCGCTGCCTGGAAGCCAGTATTCTGCTAACAGCCTTCAGGTGAAGATGTAGAACTCTCAGCTCCTCCTGCACCATACCTGCCTGGATGCTGCCATGCTCCTGCCTTGATACTGGACTGAACCTCTGAACCTGTAAACCAGGCCCAATTAAAAGTTGTCTTTATAAGAGTTGCCTTTGTCATGGTGCCTGTTCACAACAGTAAAATGCTAACTAAGACACTTTTCTTGGGATATTTAAAAGCACAGTAATTCTTCTGACATAATTTTCCATTGAAAAGCTGTAAACACGATTGAAAACATTACAAGTCTTTGTTTCATTGAAAATAACATGAAAAAAATACCCTTTAATCTAAATATGTTGGCCCACTCAGCTGCTCTTAGGTTCAAGTTGGGTTTTTTTGAGCCCATGAAAAAATGCTATTTTGACAATATATAATATTGATCACCAGCCAGGGACACATATCTTTAAAATTTGTAATAGATAAAAAATCATAATCAATTCTTAAAATGTTTTTAATGCCAGTTTGTTATTAGTAACTTAATATCAAACCATTAAAAATGAAAGTATATTGCCTCTTGTGATTTCCATTATGGGGCTGTGAGCTATTTGTTTCTTTTCTATGCCCATCTATAAACCCTGCTGATACAGGTATGAGTTCAGCCCTGGATGCTCTTCCCTGTGTGGGAAGGGAGTGACATGCAGTGCTCTGGGCAGGGAGTGACATTCAGTGCTCTGGGCAGGGAGTGACATGCAGTGCTCTGCAGAACACTCAGCCCAGCGGCCATGGCGTCTTCGTCAGTGTGCTGAAGATAGATTTAAAGCAACCATTTTAATTTTGATCTAAAAAATAGAATTGTAAAGATAAAGATATTTAAGAATTTAGACTTAGAGGTAGGTAGTACATTAAAACAGATTAAGAATTAAAGAAATATGAATATTAAAGCCCAAATCAGTAGCCCTTGTAACAATTACGGTTTAATCATTGTTAGAGTCAAGCTTGAGTCTCAGTAACAGATTCTTGCCAGATATTAAGTTCCAGTTCTGATTAACACTGGAGTTGTTTTGAGCTAGCTCGTCAAGGGTAAGAAGAAACTGTTATCTACAGCCAATGGTGTTTCCTTCCTTCTTAATTCCCCCCCTTATTACTAACTATATGGATGTTATGATAATAGCTTTTGTCAGATAACCACACTCTAGTTTCACTTCCTTCTTTATCAACATTCAACTAACATTGAGTAACTTATTTATGTAACTTAGAATTTGTCTTTAAATTTACTTTGAGAAATTCACTACTGTAACTGCATCAATTCCCCTTCCCTCTTCCACCCACCAATCTCACTCAGCCCTTCCCTACTTCCTCTCAAATCCATGAGTTCTTATTTTGTAATTATTGTCATTACATTTTTAGGTTCACACATGTAAATTTGTAAATACAGCCCGTTGAGTCCTGTCTTAGTTAGGGTTTCTATTGCTGTGAAAAGACACCATGACCAATGCAACTCTTATAAGGACAGCATTTAATTGGGGCTGGCTTACAGGTTCAGAGGTTCAGTCCATTATTGTCAAGGTGTGGTGTAGGAGGAGCTGAGAATTCTACATCTTCATCTAAAGGCTATTAGGAGAAGACTAGCCTCCATGTAATTATAAGGAAGGTCCGATTGCCCATCCCCACAGTGACACACTTCCTCCAACAAGGCTACACCTACGCCAACAAGGACACACCTCCTAATAGTGCTACATCCTGGGCCAAGCATATTCAAACCACCACAGTGATTTTACCAGCATTTTAGTGTTGCTCAGGTGTGCTCAGGTATGATTCAGGGTGACTCCTTCCTGGGGAAGATCCAATGTACTAAGTCTCAAAAAGAGAGCTCATTAATAGTGCTGTCTACCTACCCTTCAGTGCTTTGTTTTAAATTAGGCCCTGGAACTTACTATGGAGCCCAGTTGGCCTCAGCACACAGCACCTGTGCTGCAGGTATTGAGATTATAGGGACCACGCCTGGTTACAAGTAAGGCAGACTCCTTTCATCTCAAAGTTGTGAAATCAGAGTTGAAGTTCAAGTGTGGATATAAAGGATGTACAAGTTGCCAATGTGAATAAAGGGGTTGATGTCAGTGCATTAGAAAATGAAGTAATTTAGGATAGGAATTAATAGCAAAACAGCAATTACTGCAAAGATGATCTTCATCTATCAAAGGAAAATCTAGCCAGTTCCTAGAGGGTAAAAGAATTTAGCTCAAAACAGCAGGAGCAACCAAGAAATGGATGTGTCAGAGGGATGTTCCTGGCACATGGCCACAAAATGATATTTAATGTCTTGCTCTGAAAGATAGCCTTATGCCTCTGCTCTGAGAACATTGAACATGTGAAGAGAGTTAGCAGTACCATTAGAACCAAATACTCATTCTTTCTAATCACTCCTGTATTGCTTTTTTAAAGGCTCACAAAGGGATGACTGTAAATTCTGATTAGGTAAAGAGCACAACTGTGTGTAAGTGCTGGATATTGCCACAGCTATCGCCAAGCAGCAGCACAATGTAAGAAACTGCTTAGTAAACTCTGTCATCACCTCTGGAAGAATATATAACTTCCAAGGTCTGTAATGTCTAAAATATGTATTATGAATTAGTATTCATAATATCTGAAAACTGATATGGACCATGCTATTTACATGAGGCCTTTGCTTTTAGATAAGTTTCTCAGCCAGTATCCAATCTGTCATGACTCCAGCTGGGTGATCTTATTTACTCATCACAGCCTCATTCCTTCCCCCATTGAAAGGCTTCCTGGGGCAATGTATGCAGGGAGCAGCCCAGTGGGGAAGGTCAGGTCATCTTGGCCAATGGTTTTTCCTGTTGCCAGCTAATCCCTTGTTATTTGTAGGTCTATAGGGACAAAAGGCGAAATGATATCCCTCCAATTCCTGGGACTGGTGTTTTCCATCATTTCCTAAAGCCATTTAGTACTTAGTACCCAAAAAACTGTCCATTAAATTATAATGGAAAAGTGATTCCATACCTTGTCTTCTCAACCACTTTGACCCTTGATTTAGACGCTGGCATGGTGGGATATAAAATCAGATTGTTTAGGCTGTGTGATACATCGGCAGTATTTCTATAAAGATATCTTTTCTTGTCACTTCTCTAGATGTGGCATGATAACTTAAGTATGTGTACATGTGAGAACAATATCAGGTTGATGTTTCTATCTCAGTTAAATCTTGTTTTAAAAACATACAGAAAGTAACTGATGGAAAAACAAAGTGCCTTGTCTTAATTTGTTTAAGCTATTCCAACAAAATACCACAAACCAACAGCTCACAAACAATAAAAATGTAAACTCACAACCTTGGAGGCTGGAAGTCCAAGGTTCATTCAGTATTTCATGGGGCTGTATACTTGTTTGTAGATGGGAGTCTTGGTATGTGTTGTAGGGACATCAGCAATGCTGGGTCTTTCTCTGGAGTCTCCAAGGGTGTTATTAATCATGATCTCTTCATGAGTGTTCCACCCTCAAAACCTAATTGCCTCCAAGGCCCACCCCATCATATATCACAGTGATGAAGACAGTTTTAACACATGAATCTGGGAAAGCCACAAACATCAGTCACAATGTTCCTTCAGATACAGTTGCTGCTTCATGACCTACTCTTTCAGATTTGTTTCTGTTTTTTTGTTTTTGTTTTTCAACTTGTAGTAGAAAACTGGATTCTTATACCTGGTTTCATTTATATGTCAATATCAACTTTTTTTTAAACTTCTTGAGTGCAGCTGTGTCTACCATTTTAATATGTTTTTGTCTTAGCACAGATAGTTGGGTACAGTGCTGAAGGTTATCTGGTCCGAGTACATCTCTGACATGCCCCCACACTGGAAGACAAAGAAAGTTTGTCTTACAATGTTTTCATGCAGGCAGGATAGGCCATTTCTTCTTTGGGTTCCAAATAAAGTAAGGAATCCTAATCAACTAGGTTCACTACTTCTATCTATACCACAACTGAGTGGAAAGGACACGGGTCTCTGAAATAGTATTAAAATCAGTACATTTGTGTCCATAGTAGGAGAGCACAGGCGCTCCTACTGTGCAGATTCCTAGAGAGGGTAATGCTCACTTGAGGTATGTGGTTAAGAAAGAATTGCTCCAAATTATAAACTCAACATTCTCACGAAACAACTACTATAGCAGCAAGCTCGCTCTGCTGGGATTGCCTTGAACCCTGTAATCCCCAAATGCCAGTCCTCAGGTTCCTGTGATTGCTTTTCTGCCCTGACTACAGCATGTTTCTGGGTTAGTTGAGAAAGTTGCTTGTGCAGAGCTGTAAGAGAAGCCCAGCGGGGCTGTGCCAGCTCATGGATGGGAAAAAATAAGTTTGCATATAAAGTACAAAACCATAACTAATTAACACCAGGCAGGTGGTCTTGATGGAAAGTTAAAATTCAAATTGGGTCACCAGGGAATACACACTTGGCAGATGAAAGTGTAACTGAAATGATTCCCTTGAACCTGCCAATCGAGCCTTGGGCCAACTGCCCTTCCAAAAAGGCTTCCTGTGCCAGTCAGTTCTGGGAAAAATCGAGCCAAGGACAAATGACTGCATTTCTGAAAATAGATAGGATAGCATTAAGATCTGGAGGCTTCAGATCTGTAAAGAAAATGGTAGCCTGGATGTGGTTCCATGTGTTCTTATTAATAATAGCAGCATGGACCCTGAGGAGAGGCTAGCCCAGCTCTCAGCAAGAAGGAGATGGGGGCGCGGTGGGGGTGAACACTTGCTGGGAGAAGTTGCAGTTGAGAAGAGAGGAGCTATTTAGACCCCCATTGAATGCCAGAGCTAAACAGCACCAATGAGAGCTGAAGTATCTGAGTAACGGCCAAGATTTGCTGAAGTGTTAGGAGTGAAAAAGAAGTTTTACTGCCAAATGACTGTCAAGAGAAAGCAGGCTGAGAGGGCAAGATGAAATAGAGAGAAAGGCCTTGCAGGAGGTGTGATTTCTCTCACCGGGCCATGAGGAGTCAGCCTGCTTGCTGTTCCATCCCCAGGGAATATATAAATGGTAGGATGACAGTCCTGGAGGGGCCTTTGGGAGACAGTCTGGCTCTGGCTCGTGGTTCTCCTTTTATAGCAGTGCAGGCTATCACACCAGGAGCTGGGGCTGCGCTGTGAATTCTTTAGCAGAGTCTCTGGCCTTTGTACTGCTTTCCCTTTCTACCCGGAGACAAGAAAATGTTGGCTTTGCTGCTCATGCATTTATTCACTGTGTTTGTATTTAAATTGAATGACAAACAAAGGCCCTGAAGAAAACTGGAGCTTTAGTAACAAAAACAGTGGATGAAGAGTTGTTCATGAACCGATGTTATATCGGCAGGTTTTAAGCAGCCAGCCCTGTTCTGGACTGAGCATCAGTTTGGCAGAGAATGGCTGTACTCTCTCTAATGATGAAAACAATCAGCATGCTTATTATTGTAATTAGAAAATACAAAACAACTTAATATAAGCATTTCTTTCATGACTAAGAGGGAGAGAGTATTTTGATACTAGCTGGTCTTCCTAAAGTATGTTGCGCTTTTATAAAAATTAAGATCACCGCATATGTAACAATTAAGATAATTGTATATTGTTAATGTATAGTGTATAAGATTATTTCACATACAGGTGAAAAGTCACCTATGGTTAGTTTTGTATAACAAAGTAGTCCTGTCTTCAGGGAAGTCTTTGAGTGCTGATGGTTCAGGCTACCCCCTCAGACATGCCTGGGTGAGATGGACTTGCCTGACTGGGTCCACAAATCTCCCAGCCCCAGACTTCATTTATTTCTTGATCTCTTGGTCTTCTTCCCTTTTAGGATCTCTTTGTGCTCCTCTCTGTGAGACTTGTCTCCCCTCAGCCCCCACACACACCCCAGTTTCCTAATAAAGCCTTCATGATGAAAAATCATCCCCAGCCTCCTTTCTGTTTTTACCCAGAGTTCTCTCTGCTGGCTGGAAGTGCAGAGTCAAGTACAAAAAGAGTGAGGGGTTATTGCTCATTATTCCCAGTAAAGATGATATGTAGGCATTTCATAGGTCAGACTCAGCTTTGCTCTCTGTGGGGAAGACTTCCTCTCTTCATGCACATTCAGAAAATAATCAGGATGTGTCCAGGACTTAGTCTCTCTTTCCAAGAACCCATTTCCTCTGGAAGAAGCAACTGTTTTCTACACTCCCCCCTCCTTTTTAATTTTGACATTGTACTTTAATTACACTTCTTCACTCCCTTTCTTCCAGACTATTTCATACCCACTCCCCACTTCTTCACATGCATGACCTGTTTTTCCATCCATTGTTACTCTGTTGAGTCCACACAATGTTACTTGTGTGGGTGTCTTTAGTGCTGACAATTTGGCAAAACCATCTGGTATGCTCTCCTCTGGGTAGCACCACCTCTCCCACTCCCAGCTTGCCTCAGTTGCCTATAGTTCTAGGTGTAGGGATGAGGACCTCATGGGCTTTTTCCCTATGGAATTTGGCATGTCTACTGGTGTCATCCTCGTTCAGCTCACTTTTGGGCAGTTATGTTGGTGAGACTTTATGGGTGCAGTTCGGATATAACTAGAAGACACAATTGCAGAGCAAACTCCTTTATCCTCTGGCTCCTACAGTCTTTCTGCTTTCTCTTGAGCCTTAGGGTGGAAGACTTATAGATGTATCCATTGGAGTTGTACTCCACAACTGTGCATATTGATTGGCTATGGTTTTCTGTAGTCACCTAGGTTACAAAGATAACTTTCCTTTATAAGGGGTAAAGACAATTATTTATAGATTGTTATTAGTAATTCCTGCTTTAACACCACTCACTTCTACATTCATTTCTTAATTCTTTTCCTATTCTTTAAAACCTGATAATTGTTCTCTTTTGAGTCATAGTACTCACCCTGACACTATTACCATCTTGGTAATGATGACAATGTTATGGCTGCTTGTGATCAGTAGTTCCTGTAGGGACAATGCCCAATGGGCCTTGTTATTGTCATAGGTAAGCATAGTATTGTAATACTTATAAAGCATCCCTTATTCCATCATCTGTACACATATATGTAAACATTGTTGTTTTCACCTTCAATTTCCAATTACATTTTATTACTAGGAGTGAATTTTGTATCATAGAATGGAAGCAACGATATAATAGGAAATGTATGAGTTTACCAAAGTCAAAAGTGGGAGTGTGATTTTATTATTTTCCTTATTTGGAGAAAGTTTGCTTTAAGGAGACAAATGCTGCTAACAATTAATAAGGGAGATTATTATCCATAGTCTGAGTGGATTTATGTCTTTGTCTATGCGGTATAGACATAACACCACAGACTGAGTAATTCATAAAAAGAAAGAAAACTCTTTCTCAATTGTAGAGGTTTGGCCCATTAGTATCAAGATGCCAGTAACTGTCCAAGGCCTTCGCTTGGGAAGGCGTAAGGTTGACCAAACAGGAGAGTAAGAGGGAGCCATACTGGCTTTTGATAACAATTTTCTTGTGGTATTCCATGCACCATCTTGATAGCAGCATTTGTCTGTTCTCGAGAATAGATCCTTCATGACCTCACTACCTCTTTCTTGTTGGATGCCACTTTCCAACACTGTGACATTGGGAATTCCTTTTCAAAATGGAAGACATATTTAAGCCCTAGCAGCATGTGGCACATACCGGTCAGATATGTGACTTTCCTAAAAGGAAGACATTCCTCCAGCTCATGCCTTGGTCTCCAGCCTGCACTTCGCAGTGGCCTGTGCTATGCATTGTAGACTGCCTCCCCAAGCCCTGTGACCACACACAGCAACTCCTTGCAGTAATTCCTACCATACATATCTATTGCTGTTTCTCTTCTCTGCTTGAATCCTGACTGATGCAAAAAGAAACTTTCCCAGAAGGCCAGGTACTAAGTGTCAGGGGCAAGGCTGCTATTTTATACTGTGGTTTCCCTTTCCTGCCAGATTGTGCTGTGTCTTCCATGGGGCTAGGGTTCTCTGCCTAATCCAGTAGTCCCACATCTGTCAGGGCATAGCAGAGGGCTGTCCAGTTTATCATATATATCTA
The DNA here is from genome assembly GCF_008632895.1 of Mastomys coucha. Lineage (NCBI taxonomy): Eukaryota > Metazoa > Chordata > Mammalia > Rodentia > Muridae > Mastomys > Mastomys coucha. The sequence goes on from NW_022196896.1 coordinate 43,074,178, forward strand.
TGAAGCTCTGAAACTTTCATAAATAGCTTAAGGATTATTGTGTACTCTTTGATTTTATAATAAGTCATCACTGATTATATTTTTATTATTTATTCCATCAAAGTAGAAATGTATGAGATTTTCAGAAAGTTACCTTAGCTTGAAATCATAGTAACTGAGGTGTGTGTGTGTGTGTGTGTGCGCGCGCGCGCGCGTGCACGCACAGGCTTCAATTTGTACCAATAATTTCACTAGAAGTAATCATGTACATTATTGAGACAGACATGTTGATCAATGGAATTGAATCAAAGACCATGAAATAAACTGACATATCAACAGATACTTGATTTTTGACAAAGAAGTCAAAACCATATAATGGGAAAAAAGAAAGCATCTTCAACAAATGGTACTGGTCTAATTTGATGTTTACATGTAGAAAAATGTAAATAGGTCATATTTATCACCCTGCACAAAACTCAAATCCAAGTGGATCAAAAACCTTAACATAAAACGAGACACACTAAATATAATTCAAGAGAAAATGGGAAATAGCCTTGAACATATTGCTACATAGCCTTGAACACATTGCTACATAGCCTTGAACACAGTAGACAACTTCCTGAATAGAACACCCATAGCTCAGGCACTAAGATCAACAATTAGGAAGTGGGACATCATGAAATTGACAAGATCCCTTAAGACAAAGGACATCATCAATAGGACAAAATGGCAGCCGACCTCAGGAGGAAAGATCTTCACCAATCCTGCATCCTACAGAGAGCTAATACTCAAAATTTATTTTTTATTTTTGCGATGAGACATTTTTTTTGGTTCCTGGAGAGAGTGTTCCTCAAATTCACTAATCTGAATGACCCTAAGTTTATAAAGTGGGGAAATTGAAACAGCTCCTGCTTTCTTCAGACATTACTAGACACTATGGGGGAGCATCATTACTGAAGACTATCTGGTTACATATTTAATTAAGCAATTGATCTGCAATTTCTCATGTAAAAGAAGCCCTCTTTGTTTGAAAAACAATTTTTTTATCCACTTTCCATCTTAAAATGAGATTCGTGGAGAATACAGCCAGCCTCACACATACTAGAAAATAAAAACATAGTATAAAAATTATACTGAAAAGTAGCTGGAGCTGACAGATGTTTACAATACCTGTTTCTGAATATAACTGCATAGACATGGCTATTTGAGAAGAACACGAAAGTGGAAAACATGTGACTAGTCCACAGGGGCCCTGTCGATGCAACAGCTATCAATAAAGATGAGATAGACACACTGCACTAGTGGTGTGGTCATTATAGGACTGATACAATTAGTGATGTGGTTTCCTGATAGAGTGAGCAATTCTTGGAACTTCTCAGAATAAAAATCTCCACATTCCCTTGATTTGCATGGTGGTTGCATTTCAGGAAAACACTGTGTAGTCAGACAGTACAAAATTACTGTCTGTTAAAAAATCAAGTTAGATTCCATGCTCAGGGAATTAACTATGCTTTTATAAGTCCCAGATAGTCGAGAATGTTACTTATCCTGAATCCCCAAAAGAACATTTAGTACATAATAGGGAATTGGTACATTTTTTTGTAAATGTGTGTAAGTTTTTCTTCTCCATGAAATTAAGCCAGACATATGAAAGTTATGTAGGGTAAGAGGCAATTATCTACTGTGCAGTACTGCCCCAGACACCACAGAGGACAAGTATCTGTCACTCTTCTCACCAAGGCCTGTAATGTGCCTAATTATTGTGAGACCCTTAAAGCCACAGCCACTAATTTCTAAATTGATCCTTTGGGGTGCTCCTATTTAGAACCACAAAATGAAGTAATGATAGGGGCCATGGTGTCTACTAGATCCCTGGGAAAGTCTGCTCACGAGATGATGCAAGAGTCAGTGAAGATGAGGCAGCCCTGTTTAAAGAACCATTCTCTGAAGCATGTGAACAATGGCATTGACACAACACTGGGAAAAGAGAAGCTGCTGTGGGCTTTGAGGGGCATAGGATGCAAAGCAGAGCCACGCACAGCTCAAAGAACCTTTGTGAGAAGAAGAGAAAGATGTCTGTTCTGGCTGTACATATTAGTCACTCATCATAGCTGTGACAAAAAACTTGACAGAATAAGCTGAGGTTGATACAATGTAGTCTGGTTCCTGTCTTCAGAGAGTACAAAGTCTTGTCCCTTGGTCTAATGCACTTGGACAAGATGTCAAGGAAGTCAGAGTGTGCAGTGTTTGCTGGCTCATTTCCTAGTAGATTGTTAACAGAGGGAAGGGTACAGGAAGAGGCCAAGTACAAGGGTATAAGAGACAAGGGTCCAGCTGTGTTTTAGTGAGGCTCTCCATTGCTGTGAAGAGACACTGACCAAGGCAACAAAGGAAAACATTTAAATAGAGCTGGCTTACAGATTCAAAGGTTCACTCCATTATCATCAAGCCAAGAAGCATGGCAGCATCTAGGTAGACATGGTACTTAAGAAGGAGTTGAGAATTCTACATCTTGATCAGAAGGTAGCCAGGAAAAGACTCAAAGCCCACCTCCACAGTGACACACTTCCTCCAACAAGACCACACCTATTCCAGCAAGGCCATACCTCCTAATATGCCATTCCCTGGGCCAAGCATATTCAATCTACCACAAACTGTAAGGATACTTCTCTGCTGACCTAGTCCCTCAACCTAGTGTGACCTAACCACTACTTTGTAACAAAGTCATAATATTATGACTCCATTAAGACGATAATTCATTGATGAGGTAAGAACTGTCTCATGGTCTCTGGAAATGCCACCAGTTACACGCACAGGTATACTTGGCCAATTGCCTAGGCATTCCTTAATCCAGATAAGCTGATAATGAAGATTAACTCTCAACAATAGACCAGTTAGAAAAATAGTCCTGTCCAGTGGCTGGTGGAGCCACTTCCTCTTCCAGGGGCTTGTGGTCAGAAGAGGGTAAATGGATTAAAATCATCTTAAGAAAAATAGTAGATATTTGCTTCCGGTCTCTCTGGGCTGGTGTCCTGAGTGGAACTTGGGTGGAAGCTCTGCAGCCAGTCCCACAACACCCAGAGGAAGCTCCACTCCCAGGTGCTCTGACACTCTCAGGATAGGAGGTTAGGAAGACCCAACATCTGTCCCAACACCTGGAGTAACTGGGACCAGCAGGACCAGACACACAGGAACTCCACCAGCAGAATGGCTTGGGTTCTTTCTAGTCTCTCTGGGCTGGTATCTTGAGCAGACCTTGGGCCCAGGCTCCACAACCAGTCCCACAACACCCAGAGGAAGATGCTGCACTCCTAGTTGCTCTAACAAGCCCCGGGTCACAGGATCCCAGAATCCCAGGATCACAGAGACAGCCTGACTCTGAGGAGTTCTGACACAACCAGGATCACAGGAAGGACTTACTCCAGTTATATTTAGCAAGGACAGGTAGCACTAGAGATAACCAGATGGCAGGGGGCAAGTGTAAGAAAATAAACAACACAAACCAAGGTTACTTGGCATCATCAGAACCCAATTCTCCCACCATAGCAAGTCCTGGACTGACCATCACACCGGAAAAGCAAGAATCAGATCTAAAATCACTTATCATGATGATGATACAGGACCTTAAGAAAGACATAAATAGCACCCACAAAGAAATACAGGAGAACACAGGTAAAGAGCTAGAAGCTCTTAAAGACGAAACACAAAAATCCCTTAAAGAACTACAGGAAAACCCAATCAAACGGGTGAAGGAAATGAGCAAAACCATCTAGAATCTACATATGGAAAAAGAAACAATAAAGAAACCAGAATGAGAGACAACCCTGGAGGTACAAAACCTAGGAAAGAAATCAGGAGTCATAGATGCAAGCATCTCCAACAGAATACAAATACAAGAGATAGAGGAGAATCTCAGGGGCAGAAGTCACCATAGAAAACATTGACACAATAGTCAAAGAAAATGCAAAAATCAAAAAGCTCCTAACCCAGAACATCCAGGAAATCCAGGACGCAATGAGAAGACCAAACCTAAGGATAATAGGTATAGAAGAGAGTGAAGACTCCCAAGGTAATGGGCCAGTAAATATCTTTAACAAAATTATAGAAGAAAACTTCCCTAACCTAAAGAAAGAAATGCCCATGAACACACAAGAAGCCTACAGAACTCCAAATAGGCTGGACCAGAAAAGAAATTCCTCCCATCACATAATAATAAAAACACCAAATGCACTAAACAAAGAAAGAATTTTAAAAGCAGTAAGGGAAAAAGGCAAGTAACATATAAAGACAAGCCTATCAGAATTATGGCAGACTTCTCACCAGAGACTATGAAAACTAGAAGATCCTGGGCAGATGTCATACAAGACCCTACAGGAACACAAATGGTAGCCCAGGCTACTATACCCAGCAAAACTCTCAATTACCATAGATGGAGATATTCCATGACAAAACAAAATTTATACAATATCTTTCCAGAAATCCAGCCCTACAAAAGATAATAGATGGAAAACATCAACCTAAGGAGCAAAACTACACCCTAGAAGAAGCGAGAAAGTAATCTTTCAACAAATCCACACAAATCTAGTTCTACCTCTTACAACAAAAACAACAGGAAGTGACAATTACCTTTTCTTAATATCTTAATATGAAAATTAATATTACCAACATATCCTAATCGATTGAAATCCAAAAATATGAGGAATTAGAAATTTGTTGATTGTCATCCAATGGACTCTCTAATTTGCTAATTGGAGAAAAAGGTCCAATATTGTACAATCTATATATACTTTCAGCTTGTTTGTGACAGTGTCCTGCTGTGTACAACATAAGGGTCTTGAAATCTTGTTTCTCCTATCTCGGCCTCTCTATTAGTAGTACTGTTTATTTCATGTTTTTACACTCTACTATGGTTTTCAGAACAGCTTATATATTTCAAAAGTATTTATATACCCAAGGGAGACATAGACAATTAACTTGGGAGGTGGCTTGTAGGAAAGAGAATAACAAAGAGTGAGACTGAATGCTTTGCTTGACATTTGTAGCTCTTGTATCAAGTTTGAAGAAGAGTACTTTAGAAGTTCCTCATTCTCTGAGATGAATGCTTTTCCAAATTATCACAGCCAATGAACCAGATTCTTACTCTCACCTAATGT
>NW_022196896.1:43079871-43104871 GCF_008632895.1 Mastomys coucha
ATTGTTGTTTTATATCAAACAACTTTTATAATACTCATTTTATTATTATAATATTTTATAAATTTTAAGGAATGTGACAAAATATATTGTTTGTATTGAAGAAGGGGCCTCTGGGAGGAGTTGGGGCACAAAGGGAAAGAAGAATATGATTTAATTCTATTTACTTAAAATATATTTTTAAATGTTAACAAATTCAGACAAATTGATATCATGCAACTTTTCTCATCATAATGCAATAAATGTTAAAAGAAAAAAAAAGAAAAATAGTAGACATTTGAATATCTGCTCCAGCAAGCCATTCTACGATCTTTCCCATTGCTTAAATATATGAAATTTGTAAACAACACCAGGGCAGGAGAAGTCAGAGTTCCTGTATTTTAAGTATTAAGTGAACAAATAAAGAATTCTAGCTTACAAACAGTTGTCTAACCCATTTGATATTGTGCATCATGCTAGAGTACCTTAGGGCTCCTTGGAGATCTGAGAAGAGAAGTTCCTTGTGTTGTGTTTGTACAGGGTGCTCTGAGGAAGTTGTTGTTTTAGAGGCTAAGTTTTTATCATTCCACACCTTAAACTAGTGAGTAGAATTAATGTGATAAAACTTTCTCAGAGATGTAGCCAGAGCTCAAGGGTGAGCCCCAGAATAAATCTGGGACTATTTAAGAAACTTCATGTCATTTGTATTGACAAAAAGAAAAGAAAAGGTTTGGAAAGATCCAACTGATCCAAATGGGATACATTTGCCTGGGGACATGAAAGCCACTCCTCTAGTCATTTTGGGGAAAGCCTGGGCGATATCCCCTACCTTGCATGATCCTCATGACAGTGACAGCCATCAGAGCAAAGTGTTGGAACTCTGTCACTACAATTACTACTAGTTGAAAGAGATCTTTAAGCATTGACATTAATGGGAAAATGACTGCATTTTTATTTACCCTGAAATGTATATCCATAAGGAAGAGGAAATACTGTATAAGATCATCAGGTACCCACTGAGTGATTCAGGGAGAGAGCTGAGGAACCAAAGGAAGATGCATAGAGTAGAATCATGGCATGTTGTGGACAAGAATAGTCCGGGTGTCTCCCTGTGAGAACTGAGAATAAGTCTATGAAGTGTCTGTCTGAGGTACAACAGGAACCTAAGTCCTTTCTTGGTCTTTTTCAACTCATCAGATACTCAAAGATCCAATATAACACAGTTCTTCATGGTTCTGTCTTCCTAGGCAGTGAATCCCCTCACTTGAGCATTCCCTTGGAGAGCATTGTCCTTGAGGAGCATTGTCCTTGGGGAGGTAGGTTCCCAGAACACCAGTGATATTTTAGCTACACTCTTCCCCCAATTAAGTGGAAGCTCTACTGTGGTGACTCCACAGTTTGATTTTGGGGAAATCCTGTAAATAGGTTAGATCCATTAATTTCAAATCTATAGATCCCCTAAAAAGGATTTTCCCTAGTACTTTACTGATAATGCAAACCACTCTACTATGCAGCCTGTCCTCTCCCCCCTTAAGTTGGTCAGTAGAAATCCATAGTTACTCTTATAACTGCAAGTATCCTAAGGTAGTTTCTTTGATTCTGCCATGTAATCAATACCATATACCAAGGTCGTATTCTTCTGACGAGAAGAATAAATTCTGCACCATTCTTTCAGATCGGTTCATAACTACCCATTGGTGTTTTATGTTCATACATAACCACCACGTTTCTCTTTGAGACTCTCATGGGCATTTCACCTCTACAACTGTTTTGCTTATGACTCATGACAGAGTCACACAGAGCTCCAGAGAGGCATGTGCCAGCCCACCATTGGGGCAGCTATTCCAGTGAGTGGTCATGCTCTATGGCACACTATGGCACAAAATATCAACTGCTGAAATTTCTCCTCATAAGCCAAATAGGAAGTAGGCAAGCCATGCATGTTAACTTTGTTCTGTTTTTCTTCCTCCTCTTCCTTATCCCCATCCTTGTTCTCTTCTTCCTCCTCCTCCTCCTTCCTCCTCCTCCTTCTCCCAATCCTCCTAAGTAAGGCTGTAGAAATGCAGCAGTCTGGACTAACAAAAAGAAAGCAAGTAAACACACTGAGAAGGCAGGGACCTGTTGTGCCCACAGGAACCCTTTGCCAGCAGTGTTCTTCTTCCAGTTAAAACCACTTACATGTCATCAGGATGCTGGAATCTGCAAAGGCAGCTGAAAGATGCCCAGAGTCCACAGTGGGGATGTCCAGCATATAGGCCCTTTACCAGCCCTCCTCCTGGCCATCACTTTAACCTGATGATTTTCTTTTGTAGGCTACCATTGACAACTAAAATAAAACAGATAATATATATTATTTTGTCTGTAAAATTTCAAGTGAGAGGTCCCAGTACTGACACTTCGTCCCATCACTCTCTGAGCCAGCCCTGAGCTCCTTGACCTCATCTTCTGCTGTGCTGTCGGGCATCTTTGTTTCCTTGTATTCACCATTTCCAGTTCTGTTTTCCCATGGTCTCCTGATGCTTGTCTCCTAAGTCCCATATCCATGGCTGCTACATTCTGCTTGATCTCTTTTCTACGTTTTCTCCTGGCTTGCTCTCCTAAATCCTTTGCAAAGCTATTGGTGAAGCCTAGATTTAGAATTGTCTAATGGTACTACAGCCCATGCTTCTGTTCCCCCTTAATTAACCTCAAGAAATTACACATAGCCCATCTCCAGCACGGCTTCTTCAAAAGTGTCTCTTTTTTGTCTTGTTCACTGCTTGTGCCTGCCCTTCTTGGCTGCCCTGTTAGGCTATGTAGTTGCTGCCAAGTGAATCTCTCATCACTCTATCTCAACACTGCAGTAATAACTTTACAATTATTTATGAAATTTGGAAGGATAGTGTAACATTTTTGGCAAAAATCTGTGACTTCCAGAATCTCTAATACCTTACCACATGCTATTTTCTGAAGATGTTCTATGGAGTCCTAGCCATGGGATCTCTCTTGGTAACCTGAAATTTCTATTCAGTGACCACGATTGCATTGGAAAGAGAAAAGCTAAAGAAAGAGTGCCTGTCTTTTCTCATTACCTATCCCACCAACCTCCACAGTGCTAGTGGAATAGCTTAGGAAAGTTTTCAATCATTTACTTGAGGAATAAAGACAGACTGCTGAAGATGCATAAAGGACCACACAGGTTGATTCTTCCTCAGCCAATCTCTCAGGTTAATAGACGATAACAAATCCAACAACACTTTCATGGAGCTCTGGATTGACAAGGGGATCATGTTAATAAGCTCCTGTGGATTGGTACCAAGGTCTGGAAAGATAGGCAACATATGAAGGCCGAGCATCATTATTTGAGCTTGAAATTGTGCCCCTAATTGTGAGCACAGTTAGTTGTGTTTGAAGGGTTATTACTTGTGTGAAGGAAGTATTCTCGACTCAGAAGGCTACTGTATGTTTTCCTGAGGGTAGAGCACACAGACCAGAGTCCAGGGCCTCCTTGAGTGTAATTCAGCATTTAATTGCTCACCTAGCCTTCACGGTTGGTGTCCCACATGCTTGTGATTAGATGCACTTGAAAGTCCTCCACTGATGGTAGCCCCCTTCTTCCACAGAACAAATTCAAAACACTTAAATCTTAAAGCCAATTTATTTTGTTTCCTTTTAGGTCTACGTTGCCTTCAAGTTTCTAGAGAGTTAAAGCAACCACTACCACAGGGAATCTGACTCATATAAAGCACATGAAACACAATGTAATAACTGTGGGTAGTTTGCAATTAGAGCGTAAGTATCGTACAGATGTGGCGTCTCTCATCTACCCGCAGCCCACTTCTTTCTCTTCCCCACTTTTTCAGGTTGGGAACTTGGGGCATTGAGGCCAAGTCTTCTGTGTGCCTCACTGATCAGCAGAAGCAGTAGGAAATAGGTTTTGTCCAGCAAGTGAACATTTCTATGTATTTTTCATTACTTTATTCAGAAGGAGAATCTTACAGTTCCTTAATTTTCTAATTTTGTGGTTGTGTTTCTCTCACTTTCTCTTCCTCTCTTTTATTAAATCAACGAATGATCTGTTCTTTTGAAACTTTTGGATACTGGGGCTGGTGAGAGAGCTCAGATGGGAAAACTCAAGCATGAGGACCTGAAGTCTATACCCAGGACCCACATGGGAAGCCAGAGTTGGTCCTGTGTACTTGTAATTCTAGCGCTGGGAATGGAGAGGCAAGCGAATCCCTGGAGCTCACTTATCAGCCAACCTGGTCTAATTGGTGATGTCTAGGCTAGTGCTCCACTGCCTTAAAATAAAAGAGAAAGGCTCCCGAGGAGCCACACCTGGCTTGACTTCTGTCCTCTATGTGTACAGACATACATGTACCCATACAGACATATATACAAACCCTGGTGAAGAATGAGTAGCCATTTATACCCATGCCATGTTACTTGACTATCATGGTCCTTTGGCAGTGTTTTCTGATACATGGTGTTGACCTACTAATGTTGGAACAGTGGTTCTGGCATCAAAAGGAATTTCTTTCGTAGCATAGTGACTTAGATCCTGTGAGGAAGCTGACAAGCTGCTACTTCGGTCTCTGAGTAACCTACAGGCACATCCACACATCAGCTGTTTGCCACCTACTGAGTTTTTTCCTAGGACCAAGTCCACAAACTAGCTCAACACCTAAAATGGCATTCTTCAGGCGCATTTGATGAATGAAATCATAGGTAACTTCTGAGATCCAGGTTATTCAGGAATCTGAGACTTGAATCTGTCTATTTTCCTTTTCATATTTCTATGACAGCAACACCAAATATTTTCAAATGAAGATTGTGGAAATGGACTCATCTATTTTTCTCATCTCCTCTGCCTTCCTATATTAAGTAATTTATAGAGATTTACATTCTATAAATTTAAGTATATGTGCTATATATTTAAATTTACTACATAGTCTGCTTGATACAAGCCATTTAAGTGATGTTTGTATATTCTTTGCATAGTCGTTCTATAGCTACATCTACACTTTCTCTATTGCCTTTTCTGTCCAGCATTTTATTTGGTCATGCTGAGAACTGAAGAGGGCTCTTTAACCTGGGTTTCACTCAAGCTGATTCGGCTTACTATAATTACCAAGAATATATCACCTAAACATCAGCCATGGTGAAGAGCTACCCAATATAAAATATTGAGGAATCAATGTAGAATTGTATAAAAATCTCAAGATGTTTTGGAGAATTCCTAAATCATTAAGGAACTGGGGCTATATGGCCACTTGTTAATGATCTTTAGAGGTGGATCATTACTGAGCAAACAACACATGCGAAATAGTAGCAATAGTTGTTAATTCCTAATCCTTTATAGGAAGAAAGGAGCAGAAATTGGTCTAGATACAGGTATATGTCAAGAAGATACTAGTAGGCAGTGTGAATGAAATTACCAGTGTGAGTGAAGAAGTGTCTTCAGGATACAAAAGCCTCAGACTAATAGCAAATTTCTGAATCAGAAGATCTAGCATGGCTAGATGGCTCAGCCATCTCAGCTTCTTCTAGAACATTCTTCAGTAGTTATGATACCTGTGTTGTGAGAAAAAATTTGTCTGGGAGAAGAGCCTTCTCTCCCAGTCTCACTGGAAATATGCTTTCTCCTGCTTTGAATGTTGTATCTGTAACTTGTGTGTCTGTATCTCTGTCATGTGAACTTGTATCTACATCATGTGTGTCTGTATCTACATCTATCTGTATCTGTATCATGTGTATTGATGTATATCTGTACCCATATCTATATATCTGTACCTGTATCTATCTGTATATCTGTATCTGTATCATCTGTATCCAGAGTCAGGAGTCTGGAGTTAAAAAATGTGGATTTAAAATTTGGGAACTCTACGTTATAGTTCATGAAGCTGGGCATGTTCCTCTTAATGGCTTTTTGCTTCCAAGTACTAAATGGAAGGGCTTAGATGACAATGGTGGCTGGCAAGACCAGAGATGATAGACAGTCTGGTATGAACCAGTTATGGCTAGTGATCATTCGTGGAATTGTACTTGTATTACACAGTTCTTGCTCACTGATATTCTATGTTGGAAAAGTCACTGCCTGGTCCTTATTATAGTTCTCAGTGGTGTTGCACTTTATTCCTAACAATTGTGTCAATATTTTTAAAAGTATATAACTCCTTTAGGGGGCTCTGTGTAAAGCTTGTATCCTTGACTACATGCCACCTGTGCTCTCCTGTGGACAGCCCTGGCACAACCTCTGTTTTGTTCTAATCTGAGTATTGTTCTGGAACCCTTGGTTAGCATAAAGTCTCTCAACAGAAAATAAGCATGCACATTTGAAAACTTGATAGGTAAAATAATTCTACCTTCCTCTTGCATGAAGGATGAGATATCAATTAAAATCTATTATTATTTCTTGTCAATGGACATATCATACTGGATGTGTGTGGTTAGTCCTTAATGGCTCCTATATTGTTTCTCAGCTGTATTGTCAGTTGCTCAAGGGCAGCTTTATCCTGCACATGGATTGGCAGAACTCTGAGAACAGAGGCATATGTGCCAGGCAGGCCTCTGGCACAAGCATGGCTTGTTTACCATGCTGGTTTAAATTGCTTCTTGTATGTACCAGTATTTATATGTATGACAACTGGGGACTGGCTAATTACGTGGTTCTTAGTAGGAATTGAGTTCCGTTGGAAACAACCCAGTCTCTGCCCACTATTTATAGCCTTCATATGTCCCAAATTTTCCAGTTCTGATTTCAAATATTCTATCCCACTGTCTCCAGAAGTATACTTTATGCTTGTCAAACCACATGTCAATTTATGGTTTGAGAAATATAGTCACAGTATTATAACTGCCACCCTAAACACCACATTTTTCTGACTATGAGATTGGAATCTCATATTTTAACAACAATTGGACATGCACAGGAAGTGTAAAACAATCTTTTTATTTTTCAAACATACTTGGTAAGCAATCTAAAGATTTACCTAACAACATGTCCAATGTAGGGTAAAAAGACTAGAACAATAAAGGAGCTGAGCCTCAGTGTGCCTGTTGGGCCAACACCTCTCACAGAGAATTCAACCACAGTGTGAAATCATGATGGAGACTTTCCTATTACTGCAAATGACAGACCTCTGACCCAGATATGCCACATTACTTCCCAGCCATCTATGGAGACACATACTCTTGCTCTAGTATGTGCGGAAGGGACAGACTTCTAAGATGATTAAGCTTCAATTTTGTGTAGCTACAGAGCTATAGGCACAGCATCTGCCCCGTCTTAACGTTTCTTTAGGCTAGCTTGAGGGTATGGGCATTGTATGTGCAGTCTTTAAAAACATTATTTAACATAACTCACTCCTTTCTTGCAAGTTATCACATAAGATTTCTTCAAGTTAGTCATCAAAATAGGACTCTATAGACTTGAGACCAACCCCAAGGCAGTAATTCTTGCCTAATTCTGGAACCCTGGTTAAAAGACTGTGAATGGGGAGGTCAGAAGCCCCAGGGAAGGGGTTACACCTGTTGTTCTGTTAAATGAACAAACTACCTTCTAAATATTTATCTTTGTTCCCACAGACTAGTGAAACTTGCAGCCTTCATTAGAGAAGCTTCATTTGGCAGAGAGTGGCAGTTCATTCAAATACTTAAAATTGGCCAAAGTGAAGAGAATATGCAGAGTACAAAGAGATATGGATTGCCTAGCCCTAGACTGGATGTCTATATAGCCTCCTTCATGGCTCAGGGAAGAGGGGTTGAATATAAGAGTCAGAGGGTAATGATATGAAAGCATAATATAGCCATTATTGTCTTCAATGAAGCCAATATCGAGTATTCAATGACTTGAATTATTGAAGAACTGGAGTAACTATACAAATCCTGTACAAGACTGGACCCATTACCAGTTCATCATTTGAGTGAGAGGGGATTCTGAGGCTCACTTCTCACTGAAGGAGGCCATATCACTCTCTACTGTGGTATAGCCACTGATAAGTTGCCCTTGTTCCAGTAAATAATCTCAACTCATGCTCATGGAAGGAATCATAATTAAACTTCACGGGAATTAAAAAAGAAGACCTTAAAGTGATGTTTGTTGTTATTGTGGTTTTGGAAAGAAGAGTTTCAGTGGAAGAGAAAGGAGGATGAGAGAAAGTGATGGGGGTTGAAAGGGACCAAATTCAACATATATATATGTATATATACATATATACATATATACATATATATACACATACATACATATATATGTATGTATATGTGTATCTATATACATGTGTATATATGTAAATAGTCAACAAATTAAAAAGTGGGAATATACTTCAAGTTTCTCTTAAGTCAGGAAATTACTTTATTACTTTTAATAATAGAAGAGTGCATAATTTGAATTAAAAGTATAATATTGCTTGCTAAATTATTACATTTGTATAGGCATGTTACCTTCTATACATTTATATGCATTATTTTATTAGCATATATTACTTGCTAAAATGGATGGGTTTGGGGTTGGAGAGGTGGCTCAGCAGTTAAGAATGAGTAAGTTTTGCTCTTGCAAAGGGCCTGAGCTCAGTTCCTGCACCCACAGTCAAGCAGCGGATGATTAATGACCACCCATAAGTCAAACTTCAATAGTTCTAACACCAATTTTTGCATTCTGCTAGTACCTATACTCATACATGCACATACCTCCCATATATACTCATAATTAGCACTTCATTTATGATTTTAAAAAAGACAGCTTTACTATGACATTTTCTTACTACATACCATACAGTTTGCTGAGTGTCAAAGTTTTTATTTGCCAGATGTAATTTTCATCTTGGCGACTTACTACTAAATAAGCTCACCCTGTTTACTTCTTTCTGAACTCTGGCTGGCTAGTTCAACTCAACTGTTCTGGGTCAAGCTCCTCGATAAGCTGAGTGATTCAATCTGACTTCTCTTAGCTTCTCATTGAATTGCTCTGCTTGGCCTCTAACTATGACAATTCTTTCTAATCTTCTGGCTTCTTCTTATTCTCTGCTTCAACTGCCTCTGCTGATCTGCACTGAACTGCATGAACTCATGAATGAACTCAACTCCACTGGGCTGCACTCACTGCACTGTCTTCCAACTGACTACACTGCTATTAAATAGCTTCTCTTTCTTGTGCTGTTCTTAAGAGAGTAGGGCATATCCTAACTCTGACTCATTCTGTCAAATCTTCTGATTCATCACTTTGTCTGCCACTCAGTTAGACATCACTTTCAAACATGACTGCTTCCTTCTATAAACTAGTTTTATCTTAAAGGTACGTACTATGGGCATATCTGTATTTTAGCCAGATCACACAGACCTAGGTCTTTGGAGTTTATCCTTTGCCAGAACAGTCATGTTACTGGATTAAAATTCTTCTACAGCTGAAACTCAGTGATTAGGAAACTGTTAGGAAATGCTGAGGTGCTGAGCTATGTAGCTGGGTCTAGAAGTCAGGTCAATGTGATTATAGTCACTTTATAAATCAGTATTTCTTATATCATTCTTTATTTCTCCAAAATATAATAGATGAGATTTAACTAAAATCATTACATATCAACCTTAAACTCCCTATTCTTTTAAGGAATGTTTGTGGATGTTATTAGCACAATAAATGACCGTTGGCCTTAATACAACTTATTATACTATAACTAAAGTAGACATGTCTGTGCTTGGGAAATGGATTACTGGGAATGTAAAGATGTACTATGAAGATATCAACTGGAGGGTGTTGAAGCCCTCCAATGCTTTTGCATGTCCACACTCCATCTTCAAATCTGACACTTCCAATGGCACATCACCATTGTCATTCGGGCTACATGTTAATTTGTCTTAGAAAGCATGAAGGATGAACCCCCCTATGCCATGTGTGTCAATAGGTCTAGTGTAGATAGCATCAGTACAAATGGACAGTTGCCAGATGCAGGCACCCAATAGTTCTTTTGGATGTATTAAACTGTGTTGAGATCTTGACAAAATGCTAATACATTAACAATGCAATCACTGAGCTGGAGAGATGGCTCATAGGTTAAGAACACTGATTGCTCTTCCCCAGGTGCTGAGTTCAATTCCCAACAACCACATGGTGGCTCACAACCATCTGTAAAAGAATCTGATGTCCCTCTGGTGTGTTTGTACTTACCTAAAACAAATAAATCTTAAGAAAAAAAAAGATTGAAATTACTTTTTCTACAAGAAGAATTGTCCCAGGATCTTGAGTGGTGTTTGTTCCAAAGTTGGAATTCGAAAACCACTCTGTGTGATTAAATGAGAGGTTAGTGTGTCTTTTTGAAAATTAGAAAAGCTCCTTAGAAAATTACAAAATTAGAAAATATAAAGAAGTTAAAGGTAGTTCTATTTTCAATGGTCTCTGGATACCTCAGAATAATATTAATATTTTACAGGTTTTACTACCTGTAAAACTTAAATATCCTAGCATCTAGCACAGTCTTCATACAGAAGAGACATGTTATAAGCAGTCTGAATTATGTGAATATAGTGTCTGAATTATGGGCAATCAGTGGCTAAGACTAAGGACTGGAATTCTTTCCCTTATGGAATATCTATAAGTAAAAAGCTATATATAAAAAAAAATATGGTTTCAAACTTAGTTCTCAGATAAGCCAAGAGCAACTGTGTGTTTTCATTGTCACAATGGTCACAAATTGATACTGTTGGAAGCTTGGCTGCATAAATAGTATTTGTCACTTCTGTATAAGGACATACTTGGTGTGGCCTCATGGGAAAATACTGTTAGATTTCATGTACATGATCTCTAAGCCTCTTTAACAATCTGAATAAAGTGACAACTAGGCAATCTACTATTTTCTCAGAGAAACTGAGGCAGCATTTGGATTCAGCTGTTAAAAAGAAAATGAAAAATTTGATCAGTCTAATACCTCCAGCTAATCAAACAGCTGTGGGGTATTGACCCGTTGTAGAGGAAAAAACCAAACACATTGGAAATTTGCAAAATATCACTTGTCAAGCAGTGAGTTAGGTCAATTACAATAAAAAAGCTTTTTCAGTTCAAATATAACTGGAAAAGCCCTTTCCATCATCAGGCTAGAGAGTCTGGAACAAACTGCTACACTAGTTGCTGAGACTCTAACCCTATCCAATGTGATAAGGGCCATTATAAATAAAATTCGGTTGGCATTCTTGTTTTGATGTCATGTGTATGTGATATGGCAGAATGTATTCAGAACTTCATTCTGCTTTAGTGAAATCTGTCTCAGACTTGCTTGCACTGATGTGTGTCACCATGCCTGGCTTTCTTACATGGGGTCTGGGAATTGAACTCAAATCCTAGTGCTTACAAGATTTGTGTTTTCCAAACTGAGCTGTCAAACCATCTCCTTGGTCCCAGAGTGCCTTGTCACAAAAGCAAACCACACTTTTGCCTCTACCTTCTTTAAAAACAACAACATCAACAACAATGACAACACCATCCTACTCCCTACTCTCAGCCCTCCAGTAAAGAGGTAATCATTTACCTCCGATTAGGCTTGACAAGTTCTGAATGGAGTTACCTCCTTCTCCTGTATCCAGTGGCCTTGCCTAGAGGCAGTTGAAGGATGGAACTCCCTCCTGCTGGTAAAATACTATTCCATCTGTCTAGGAGAACTGGAGGACAGGCAAGAGGAGGGCAGGCCAGAGGATTGGGAGATGTGTGTGTGCCAAGCTGCACTGTGCACTGACTTCTAAGTGGGTAGAAGGCAGATGGTGGTGTGCATCCATCATTTTCATAGCTGTCCCATCCACCACAAACCAAAAGTCTGGGGAGAGGAAGGCAGATGAGCAAGCAGAAAAGGAAGTGGAGGTTTAAAGGGAAATTTATACTAAATTTGGTTTGGTTCTAGAAAGGGGAATGAAAAGTGATTTAATAGTTGGACTGAATTTGCTGAAAACCAAGTTTCCTCAATCCTGATTTCTGTTTTAGCTATTGTGTAGATATAAAAACGATGAACTGAGATTCTGTTTCCTTCTCTAAGTTGAATTTAGTGATACCTCAGTAAATATGGGATTTATAAGATATGTAACTTGGCTTGGTGCTTCTAAACTTGGAACTCAGGTTTTTCAGAGGAAGCATGCTGGTTAGTGCCCTGATGGATTTTATTTTAAATTATTAAACAGAACAGGTTTTTTTTTTTCAGATCCAGAAATGACTAACTGTAGATTTGGTACATTTTTTGTTGTGTTTGTATTCTCTAAAAAACAGTTTGATGGGAAATTATGGAAGTTTGGTTACATCCTAGAGCAGTCTGGGATATAGTCAGTGAGTGGCTCAGTAAGTATTTGTGGGTCAAATAAGTGAAGGGCTGGAGCAGCTAGCATTCATTCATTGACTGACTACATTCATACTCTTGATATAGCTGTAGAACTCAGTCAGCTGCTTGTGCGAGAGAACACTCTACTGGTAAAATTTGTTACTGATACAACTCACCAGGCAGATGCTCATTATAACACATGGAATTAATGGGGCCAAGGACCTTGATTTAGTGCCTCCAGGGGCCAGTTATCTCTGTTCTACTTTTTTGGCTGCCTCTATAGCCCATAACCTTTGCCATCTGTCACACACCAGGGCATGTTTCACCAAGAGGTCCAGGAAGGAGGATGGGGCATTAGCTCAGACCCATTACAATTTTGGAGAAAGAGAGCTCAGGCATGCGCTCTGCAGAAAGGTCAGCTTTATAATTAAGAAGTGACATAAGGACCTTCTGGAGCCCCTCGCTTGCGCTCCAGCCTGGTGAGCTTCTCAGTGTATGATGGTTGGAACCATATTGGCCATAGAAAGCTCCCCATTTGCTGAACACAGAGTCATGCCAAAGGCAAGACTTGAGCAAAATGATCAGCTCAAAGGATTCAAAACAAACTCGAGCATATTACAGCCACCTACCCCTTCCAGGAATTCCCTTTTTGCTAAACCTATATATTTCCCATTATTTCAACATTACCTAGAAACATTCCTTGCATAATAGACTAGTATATTTTCTTCCTGGCATGCCTCACATTGATCTGCATTATCATTTAGACCCCATCTGAAAACACCATTAATTTAAATAAGCAACAGAGACTGAAATAAAATTCCATTCATGCTTAACTCTCCAATGCGGTTTGAAAATGTTTTCTTCTCCAGCCCAGTCTTATGTTACACACTGGATGGTCTTTTCTTTGACCACCTCATAAAAAAGAGCTCATAAATACTTTTCATGTGTTATTTAAACTAGCAGGACTCCCCGAGGGCCTGCACAACTATTTTTTTAAGTCCTTTGTGTATTTCAAAGGGTTTTCTAACCCAGTTGCAAAGGTAAAAGTGTCTTCTAACTTGAGAGAGCCATGTCCTGTCACTATTAGAGCATCGGACTCCTCTACTGATGAAACATTTCTCAGCAGAATGTTACCAGTATAGAAGATGCTCTCCTGGCTAAGTGGTCCTTTGTGAGAGCCATGCCAGTGTAGGAATATACATGTCTTTCCTGAGGCATCTAATGCTCGAATCAGGATCTTTTTGTTGTACATGGCACTCTGACAAACAAGAGCTCTGTTTCATCATAAAGGTGAATTAACTTCTGATTAATGAAGAGGAAGACAGAAGAGTATCTGTCTGTGTTCAAAAGTGCTGTGTTCTATGTGATAATGCCCTGCCTCATGAATCTTTTCCCCCACAGTGTCTTAGTGCTTGTATTTCATATTATGCTGCCTTCTCCCAATTTGAAATAAACTTTAGCTGGCTCTGTAGTCCATTCAAGTCCATTTCAACTTCACATGAATGCATCATTTCTCATTCCCACCTATGTCACAGCTTTGTAATACAGAACAGGTTCATAAAGGCAGGTAGGGATCACCTAGTTCAGCTTCCCTCTATGTCCAGAAATTCATCCTTTAGTATTCCCCCATGGGTTCTCCTTCAATGTTTGTTTCAGTACTCTTAAGTAAACACACATGTTCTCATCAATATGGGCTGATACTTACTACTTAAATTATTAGAGATTCTTTTTGAAATTTATTTATTTAGGTATATGTGTGTGCACACAGGTGTTTGTAGAAGCCAGAAGGTGGCATCAGATCCCCTGAGCTGGAGCTAGTAGCCATTGTAATCTGCCCAATGAGGACGCTAGGAACCAAATTGTGGTCCATTGCAAGAAGAGTGCATGCTTCTAACTGCTAAGCCATCTCTCTCATCCCAAGAATTTCTAAATATGGGTAGCACCATCAACCCTCTGAAGCCACTCACAGTCAAGACAGAGAATTCATGGGCATGAATTCTGACTTGTCTTTTGATCATTGTCACCTGGATTTAACATCCATTCATGTGGTGATGAAGACAAAGAAACAAAGCACGTGTTCCATGTGTTCCTCAAACCACACGTGCTTAAAGCTTAGAAGATGACGTCAGCTCACTTCCCTTTCAATGACCTCTGACCTTCATGAGTCTCACCTCAGGGCTTCTATTAGTGTGGTCTCCAGAATAGCAGTGGTATCTCCTGTGATAATGCAGGTCCCCAGACCCTGTCCACTAAAAGTGGAGCTTAGTGATTGTCGAAACAAGCCTTCCAGGTGACTCTAATGCAGTCCGATTTAAAAAAGGGTGGGGGTTCTAAATGTAATTACTCTATCAAACTAGATGCCTCAGCTTTCTCTGCCTCTTTCTTTTTCCATCATGAAGTTTTTTGACATGTTGAGGAATGTCTTCAAGATCTTCAAAGTCTTCATGTTTTAAACTCTGACTCCCTAGGTCTCATCTGATGTTTGGCAGCAACTCCCTACCTGGTCCTGTAACCAGTCTTACTTTCCCATACAACAATTTATCCTGTATTGAAAATCTGATCATTTAGACATAAAACATCCCATTGACACATTGTTAGCACCTACATAGTAGCTCAGCTGAATGAGTGACCGGAGGCGTGTGGAACCTGGGCAGAATGACGCTAGATCCTCATCTCTGCATCCTGTGTGGTCACTCACTGCTTCCCTTCCACCTTTGGGTAGACACATCCCTTTCCCTGCTAAATTGTATTGGTCCAAGCACAATGGACAGCATTGGAAGAATGCTCATCATGTCAGACATCCATCTTGGTAGACAATAGTGAGACCCACAGAGTGTGTGCTCCAGAGTGTGTGTTCCAGGGTCACAGAGCTGGACAGCGATGGAGCTCAGAATCACCCGAGATCTCTTGGCTGACACTCTTGGGGTGGTTTCTGTGTTTACAAACCTCTGTTTGCTCAATATGTTTAGTGGCAGAAGTAAGTGGTGGGCAGGTTTTCTTTTCTTTAGATACTACCAATGAAATCCAGGAGATTCGATTTAATCCCAGGGAAAGCAGGAACCTTCTTCTTCTTCTTCTTTTTTTTTTTTTCCAGCTGAAAGCTGGAGAAACCTGAGGAATGTTTTGTACTGTTGGTGTCTCCTGCTGAATTCCCATACTATCAAGATTCTCTTACAACATCTGGCCATTTTACAGAGGATTTCATGGAGCAAATCAATTAACATTTTTAAGAAGTAGGGTAGAGAGAAAGGAAAGAATATTTGAGTGGTAGCCTAACCCTCTGAGAACTCCCTAGGAGGCAGCTAAATGGCAGGATTGCACAAAGCTTTGTAACGAATCATGCCCATATAATACAGCTTATTCTTAAGCAAAGTAGATAGAAAAGGCATGTATTTAAGGAGATAGGATGTTTACCCTGCTTTAAACATTACATGAAGTACACATGCATTGCAGAAGTACATGATGTCCTGTGAATATATGTAATTTTTGTGTTACTGATTGAAATGAATTCACATTAAAGCCATATGTAAACAATCTAAATTTAGATCAGGGTCACTTGATTCTTTGGGTTACAGACAACACATACATGTACATAATTCAATATGAATATTCACAGCTACACCACTGATACATCTTATTTTTTCCTAACAGTGAGGGTTCAGACCAGAACCATGGGTTAAGTTCATAGCTGCAAGTTCTGGGGGGTGTTTCCAGGATGTAATCACAGGATTCCAACTGCACATTGCAGGAGGATCTTGGCAGTCACTCTTGTAAACATTTGACGAGTGCTTGATGTACTCAAAACATACAGGCTCTTAGCACTTGTGAGCTTAAGCCCTGGTGACTCACTTCAAACACATCAAACTGGCCATTCCCATGGAGTCTCTGCAGGAATGTGCACAGGCAACAGAGCCCAGTGCTATTCTTCTGCTTCTGTGCTGAGCCAGTAAATGCCATAAGGTTTCTCATTTTTCTAAAGGCCCTAGAATAATGCTTCACATAGCACTTGCTTCACCTTCTTCATAGCAGGTCTCAATATATGTGATAATGAATGAATAAAAATGTGGGTTAAAAAAAAACCAAACAACTCATTGATGAACATTTTAACCTTGGAGGACCATTGAGTTGTTTTGTTTTGTTTTGTTTCCAAGTTCTCATTGCTCCGATTGGGAGAAATAGTCTGTAGTGAGAGATGATCATGTGCATGCATGTGTGCGTGTGTGCGTGTTGAGGGCAGGATTGAGTGAAAGAGTGTGTTTGCCATCTCTATCACAAACTACCAAGTCTATGAAATCAGCAAACTAGACTCAAGTGGGTCTGTTTTGTTTCTTTTTCCCTACACGTGAATTTTCCATTTCAATCCAGGCCACCACTAAGACAGAATGTCCACGGGTTACTTTCATCTGCCTTTTCATACTGAGTTTATTGCTTTATCTGTAATATGGGGATTAAAATATTGGGTTTATGACCTTCCTAGGACACAGTGACTATCCAATAACTCATAATATGAACATGCAGAGTCCTAAATGTCATTGAATGTAAGGTATTGTTAATATGACTTTATTAGGAGTTCTAAAGAAAACACCATTCTCGGACACTCCACATTTGTGGGGCAAACGTTAGGATCTTTAATTAAAATGACTTTGAGATCACAAGGTTTGACCTAACTTTAATCACTTCTCAAACATGATCAAATGAATTTTCCATTAAGAACCTTTTTAAAAATAAAAGGGTCCTCACTGTCATTTAACATCTATAAACAAGGCTGAGAGAAAAGCAGGGGGGACAGTTCAATCCTAAGTAGGCCATAAAAGGAGAGCGGTCACTGTTCTTTTATCTGCCCCCAGCCTCTTTGAATCTCACTTTTCATTTAGATTATTTACCACATTGGTGTGTCCCCTGCCCCCAAGATAGCACGGAGACTGAAGTGAGCAGCCTCCAGGCTCTTTTCCAGTCTCTTTCCACTCAGACTTTTCCCATACTGTAACCAGCACTGGACTATGATGCATTGCAATGGGAGCTCAGTAGTCACTTCAGAACGGAGCCTTGCCAGTCTGAAGAGTGGAGCCAAGATGCATGATTTTCTAAACATTCTGTTGCATTCTGTTGTAAGCCCATGGCGACTTTCATCAAAATCTCTCCTAACACTTTTCCAACTGTGGCTAATCTTCAGCACAACCCTGGGAAGCACTCCTACATTTCTGAGGCGTTGCAAAGGAAGCCCATCTGGGAAGCTGCTAGAGAAACAGGGAAATGTGAACCTTGAAGATTTTTTATCTCTCAGCATATGCAGGCATGCCCAGAAGTTCATGGAGCAGGACAACCAGAGGAGACAAAGAAGTTTGTTTCAAATAAAAATAAACTTAAAAATGGAGCAAGAAGCAGATTGCTTTATTTTTCACAGCTGAAAGATTCTGTATTTGCCACACAATGGAATTAAAAGAATCTGCTTGTAGTAAATGACTGTCTTGTGACCACTGCCTGGAATTCTCTTCATGACCAAATTCATTATTAATAGTTATTCACTCAATAAACATTATTGAACACATTCCAGGTACTGTATTGAGTATTTGGAGAGAAAAAAACCTGTTGTGTGCAGAACTGTCCCTTGTCCTTGGGTACTTCTCTTCTGTGTGAGAAATGACAATACAACTTTTAAGAAAGCATTGCATGTTATATACACACCCATTCAGTACATATGACAAAATGTACATGACATTTAGGAAACCTATTTCCTCTATTTAAGTATTTCTCTGAACAGTTGAAACATTTTTTGTCTTTTCAGGCTAGAGCTCCTCCTACCTCATGGAACTACACGCACACTGTTTTCTTTAGGGGTCTCTATGTCTTGGAACAATAAGATTTCTGGAGAACTTATATTTACCCTCTGATCATGTGACACAGTAAACTTCACACTATAGGTACCTAAAAATGTTTGTTGAATGAATAGAAGAATGGATGATTCAAACGTGACAAATCATGTAAGGAGTAGGACCATACTCTAAAATGAAGCAACCGTCAGTTTCATAAAGTCACCACAGGTGACTCTTCAAGAGGACAAGAAAGCATAATAATCTAAATATGTAATCTGAATATCTAAAAGGAAATTCCCAGCTACCTTAAGGAGGAAATTTAAATATAACACATTTTCTCTCTTGTAGTTTAGTCTATTGACTAAATGGGTTTATTAACACCCAGAACAAGTTGTAGGATTTCATAGTCCTTAACACTTCAAAACTCAGACAATGCTATCAGATAGAATTTATTACTTCTATTGTACATTTGCCAATATGACAAACTTAGAGAATTAAACACTGACTCTCTCCCACTCTCCCTTACTCAAAGTTAGTGTCTGTTGAGAGGCCTGACACTAGTTAATTTTCATTGTCAGTCTTTAGCTTAATGTGAGTGAATTCCCTGTGTTTACATATATTTACAGGAAAACTTTTAAGTGATTGATGAAAAGATGTTAAGAACAATAGACATCAGAGTTTGTATACACGTGTCTGTTTACTGTTCTATTGCTGTGAAGAGAAGCCAAGGCCAAGGCAACACTTATAAAGGAAAGCGCTTAACTAGGGGACTTGCTTACAGTTTCAGAGGTTTAGTCTGTTATCATGGTGGGAAGCATGGTGGTGCTGCAAAAGGAGTTGAGAGCTGCATCCTGGTCTGCAGGCAGAGAGAAGAAAGTGGGGGGAGGGAGACAGAGGAGAAAGAGAGAGAAAAAGAGAGAGACAAAGACAGAGACAGACAGAGACAGACACAGAGACACAGACAGAGACAGACACAGAGAGGTACAGACAGAGACAGACTGAGACAGGGACAGAGACAGACACTGGGTCAGGTGACACACCTTCCTCTGACAAGGTCATGTCTCCTAATTCTTCTCAAGTAGTGTCACTCACTAATGACTAACCATTTAAATATGTGAGCTTTTGCAGCCATTCTTATTCAAATCAATACAGTATGCATTTTAGAGCTTCTATTCTTGTCATAGCACATATGCCCAAAAGCAATTTGGCGGGGAAAAAAGACTATTTCAGCTTATAACTCTCAGATCACACTCTATCCCTGAGAGGAATCAGGACAGGCACTCAAGGCCAGAGCTTGGAGGCAGGAACTGAAGCAGAGACCCTGGAAAAGTGCTCCTGAGTTGATTGCTTCACAAGGCTTCCTCAGCCTGCTTTCTTACATAAGAACGATCTTTAGCTCAGAGGTGGGCTTGGCCCTCCCACATCAATTATTGATCAAGAAAATGGATGGCATAGTTACTTACAGGTCAGTCCCATGGAGGCATTTTCTCAATTGAGAATTTGTCTTCCCAGATAACTCAAAAAACAAGCAACCAAGGCAATGTAAACCAGAAAAGCTAGTTATTCTTCAAGTAATAGGTATAAATAAACCTGGCAGATGATATACTATTGGCCCCAAGAAAGCCAATAAAACAAACAAACAAACAGGTCAGCTCATGTTCTGGAGTTCAGGACTGGTTTGGAAGTGTGCTTCATAAAGTATTTGAATATGAAATTTCCATAGAGGAATTCAGGACATATTTCAGGATGGAGTTGCATGCCTCCAATTCTGCTCAGTCCTTCTTGTCTTTCTAAGCTGGGGAGTAGGCATGGCAATAGGTTTTTTGTTTGATAGATTCATGGTGCATACTGGGGGTTGGGTTGTTCTTTACTAGGTAGGGCAAGGCAGGTTGTAGCTACTTGGTTTGAGGCTGGGATTCCTTTTCAAGAAATATCTTGGCCCAATGAGTCTTTTTCCTGATGGCTTCTATTTTGGATGACCCTTTACCAAGGATGCAATCATGGGTGTTAACATTTTGGGGGGCTTTAAGTTTGCCAGTAACTACAGTATGTTTGGAAGTCTGTTTTTGTTTAATTTCATTTCCTTTTTCCTGTTAAGCACATCATTGGGTTAGAAAAGAAGAACCTGGGGTTTTTGGACATGTCTATGTTTGGTCCTCAGTCCAGATTAAATACTTGGAGTGGGGGTTAGGTACTTGCGACTTCCGTGCTTCCTTTGGCTGAAGAGCCTGAATCTCTACCGGACCTGCCTGAGGTGATTAGTGGGACATGGGAACAATAGTCATCCAACACCAGCTTGGCATTCCGTAAGTACTTTCCTTCCCTTCTAGAATGTGGGAGATACGTGAGAAGCAAAGCAGAATCTGTAACCCCACTACTCATATTTTCCACAGGCCTCCAATCACCCTTTCATCTGTCCCAAATATGGAGGGTGATGTTAAAAGCTTATGTGAGAACCTGGCAGGGTTTTATATATAAATGTTGTCTCTGGTCTGGTTTCCAAAACCATTCTAGTAATTTGGAAAATTTGCCAGTGAACACCGACTGTTCTACAGGAATTTTCAGCTGAATTTTTAGACAGTAGCTTTCTGTGCTGGGTTTGGTGTCCTTTCTTTAGAGAACACAGAATGTGCTCAGCTGGGTTGCTTGACCCTGTTGTGGCAATTGTATTTGATATTCCCATGACAAATAAATGAATATGATCCTTACAGAACATCAAATGTTATCATATGAGAGAAGCATCATGAAAAGTAATGGATTGCCTTCAAGAAATTCATACTTGGATATATTTGACCTTGTTAAAAAAAAAAAAAACAAGCTTACCTTTGCCAATAAAATATTAATCTAGACTAACCTCATTTATTCATCCAAGCAATGTCTACTGACACTTACTATGAACAACCGGATTCCTATACAAATAATGTAGATTACAAAATATACTTTCCAAAGAACTTTGTCCAATGAAGCCTTGTAACTGAGAAACAGTGGTCATTTGAATAGCAAGGTATCATAACCACTAAGCTCCCTGGGTGATACATGGCTCTTCTTCCTCCCCTGGAAGAGTAACAATGCCTTGGCTCTGGTATCCCTCTTGTTTTCTTTGTATTTAAAGCTGAGGTTTGCCAAGTGTCATTTATAATGATAGCATAAACTAAGAGCTGAGACAAGCCTTAGGAGCAGGTTGTGCATGGGCCTGCATGATAACACATTTGAGGAAGGGCTTATTGGTCTGTCCAGATGTGAGATGAATACCCCTTTCCAAATCTCGGCTCCAGATTTATTTCCAGTTAGTGGACTTTGCACAGTGGCATACATGCATTATAGAGACACTTATTGCTGGTCAACAGTAAGAGACACATAACCAAGCTCACTATCTCCTATCCCCTGCGTCATCAGTATCTTTCATGACTCCCCTCCTTCCATAAACCCTCCATCTAATACACCCAGTCCCCAGACTCTCTGAAACTCTTTTATTAGGTGGATGAGAATCATGAACAATGTAAACGTGTACCAGAGACCACATCTTGTCCATCTGCCATTCACCAAAGTTCAGAATGTAGTGGGCTGAAGTGAAAGCTCTCAATCCCAATCCAGGAAAATTAAAAACAAAACAGAACAAAACAAAACAAAACAAAACAAAACAAAAACAAAAGCATCCATATTCATCCCCCATCCACTTCAGCATCTGATAGATGTCAGAGTGGATTTGGTGGCCAACATGCTTGCCAAGAACCATGTCAGTATATTGTGACATGTTCCTGGATGTTGCTGTCTTATTTTATTAAAATGTTGATGAAGCACATCACTTCTTCCACAAGGTTCCTGAATGCCTTCTTCCCCTAGCCTGGTGCTCTCATCATCAGGATGCCTAGCTGGAATTTCAGGACTTACAAACAATCATCATTGAAATTCTGGTAAATGACTTGAACATCTAATTTCTCACCTTGATCATAGGGCACAGAGTCCTAGCAAATCTTTTCCACCAGAGGAAACAAAAAAGTCTTGTCATAAAAGTAAAGGAGAAGAGTAATTAAAAGGGAAAGCCCTGGTAATGTCATGCTACTTCATCTTACCTACTGACAAGAAGTCAAATTCTCAACTTGTTAATGAACTTTTAAAAATTTAGAAGTTTTCTGGTTATTCTCATTGGATTCTGGGTTCTTATGACTTCGAAGTGAGCCTAGCTGGTGAGTGGTTGGACATTAAACTAATGAGATTTTACTGTTTGGAACAGCTGGTCACATCTGGAGGTCTCTGGAGCCTAAGGCAACTGCTGATTTACAAGGCTTCTGTAATATACGCAGCCTTGGCTGGTGCTTTGTTGTTGATTTAGGCTAGAGCAAAGGTGTAGATTTTGTGATGTTGTAAAAATGTCAAGTGATTGATTTGAGAATATGTAATGCCTATAGGTAGCTCCCACTAGGAGCCAGCGTCTTGTGTGGTGCATACTTGGGGATGTTTTCAGAAGGTTCAGTTTAAAATATGGCAACACACTGTACAAAAGGGTCTAGATACACTTGCTATTTAAACAGGCATGGTGACACCTGTAATCCAGAACTCAGGGAATAGAGGCAGGAGCATCATGGGTTCATGGTCACACTGGGCCACAGAGTGAGACAGTCTTAAAGCAAAGCAAGACGACAAAGCAACATACAACGGACTACTTATCTAGATAGGTCCTAATTCTATCTTTCTTTTCTGTTTTCCTTCTTTCCTCTCTTTCTTCCCCTCCTCTACTTTTCTCATTCTTTCCTTTGCTTCCTTCTCTTAGTGGTAACTAAATGAAAACAAAATCTAGAACTTGTTTACATCTTATCATAGATCTTTTAAAAATATGGACATTTTCTTGAGGATATGTATCACCATTCTTTAGAATCACTAATCGCTGGTTTATCTTTCTTTCCTATTATTCTTAGAATTATTTTTCTTTCAGCTGTTTACTTCATATAAGGACCCAAATAAGGTCACATAGAACATTTGGTTCCTTAAACTCCTTATCCAAATAGTCTCAGCTAAGGGCTTTTATCTCCATTTACAGACAGGAAACATCAAGATAGTTGTCTGAAGAGGCTCTGCTCTCCAGTCTCTGTGCTTTTCACCTTTTTGCTTCTGTTTCTTAGCAGGATCATTCCTTCTGTGGCTGCTTGGCTTCTCCCCTCTGGTTTTCTTGTGTTTTCTTTGGTGTTTGATCCTAACCTGCCCTGGAAGCATGGCGAAGGGGAACTAGCCCCAGTGTAGAATACAGGCCACATGTCTGTAGCCTTTCTCGAATTATTCCAGAAGGAAGGGCTTGTAAACCACAGGGACTGGGCAGTGAGCCAATGCTTTCCAGAATTCTCCTGGGCCTGGAAGTCAGCCCTTTCCTCTCTGTGGGAGAAGGGAGGGCTGCTGGTAAGGAGACACATAGGCTACAATTACTTATCTCTCCACAAAAGCAGAGATACAGCTCTGGTGTTTAGGTCTCTTTGCTAATCTAAGTACACTCCAAGACAGAATTTTAAGCTTTAAAATTCATAGAGCAAATCCAGAAAGTACAAGTTCCTCTCAGGTTGGAGAGAGAGCTAAAATTCCCTGCTGGTCCTTCACTTTGATATGGGTAGTAGTGAGAGCAAAGAAATACAGGAGCTACTTTCTACGTCCATAAAGCCTCTGATTTTCCTCTGCCCACCTGGCCTCTGTACCTTCCTAGGTAGAGATGAACATACTGACCCTCAGAAACAGCATCTTGGAGACTCAGCCTGTCATGGATTTGTCTTTACTTAAATCAGTCCAGAGCCATGTCTGCTTACAGAGAGTACTATCCGATGCCCCTGAATACACTCCTTGCTCCAGAAGCACATTGTCTGGTCAGGCAGCTATGGGTAGCATTTTAGATGCTCAATAGCCATGGGAGGTTGATGGTTCCACAATAGACAGCAATACATAAAGAGCACTCCCATCAGGTGAGGAGATAACTTTGGGTAGTAAAGCTCTCTCCACTTAAGTGGGGCCATCTAACTAGGTTCCTGGGCCTTCATTTTAATTGTATTCTATTTCCTTGTTACTAGTGAACTAGTTGAGACTGTTGCTGTCTGAATATGAGCATGACCTGAGGGAGGTAGCTTTCAGGGTTTAAGAAGATTTGTCTACAAACCAGCAGTACCATTTATTTCTTCTTTTGCCCCACTTGGTTCTCACAGAGCTAGGTCTACCCATGAACAGCTTGGATTCTTAGAAGCTTCAGTCCCACTCATGTTTTAAGGCCTTTCCGTGATAGATCAGGCCAGCAAGACAGGCTCTGGCTACATCCAGAGTGTCACTGGATATTGCCCTGAGTAGCTTTATCACTTTTCTGGTCACTTACATCTCTTGCCTAAGTCTTTCTCACAGCTTCGCCTCTCTGCATCCTGAACCACAGTTATATGGTCACCAGAGTTTTTAGGTTCAAAGCCTTGGCTCAGGCAGTCCCAATGAGCTAGACTTAGCCACCAGACCTCAATAAGTCAACTAGAGAGATGAGAAATTGTGAAAAGCAGAGGAGGTAGACTTAATTCAATATAGTCTCATTGGGAAGAGGCACAAACAACAGGGTCCAGTGACGCACAGATGTATCTTCAGGGTCTGGTATGAGGTTTATACTTAAATACCAGAAGTATGCACAAGTAAGCATTCCTGGTTGAGGTACTGTTCCACCCGTTACTGGCCCATTTTGTCTTTCTTCCTGTTTGTCTGGAAAGGTGTCAGAATTTTGTGGAATCTCTTCCCCCTCTGGCTGGTATCAGTGCTTCAGCCTTCCCTTCTTCAAGGAGAGGACTCCTGGGATACTTTAATCCTCTGGAGTCCGTTGTTTCAGTAGAACAGTAGCCTGTAGAGGATAGAAGGCATGCCTGTCTCTATAGAGTAACACCTCCCCTCCAAGACTCTAACAGGAGTTGCTCACAGCCTGCCCTGCACAAGTTAGGT
>NW_022196896.1:43106767-43118982 GCF_008632895.1 Mastomys coucha
CCCTGGCTGTCCTGGAACTTACTCTGTAGACCAGGCTTGCCTCTAACTCAGAAATCCACCTGCCTCTGCCTCCTAAGTGCTGGGATTCTAAGCATGTGCCACCATTGCCCAGTTCATTTTTTTTAATCTACCCATCACAGTATTAGAAATTCCAATCACACAGTTAATCATGTGCTAGTCCACTCCCACTATGGTTCTCTCTTCTTCTAAGTGAAAAATTTTCTGTCAAGTATGACAGGGGTTGCTTCCTGAAAGCTGAGGTATGGGCTAGACCTCTCTTTAGATAATGCTGCGTTCTTTACATTCTCTCCTAGCAAGGCTCTTTACCATCTCTAGGTATTCTGCTTATGGGATTATAAACTCACTAAAAACCAAGCAACAGCATTATTACTTTTCCCTGTATCTCTCACTTGCCACATTAATTCACTTAGCACAGCATATAATACAAAACTGTGACCTAGGAAGGGAATCGGTGCTTGCCTGTGAACCCCTGGAGTCACACATGCTCTTATGCAGGTGTGTCTGTATATGACTGTTGGTAGGGGATCAGAATGCACGGATTCTATCTGGTTTAGGAGCTGTCTCTGTCCCATAAAAGGTTAACACTTCCGGGTCAGACGAAAATGGCTTCTTTCCCCTTATACTCGCATTGCTGATCTCTGCCTTTGTGAGCTAGGAATCTTGTTTGCCAACGGAGTGCGTGGGCACAGCGCAGAACAGGCCCTGGGCAGGCAAGAATAGTTTCGCTTAGTTTGTAAGGGCTCTTCAGTTAACTCTAGAAACATCAAAGCAAGACTTGTCTTGTGTCTTTCTGTGCTCTGCAGGCTAAGAGTGTCTGGTGCTAAAATAAACAACTGGCAGTTTCATTAGACTCCACAGAAGGAAGGAAAAGGTTCTGTTTCATACCTTTTATATTGTAGAAAAACATTGCTATGCAGACTTCAATTCTTCAATCTGTTTATTTAAACTTAAAAAATAGTATTAAATGCTATAAATAGAATAAACCATATCCAGTTATGAGCAGTTACAATAAGTATGCAGCTGGTAATATAGCCTTAGAAATAATAAACCACTTATCCCTGATGGCCACCCTTAGATTTTATTAAGCTACAGTTGGCTGAAGGAGGCATGGGTGGGTGGGGGCAGGTTCTACTTGTTTAAACTGTTGAGAAAACCTTCAGCTCTTATTTTGGGTCCACTGTAGCTCTTACATAATCATGGAACAGCTGAAGTGTGCCAACCAAGACTCAAGTTTGTTTTACTTTGCAGAGAAATCCGAAGTCTGTTCATCAAAGACATCTGTTTATTTTCAGTTCATTTTGTTTCATCTCTAAAGATGCCTTGGTTCGTGTCACATAAAGATGTGAGGATCTGATGCTGACTCTGTTGGAGGTAGGTGCTGAGTACTGGCTAGTACATAACTCAGCTACCCTGATTCTTCCACAGGTGCATTCTGAGTACAGTTAGTACATAAGAGTAGATTGTGTGGGGGATGAAAATACAAACAGCTACTCTTAAATGCACTCAGTAGAGTAAGAGAAGGTTTGTAGCCCCAACACTTGTAACATATTAGCAAATTGATTAGATTGTCCTTGTTATAAAGTCCTTTAAAATTCCAATGACATTTTTGTATGCATCTCATAATATTTGGGGAGGTGGGATTGCTTTAAGGGGGTAGGTTACCGGGAAGGATCTATTTTGTACTTAGTCCCTTTCATCTTTCTGTCTCTGCTTCCTGCCAGCTTCACTGTAAATTGCTTTGATGCACCATGTGCTCCCAGAGAACTCAGCCTACCAGAGGCCTCGAAGCAATAATGCCAGTGTCTATGGATGGAAACCTTGCAAAGTCCAAGACAAAATAAATAATTTGGCCTTTGTTTCTGTTGGACATTTTGCCACAAAAATGTAAAAGTAACTGATTCTTTTGTATAATTAATATGAACTACATTGTTTATATTATAAATACCAGAGAAAATCTAAAATAATGAAAGAAAATAAACATAATGAAAGATTTTTTTTTAAAGTGGAAAAAGTCCTTCTTAAATTTATGTGAACTCTCAAGGACACTAACAAAGTTAGTGATATTTCAAAACTTACCTCAAAGTGAGAGTCATCAAAATTGCTATTTTGTATAGCATAATGATAGCCTATGATCCAGTGGGATAGACCAGAAAATCCAGGCATGAACTCTCACATGTGATCACATGATTATACAGCATGGCCTCAAAGAACACTTAAGGAACTGGGATTTAATAGTTGCTGTACTACATACCATGAACTAAAATAGCTTGGGGAGAAAAATATTTATTTGACTTACATATCTTTCTTAGTTTGGATTTGATTGCTGTGAAGAGACATCATGACCCAGGCAACTCTTATAAAGTAAAACATTTCATTAGAGCTGGCTTACAATTTCAGAGGTTTAGTCCATTATCATCATGGTAGGAAGTATGGCATTGTGCATGCAGCCATGGTGCTGGAGAAGCCAAGAGTTCTTTATGTTGATCCACAGGCAGCAGAAGGTGACTGTGTCACTGGGCATAGACTGAGCATATATGAGACCTCAAAGCCCATCCCCAAAGTGACATACTTCCTCCAACAAGATCATACCTACTCTAATAAGACCATATCTTATAATAGTGTCACTTCTTATATGCCGCACATTCAAACTTGTGAATCTATGGAGGCTAAACCTATTCAAACCACCACAATATCTTAGGTCATAATCCATTGAGGGAAGCCAAGGCAGGAACTAAAGATGGGAACCTGAAGGCTGAAACTGAAGTATGACATGGAGAAATCCTGCTTGCTAGCTTGCTCGCATGACTTCCTTAGTCTGCTTTCTTATATTGTCCAGGACAACCTGCCCAGGGTCGGCACCACTCACAGTGGTCTGAGACCTCCTAAATTATTCCTTAATCAAAAAAAAATCTTCCACAGACTTACCTACACACCAACTCATGGAAAGGTTTTCTTAAATATAGAGATCCTCTCTTCTCAGACATGTCTAGGTCTCTACTAAGTTGACAAAAACAAACAAACCAACCCAGCCAAGACATTGAAGAACCTGCATACCCAAGTGTGAACAAAGTTGTACCTTCCTCTTATACTATATGTAAAGAATAACTCAAAGTGGTCCAAAGACTTAAATGGAAAGTTCAAATATAAGTAAGTTTTTTTAATGAAAAGATCAATGATATTCAAGTTGACAATGACACTCTATTGTGTTATTGTGCTTCAGTACATCTGGACAATTGAACGAGGGGCTAAGGTAAGAAATATGGCTTCAAATTCAAGACTATTTTTAATTCATGTGATCTCAAGCATGCATGTTCTCTGTTCGTTTTTGGCCTTAGCTTTCTTATATATATATATAAAAAACTGGGAAATGAGAGTGATAGGGAGATATGAGCATAGGATGAGCTAAGGCACATGAAGGTCTTTGCGGGTGTCTGGCATGCAGCTTGTTCTAAGCATGTGTCCACTGGACCAGCTGCTAGTACAAGCAGGAATGCAGCAGAAAAACAGGTGGTCTTAGAGACATGTTTCCTAATTCAGATCCAAGCAATAGCCTTTACTACCTCTTTGATTAGGAAATAGATATACAGTGATGGAGGACTTTTTAATTCTGAGTTATTAGAATTAATAGCAATTCAAATCCTATAAAGATATAGGAACCACATGTGTTAATCTTGTGTGGCTCTTTGTATTAGTAACTTTCTCATTGTTGAGACAAAATACTTGACAAAAGCAACTTCAGGAAGGATAGATTTACTCTGAAACATAGTTTGAAGGTATGATTCCTCATGGTAATGAAGGCATGGTAGCAGGAGTGGGAAAGAGCTGGTCACCTTGCATCCATAGTCAGGAAGCAGGCAGATGGATACTGGGGCTCTGCTTGCTTCCTCCTTTTTCATTCAGTCCCAGGCCCCAGCCCATGGGGTGGTGCCAACTACATTTAGAGAGGATGTTCTCACCTCTGCTAACACAATATCTAGAAAATTCCTAAAGCCTTGCCCAGATGTTTATCTTCTAGCTAACACAGGATCTTCTAGATTCTGTTTAGTTGGCAATCAGCAGTGACTATCTCGCTCTTACAGCTGTGGCCCTTGGCTCAGTATCCAGTAAGTATTCATGGTATGGACATGTCGCAACCAACCTCGACCAGCAAGGATGACGCAACACACAACAAGCTCTTCTCAAGCAGTTTATTTAGGAACCTTGAACAATCTTCTGACCCCGGGGAGAGCCAACCCACAGGCTAAATACTATATGGACAGCCACCCAAGTAAAGCCACGTGGCACTATCTTATAGGCCCACATATGCGGAAAGCAAGCCAGTTGACTCAGCCCATAGCCAAGTAAGGACTTGTTTATCTCGAGAGCACTTACCGTTGGGCTGGCGGAAGGCGGAAGCCAGCACCATCTTTAGGGTGCGGTGCATCGCAGCTCTCTACATGGACTCTCAAGCTTCTCCTTCACAAAATTCAGACATTTTGAATTTCATTTCACATATGATAAAATAAAATCAGATAATGGATTTTAATAATTCAGTGAAGTGTTTAGGGTGGTGGCTCAGATGTGAAAGCCATGAGTATATTCCTTTGGTTGTTCATATTTGTATACTGTGCAGAGATCCTACTGGAAATGCTTACTTAATCATTGGAAAAATATTCAAATATCCTGCAGAGAGAAGAGTTATTCTGTGCCCTGACATTGTGCACTGGATCCTACCTACATGTGGCTAGAACCACCTGCACTATGGCCTTCACTATAGTTTGGATTAGCACTCTCCTGCACAGACCCATATGGTATGTCTATGTCCCCTGAGTGGCTCTATTGGGGTGGTATGAAGTTTTAGGCCATTGAGAGTATACATTCAGAATGCATTGCACCAAGCTCTGGGCCCTTCAGGTTGCTTGCTTCTTGGTTCACCTTTTGCTAAAGACCTAAAATGTGGCAGAGTGAGCATGGACTGGCACCTCCTAAATTGTGAGCTCACATCATTTGCAAAGATGGAGGGTTGATCTCAGGCATTTGTCGTAATAGACATTGGAGTATTGCTGCTCTGAAGTGAACATCGAAATTACTGGTCTTTATTGGTCATATGCCATGTGCACCTTCCTGAGTGTCTGAGATGCCTAAAGAGTAAAGGATTTTGGTAGGCACCTACACAAGCTTTCTTTCTCTTTGCCTTGGAGTCTGACTCAACTGTTCAGGGCACAGAGGTAGATCCCACCCCAGGGTCTGGTACACATGTCAAGGGCACAGTGCATGGACATTCACCAAATGCCCATGAAGCACAAGTGGAATTAATAGTGGAAAGATGAATTCAAGGAAGGCTGCCCCCGCTGACCCCCACCGCAGGGTAATTGGAAGGGAAAGCAGGGATCACAGAAATAAAATATCTGTATACTTTGGACTGTTTTTGGACATAAATTATACGGAATTAAGAAATGAATTACCTCTGAACATAAAGCATTGTATTTCATTTGAATTGTGCCAAGGACAATGATTAAAAAATAGGAAAATATTTTATTTAAACATTAAATACCATTAAAATTATTTTTAATAAAATGAGTAAGTGTTGGAGTCGTTGCTGACTTAAACTGTCAATCAACAAGTCGGCTTGTACATTTAATAATATTCTCTGGTGCTCGAATGTAGTTCAGTTGGTAGAGTACATGCCTGGCATGCATGAAGCCCTGGGTGCAACCCTCATTGCTACATTAACTGGGCATAGTAATGCATGACTATAATCCTAACGTTTGGTAGACAGAGGCAAGTGGGTCAGAGCCTCAATATTATCTTTGGCTACTAAGAAAATTAAGACCATCTTAGGGAACACGAGACCCTCTAAATTAATTGCTTAATGTCTTTTTGATTCATTGAATATAGGTAAATACACACTTATATGAAGTTATATGGGGACATATCCATATACGTACTTATATATTTGTCTTACTTTTCTAAAATACCATGATCAAAGCAGCTTATAAGAGAGCATTTAGTGTGGTGGCTCACAGTTTCATGATACTGGATCTATGAGCATTGTTGCAGGGATCACAGCAGCAGGCAGAAATAATGCTGATACCTTGTATGTCAGCCACAAGCACAGGGCAGAGGGTGTTAACTGAGAATGGCATAGACTTTTGAAACCACAAAGTCTCCCTCCCCCGCCCCCAGTGACCCTCCTTCTCCAACAAGGCCATCTCTCCTAATCTTTCCCAAACACTTCCTTCAACTGGGGACCAAACATTCAAGTAAATGAGACCATGAGCCCATCCTCATTCAAACCACCATAATATCTCCACCTCCATTATCTCCATCTCCATCATCTTCATCTCTGTTATCTCCATCTCTCTCCACCTACATCATCATCATCATCTCCATCTCTATATCATCTCTCTATTTATATATTTTATCTCTCTCTATATATCTATATCTACATAGTCTATCTCTATCTCTCTTTATATTTCATTCACTCTTTATATAGATATATAGATATAGATTAATATCTGTACATATAGATTTCTCTCTATATATATACATATAGATTTCCAACCATCATTGCTCACTAAAATAATGCAGAAAATAATTTTAAAAGTTAAAATGTTAAAAATTGTACCAAAGATAATTACTATTTATAAATATATACAGACCTTTTTCTTGCTCTTACTCTCACCTCTTGCCCTCCTTCTCCTCCTCCTTTCACCCCTCTCTCCATGTGCCATGGCTGGTCTCTACTTTTCTTCTCTCTCTCTCTCTCTCTCTCTCTCTCTCTCTCTCTCTCTCTCTCTCTGTCTCTCTCTCCTTTCTACAGTAAAACCTAAAAACTATAGACTGCCTCCTTTCATCTAGACTGGAGCAGTGGATTAGGCCTTTCCCTAAAAAGTCTAATCTCCCAAAGGAAAATCTCCCAGTCTCAGAACTGAACCAAGGACTCTCGCCCGTACCCTGCCAGGCGACCCCTTTTCTCCCTGCTCCTTTCTTCCTTCAGCCTCTGGGCTGAGTGAGTTGCACGGCCTCTCACCCCACTTGTTCTCAGCTCTTCCGTGGTATCAGCTCTTCGGTGATGTCTGACAGCTTCTGGTCTGGGATGTCCAAGACTGAGAACCCACAGGACTGTTACCTCAACCCCCAGGGAGTGGGATAGTGGCTTCCCACAGCCAGACGACCACCCGGCAGAGCGGAGAGCAGGCGTGGGCTATCTCCTACATCTGCCTGGCCTGAGTAATGGAGGTCTGGTGGGACGAGGGTCTCCATTCCCACCCCTTTATTCTCCCACCGCCCAGCTGAGGCGCCCAACAGGTAGGTATTTCCCTTTTAGCACAGAGAAGTCCCCACTGTGCTGGGTCACACATTGTTCAATAGTCACACTACCTCTGTGGTTGTCATTAAGCATCTGTCCTTGTGATCTGACTGTGATGATCCCCATCAGGGACAAGTGCCACACAAGTAAGGGTACAATCAAGTATACCTTAGCTTCTGATGGTGTTGGTCAGCTTTCTGTCGATGACAAGAGAATGTAGCAGCATCCAGCTGAAGAGTAATAAAGCATTTTGGCTCACAGACTCACAGGCCTCAATCCATCCTTAAGTAGCTCCACTTCTTGTGTCCATGGCAACCCAGTACGCCGTGGCCATGGTTGAAGTGAATGGTGTAAGCACTGCTGACCTCATGGCGACTGGAAAGCCAGGGAAAGAAGCAGCTTGGCTCCACCTGTTTCAATATCCCCTAGTTGTACAGGAAATGTCTGTTCACATCTTTGAAACTTAGTTTTTTAAATCTTGGGTGCATTTTCTCATCCACTTCCCATTGATTTCTGTGTCTTCCTGTGTTCTGTTTTGAATACTCTGACAGCATATATTCCTATCTTTTCTCAATTGCCCTTTCACTCTGAGTTCTGTGTTGTGAAAAGCAGAACACTTTTGTGCTGGCATCCTCTAATTAATCATCTTCCAGGTCGTTTGTACTTCCTCTCTGTGTCCAGTTTTCCTAGCATGGCATTATTTTACATTTGGATTCACAACCAGGGATGTTACAAGTATACACAGTGAGACACAGGGGGTGTTACAAGTATACACAGTGAGACACAGGGGGTGTTACAAGTACACACAGTGAGACACAGGGGGTGTTACAAGTATACACAGTGAGACACAGGGGGTGTTACAAGTATACACAGTGAGACACAGGGCTTACATTAGTATTTTTTTTCACATGGGTATTTAGCTAAAGCAGTATTGTTTAAACCTCTGTCTATTTTCTACTGTCCTGCCTCCTCTTCCTCAAGTGGCAGGGCCTGTATAGCTCTTCCCTCTGCTCTCTTCCTGATGGCCTTCCTGTTCAGTCCAGTGTCAACATCACACTCTTTTCATTGCAGGAGCTTTGGGACCAACTTTAACAGCAATTTGTATAAATATTCCAGCTTTGTTTATTTTCATGAACCAGGTTGGTGTGTATATGCGTGTGAGTGTGTGTTGTATGAATGATTACATGTTCATGTGGGCATAGGCATGTGCCTGCATGTATTGAAGCGTCAGTGTACATCTTTGCACATGTACATGGAAGCCAGAGATCAAATGTCAATCATTTTCCTCTTATCTTTTGAGACAAGGATTCTCTCTAAAATTAGAGCTCACTGAGGAGACTGGGCAGACTGACTGGCCAGTGATCTGCAGGGTCCACCTGCCTCTGCCTCCCAGCAGGGAGAGAACAGGTGTACACCTATAACTGAACTTTATATGTGTGTTGGAGATCTGAATATCAGATCCTCATGCTTGCACAGCATGACTTTACCTCACTGAGCCATCTCCACCATCTCCTTCCTGCTTTCTGTTTTTATGGGGTAGACCTTAACCGGCATCACAGTGTGAGGAGGACTGAGCATTAATATCATCTGTTGTCATTCATGAGCATAATATATCTTTCCATTTGTTTAGGACTTATTTGATTTTGGCCAATAAAAATCTACAGTTTCAAATTTCACTTTATACACACATTTAATGTTCAACTTGTACTTAGATTAATGTATCAAAAAAGCAGGCAAGTATTAGAACTACATTAAACATTTTACAATATTACAATTTCTGGACCCTGCCTCGGGCCTATTATTTTATAAGTCTGTGGAAGTAAGGGAAGAAGTCTTCTGGACTTCTAAGAAGTCTTCTGGATTTTACCACATTTTTTTGTGGAATAAAAAATCTTTGTGTGTGTATGTGACAGTCAGGGTCTGACTGTATAGCTTAGGCTGTCCTCAAACTTGTGATTCTCCTGACTCGTCTTCTCAGAGTGCTGGAGTTACATATATGTATGACTGTACCTGGCTTAGTAAAACTCTTGTGAAACATTTTGGCAAAATTTGATTGGTATTTAAATGATTAATACATGTGTTAGCCTTGCCCCTCCCTACGTGTGTGTGTGTATGCTTGCTATGGCATAATATATAATAGGGAATATTAGAAATATTTTATACTAATAAGTTATTCTGTTCATGTGTAAGATATTACTGGGAAGCTGTTAGAATTTAAAAAGTAGTCTACAAACTAAAACAGAAAGATCTATGGCAACTAAAAGCTTTAAAGCCAAGAACAGGAAGTTAACCATCATGTAAGCTGATACTGTTATGCAATATACGCCTACATATGATACATACACATGTGGACGCATAAAGATGGTCATGTGCAGTATCCTGTGGGACATGTGAAGCTTCCTGGCAGTCCTCCTATGTTCAAGCACTATCAGTGAGCATTAGGACTATCAGTGAGTAATAGCCTTACCACGTGGAAGCCTAGATGACTTCAGTGACATGAGGAGGCCATTGCCTATGAAACACATGAACCCAATGGTTTGAATTCTTAGTGGTTTCCAGTAGTCATGGGTGTGGATAAGGACTTGCCACATGGCTATGTGCTCATCAGAAGGAACTGGAGAACACAAAACTAACAAAAAATTCTACAAAAAACCCCTAAACGAAAGGATGAGGACAAGGTAGACAAAGAGGAAACCTTACGTAATTGATGTTCCAGACGGGTCTTACTTAAATTACAAAAGCATTCTAACAATCTTAAGTATATGTTTCTGGAAAATGGCCTATATTGCAAGGACTTCCTATCAGGAGAATCATAATATTTCAAGTGTTCAACTTATTTAACAGCATCATGTTTCAAGGTATGTAGAATGGAGACGTAGACATTTAGAGCCATCAGCATGGAGGGCATTTTCAATTTCATTTTGTTAGTAGCCAAGTCTGGCACTAGTGAGGCAGATGAGTGTCTAAGGTATGAGTAATTCTCTCACTTGAGCTTTCTTGACCCTCACTATCTCACCTGAAGCTCTCGGTTCTGCCAGTACACTCCCGAGAGGCCAGTTTAGGGTACGGGGATGTAGCTCAGTGGGTAGAGCATTTGCCTAGCATTCAGGAAGACTTGGTTTTCCCCTAGTAAATGTGGTGTGGTGGCATAGGCCTGAAATGTCAGTATAGACCATTTGTTGCCCTGGCCTACATGAGATCTGGTTTTAAGTAAATCTGACCTTTATGTAACAGTTTCTACATGAAATCTTTCTAGACATTTTAGCCTGACATATTTTTCATTCCTTGAATGTTTTATTAATTGGCCCATATTTTCTGATTAATTAATTATATATGTGATGCCAAGGGCTTGAGACTTGATTCTCTTTTCACCTTTATGTGTGTTCTGGGGTTGAATTTGTGTCACCAGACCTGAGGAACAAGGCAGAGTAAGTGTATTTATCTGCTAAATTACCTAGCTAGACCATGGCCAGCATTTTTTGTTATTGTTGTTGTTTTGAATTTTGAGCTGTAATAGATGAGGTTTAAGATTCCTAGAATGAA
Organism: Mastomys coucha; assembly: GCF_008632895.1. Lineage (NCBI taxonomy): Eukaryota > Metazoa > Chordata > Mammalia > Rodentia > Muridae > Mastomys > Mastomys coucha. The sequence goes on from NW_022196896.1 coordinate 43,117,623, forward strand.
GACAGAATGAATTCTAGCAGAATATATGGCTCCTGGGCACTGTCAGACTTCTACCCTGAGCCAGTGTCCCCACATGGGAACAGTTGTACAAGAGTTGAACAGCAGCTACTATCTCTCCATGGCCTCTCTTCACAGTGCAACATCATTCTGTTGTTTCCCGAGCTCTTAGGATGTCTTTTGCTCATTAACACTCCATGCTTGTTCTTACATTTTCTTTTTATAATATAGAAATAACTTCTTAACTCCTGTCACTCTTGAACGAGGGGATTGATAACAATATAAGTGTTTGGGGTTTATGTCTCTCACATTGTGGCTCATTCACAGTCACTAACAGATAGATACCCGTAGGCTATGTTCTGAGGGCACAGTGCTGGACAGTTTTCATAATGTTGAGCACACTGGGACTCACACACACTAGGATTGCTGTATCCTCACTAAACAAGATGACCTTATTCGGGCGGTGGGGGGAAGTGTGTTACAGTTCTATTTATGGCCAGGTGTTCACTGAAGTGTCATTATGTGATATGAGACTGAATATCATCTACTTCCCGCCTGTTGGCACCTGAGTTCCCATCCTTGGTTGCAGTCTGCCTGGGCATAGCACACATCATTTTTCTATGGTGTAAGATTCTCACATGGAAAGTGCAGAAAGTGGCTCTGAAGGACTGTCCGGCACTCTCCTGCCGCTGTGCTTTCACAATTATTTGAAGTCAATTTCTGACAGAATTTATATGTTCTTCTCACCCCATGTTCCCTTTTCACTTCCATGAAACTCCCATGTATTCTTTGAAAAACAGATCAAATAACATGTTGTCCAAAGAGTTTTCCCAAAATAGCCTTAGCCATCTTTTGACACTTCACTTTCTGTTCTTCCATATAACGCAGAAACAGCCATGGCCCTCTCTGACCACCTTTTCCTCAGTATCATGTGACCCTACTCAAGGGGAAGTAGAAGTATTGGCCCCTAGCCCAGTAATGTGCACATAGTAGGTCTTCAGGACATGTTGCATGGTTAAAATCCCAAGGGGAACTATTTTCCTGGCATCTTTAGAAGGAAAATCTTCAAGGTCTGTCTTTGTGAGGCTATTTAGAACAGTCTGTTGTTTTTTTCTGATTCCTGCATTTTTCTTTGTTTTTCATGGAATCCTTGGTGCCGATTTCCTGTCAGGCTTTGCAAATAAATATCAAGGTCAGGGGCTGGAAACAGTTCTGGGGCTGTCCTGATTCCACTGGGTCAAGAAGTGCTTTCAAGAGGAAGGGCAGAAGCTTTTCCAAACAAATCTGTTCCAGCGAGGGTGGGAGCCCCTCCAGACACAGGGTGTGAGCCCCCTCCAGACACAGGGTGTGAGCCCCTCCAGAC
>NW_022196896.1:43119249-43122634 GCF_008632895.1 Mastomys coucha
GAGCCCCCTCCAGACACAGGGTGTGAGCCCCTCCAGACACAGGGTGTGAGCCCCTTCAGACACAGGGTGTGAGCCCCCTCCATACACAGGGTGTGAGCCCCCTCCAGACACAGGGCCCCTCCTCCCTGCAATTCTAACTACTTTGGAAAGAATAGACATTCTGGAAAATCTTTGGTGTTTTTGAACTACAGGTGAGTTGGGCAATGAGGCCTGTGGTGATTTCTCAGTGAGAGGTTCCTACAGTGGGAGATGTGGGACAGCGAGGTGGTGACAGATGCTTTTCTAAGGGGCCAGGAGGGAGCAGGCTTCCTGCTCTGCCTGCCACTCGCTCCTTCTGCTCTCCCTGCTCCTAGCTGGCTGTTCTCTTCCTAAGAGGAGCTTTGATCCCTGAGCCCTGGTGGTGCCTGTCCGGGCCTCCTTTGTGTCAGAGCTAAAGAGGTTTACAGGAATCCTCTGGAATTTCCCTGGACTCTCTCTTCTCTCTGTTTCTTTTCTTGTCTTCCACTTTTTGCTGTGTGATGCAGGCTCTGTGCTTACAAACCAATACTAGGAACTGGTTCCCAGGGGTCCTCTGCTGAGGAGCTTCTTGGCTTGCTTGGAATGACATAACACTCTGTTCCTGAGACCCCCAAAGAACGAATGCTGTCAGGTGTCTTCTGTGACTCTAGGCCCAGTCTAGAGAAGGCTGGAGTTAGGCCTAGACCAGAGTCTATCCTGCTGTGACATCAGTGGAGAGAGACTAGGGGTGGACAATAAAGGTCTTCATGTTAAGGGGTTGCAGTCTTTCTAACATTTTTCTGCCAGCCTCTTCACTCCATCTGAAATGGCAAAGAGACATTTCCTCAATTATATATAAAAGGTTCCAGCCTGCTTGCTGGAGCCATATGGGAAGCTTGGCTTCTTAATTCTCACCAACCCCCCATACCGTTCACCACAGCACACACATTCAATGAGATATAAAATTACTTCCAGACAGCAAAGCCCTCTAGTTGGGGGAGCAGTGAGTCAGTTTAGAAAGAGACCCCAACAGCACACACACACAAACCATTGGACCTGACTTAATTACATGCAACTCTGAATGTGGCTACATCCACCCAACTCCTTCCCAGTAATGGAAAGGTAAGAGACACAAACCTGCCCCTCCCCTGACCAGCTCTGCCTCTGGCACACCTGCTGTGTGGCTTCCTTCTACCTCTCAGTCCCGGGGCTTCCCTTGGACAAGGTCCACTTATGTTATGCTTCGATTATTACTACCACCTCCCACATGTCTGGCAACCTCCTATTCTGGTCCACTTCCCTCTCATAAATCAAATGAATATGCATCCAACTGTCAACCTCCAGATTAAGATTCTTCGGTGGCTTCATCATAACAGATAAAGCACCAGCCCCTGAGTGCAAGAAAAAAAAAACTCACTAATTTTTTTAAAAACATTTTCTTTCTCCTCCTCCACCATCTTTCAACATTCTACACAAAGCTTTATTTCAACAAATACTTTAAATGTCTCCCACACACACTGCACTCTCAATTTCCAATATCATTCATTTACCTACATTGTCAACAAATGCTTTAATTTTATTATCATAAACACAAAAACTCTTTGTTTGCCCAGCATTGCCCTCGGAAATTCAGTGGTAGCAATGGCTTTTCCCTTTCTGGAGTTCCTTGCCTCCCTAATGAGGCAGACAGTATTAGAGCAACCAATAGTCTAAACATGACAAAAGTTAGTGACTTGAGGGAGGAATCTAACAGGGCTTCTCCAGAGTGACAAGGAATAGAAATCTTGGGTGACAGCTGTCCTTCGGATGGGCTGGACAGAAAGGCACATTCAAGGTGCAATACTTAGGGTGCTATCTGAAAGCTGGGGGACATCAGAGAGTCCCCTCCATAGGAGCACCTGTAAAGGCTGAAGCCTTCACATGCAGCCAGTATTTCAGAGATCCAACCAGCATCTTAGAGATCCTCTAAGCTTGCTTAAGAAGCTAGGAGAGGAAAAGAAGGGAGTCCACAGGGCTGGGGGGGTCAGTCAAGCGGCTCATCCAGGAGACCAACTATTATCTGGAAACAGTTTCCTCTGGCTACAATGAAGGTAGAGGGTCAGAGTGGGGATAGTGAGGATCATGCAAGAAGTCTGGAGGCCACCAGTGATGCGACTGTGGAGACAGTGTGGGAAACTGACACACTGGAGTGAAAACCTAAAGAGCGGCTTACTGGACAGTGACTGGGAAGGATGCCTTTCCAGTGAGACTCATGCTGAGCTGGCACCATTTTTATTTTTATTTTTTGTCTTCCATGCAGGCCAATGAGCAAACCACTTCCTCATTAGGACTTTGTTTTCCCAGGTACATTCATTGCTGTGTTCTCAGGATTTCCATCACAAATTAAAGTTCTTTGCAACTTTTACCCACCTCCCTGAAACCCAGTGCTATCCCTATCACAGGTTGTCACTTACCACAATTGTTCATATGATAGACAGAAACCTCTGAGAACTGAATGACCAAACTTTCATAGGGTTGCCAAAGACCACTGGAAAACAGCTATTCACATTATAATGCATAACAGTGGCAAAATTACAGTTATAAAGTAGCAACAAAAATAATTTTATGGTTGGGGGAGTCACCGCAACATGAACTGTACAAAGGGTCGAAACATTAGGAAGTTGAGAACTTCTTCAAATACATGAGGAAGTTGGATCACTGGGGCTTCAGAAACATAAACCATGTACAATGGACTAGAAAGGAATGGTAAAGAACTAGAAGGATCCTTCAGACACTGGCCTGTTCTAGGGCAGGAGATGATCAACAGAGCTCTTTCCAGCTGCTGTTAAAACAGTAGCAGCTCAAGCACCACCCAAGATGGATAAAATTAGCATAATGGGCAGGGCTCAATCAGATATTTGTCAAAGCATTCAAGAGGTTGCCAAAAGAGCACCTTTGTAGACCAGCACTCAGTACATAGAGGCCTTTGCTTTCCTCCCAGGCTGCTCAGAGTGGCTGCGTGGGCAGCATGTGGATGGAGGCAAGGCAGAGGAGCAGGTGTCAGGAGGGATCAGGTAGAGAAAGGCAGGACAGTGAGATGCCACCTCAGATCACCTTGGATATGAACCTCTGGCATGTCTGTGCAGGTATTTCTAGACTGAGTTAACTGAGATAATCCCCCCTAAGTTTAGGCAAGACATTTAGATTTTCACATGTCAAGTCCTTGACTAAGTAAAAAATGAGAAAGCAAGCTGAGCATCTCCTCTCTCTTTCTTTCCCTCCCTCCCTCTCTCTCTCCCTCCCTCTCTCTTTCTCCCTCTCTCTCTCCTCTCTCCCTCTCTCCTTCTCTCTCCCTCCCTCTTTCTCCTCTCTCCCTCTCTCTCTCCCTCTCTCTCCCTCCCTCTCTCTC
>NW_022196896.1:43122772-43130111 GCF_008632895.1 Mastomys coucha
CCCCCCGCCATGTGACCAGCTACTTCACATTCCTGCTCCTACAACTATGGCTCCCTGCTATGATTGCCTATATCTGCAAACCATACACTAAAATAAACCCTCCTTCCTTAAGCTGTGATGAGAAAAGTAACTAATCCCACACCAACTTACAACCTGTCTGTCTGGAGTCTTGGTGCTTTGAGTCAACTGTGATAAAGTCAGCCATTTCTTGCCTGCAGCACAGCGTCTTCCATCTCTGCGAACTAGAGGGTGTTCATCTTCAGGGTGGTTGATCTAGCTATGGTCCCCAGAAGCACGCTCCCAGATGCAACTGTCATATTCTTGTAGCAGATACGCACCATTGTGTAATCACATTCAGGGGCTGGGATGTCTTAGTCCTCCACGAGGAGTGCTCTTTTGGCAGAGCATCCATTTTTCTTCCATTGCCAATAAAACTCCCAGGACTGTTCTCTCTCCTCTGCGTCCTCTATTGCTTCTGACAGAAGTTTGCCAGTTAGCTGAGGTCAGGATTTCCTTCTTACAAACAACCTGCTTTCAGTCAGTGGGGCCAGAGGTTTCCTAAATTACAAACCCTTTCATTTCATCTGCCACTAGTCACCCTGTCAGTTCAGATAATCGCAGAGTGGAGGGGCTGGAAATACTCAGGGAGACACAGAAAGAAAGATGTGCTCTGGTGAATGTACTGCTTAGGGAGTCAGAAAAAGATGCGGATCTGACTAGACTTGCAACTGAAGCTTCCAGCTGTCTGCAGGGAAATTTCTTCTGCATCATAAGTGGACCAGCAGGGTCTCAAATCTCCTGGTTCTGTTAGGCAAATGGCCTCCTTTATAGTCATTTGAATTGAGAAACATCCATGTCATATGCAAATGCTTTGAAAAAGCAAATGTAAAACGTTATTGGGAACTGTGTCTGTTTATCTTGCATTTGTAAATGTTGATTGGAAGACAATTTTGAAAGAGAAAGACTGACCCAGGATTGAAACAATAAGGCTAAAAAAGAAGTAAAAAGGCATGAATCAATCCTGAGCTCAGCTAACTGGTACTCATCAATCCTTTAGGCTTCTGGCTTCCAGCACAGTAGGTTTGCTCCCCTTTATCAGCTAGTGTACCTCCTTCCCTGCTATAAGCCTTGCCAAGTTTTATAGGCCAGCTCTGTGCTTGGAGTCTGTAGGAGCCTGTGCTAGACTGCTGCTGGCCTCCATCAGCACTGTTCACAGACCTTTCACCGAAGTCAGTGAGTTCTCTGACATCCACCAGCCAAAGCCTTTGGAGCTGGGGCCTGTTTTTCAGCCTGTTTTTTTTTAGGGCTAGCCCCAGCAATGCAGTGCACATCAATAGGGTAGTATTCTTTTGGAGAAGCCAATTCTTCATGGGGGCAGAACAAAATTTAACAAACCTGCAGATACAGTGTATAATAGAGGGCGACATTAGAAAAATCTGCTAGGCAGTGGTCCAAAACTTCAAAAATATTAGCTTGTTTTTTCCTTATAATCCAAGAAATAGCTTATTGTTATTCCCATTTTAGGCAACCAAGAATACAGTTAAATGTGACTTTGCAATGCTAGGATTGCAGGCCGTCACAGAATCAAGGCTGTGAACCAGAATGTCCTGTCTCACAATGGTGCAGACAATGCCCCTTTACCTCATATGCACCCCCATTCCCTTGTGCCTCACTTTCTCTCCATGTAACATCTTAAAGTCTGACAGTTGCTATGTCAACAAGCAAAGCCAGATTCCAGTTTTCCATCATCCTCATCCTAACTAGACCACTGCCTACTGACCTTATCATCTGCCACCCCTTTCTCTACTTCCTTCACTACAGCCCATTGTCTACTTAGCAGCCAGGGTGATCACTGCAAGAATAAATCAGATCCAGTGACATCGCTGTGCCTGCTCCTCAGTGACTCCTCTTTTACTTAGAATAGCATCCATAAACTGATTTCCATAAGGAGCCTTTCTAACCTGAGTGTATCCTATTCTCCCCTCACTAATTCATATACTGTTCTACCAACTTTACATTGAAGTCAGTTATTGGGTCAAGATCATCTTGTTGCATGGTACCTAGGTGAGGTAGGGCAGTGCCACATGAGATGGCAAGTCTATGGGATGGAATGTGAGCTGACCATAGAGGCAGAGAGGTAGGTGGGAAAGACATTCAAGAGAAGGATCCAGTGTTTTGTGACACTAAGGCAAAGAACTTTGCCAAAGATGATGGGCAAGAGCTGGCTATGGTGTCTGTGGACTGAGACTAGAATGATAGAATGTTCTGAGCAAAAATGAAGTGGGATTCTTGGTCTATGAACTGACCAGGGGTACTGAAGTCTTGTTTATTATAGCAATGCAAGTTAATGCCAAGAGGCAAGGACAAGCTGTATTTGGAGGCTCTGCAATACTAGAAATCTGAGCTTCAATTAATGGTCGGGGGGGTCCTTAAAATGGTTAGGCTGGGGGGTGCCATGTTAGAGGTGACAGAGAATTCATCTTCTGAGTGTACAGTCCATACCCTGTCTATGTTTTACACTTTCTTCACCTAATACCTAAGAGTCTCATCCCTACCCACCTCTACCTTGTCAAATATTTCCCTCTCAACCCTCACACTTTCAGATTGGACACCTAGCTATTCAAATGAACCAGTGTAGTGAGTGCCTGTGAAAAATCTACATCCCAGGGCTGATGAACAGGCCAGACACACAACTGTGTATTCGGTTGTCACGTATTTATACATAGGAATGTTGTATTCCTTGAGTTAAAGTCTCAAGAGAAAGTGAGCTGTACATTTTTATAGTCCTCTGTCAGTGATTAATCAGGCAAATCACAGAGATATATGTTGTGAATGCTCCTTTTGGATGAAACTGCTTCATATTGCTGTCTCTTGGGTATTTAAGTGGGTAGAGCTATGTTCTGCAATCTGAGATAATTTATGCCTAATTCTGTTTTATCATAGATAAATTTGAGTGAGGATCCAGTTGATGTAGTCTGGGGAAATAAAGAGCTTTTCCATTCTTTAGTCCTTATGATGATCAAAGAAACAGCTGCTGCCTTGCCGTTCAGCTCCTAAAGGACTGATAAAGCCATCACCGGGTTGTCCGAATGACTTCCTCTGGCTACAGGGTTCTAATGCAAACAAGATTCAGCTCCTCCACAGAACCAAAGCAGAAAGATGATACTGACTTCCAGGGAGCAGGCAGTACTGCACAAATCAAGTTTATTAATTTAAACACAAAATTAATGAAGAAAAAGAGTTCTGTACACAATTGTGGACACAGCACACCTGTTTACAGTAAGGCCAAGGTCAAGGCTGTCTTTTCAACGTGCAGAGTACAAAAGCATCAAACGAAGAGGTTTCAGCATGGGCCATTCCAGTCTGCATCAGGGGAGAGACTAACTCATCATTCGTTTTAACAATTTGGAGAATTTACAGTGACTAATTTTAGCAGCAACATGGACTTTTAGAATAGGAAAAAGTAGGGTGATTTTTCTGCTACTCTGGGTCAAACCTGGTGCCCCCAATATTAAATAATATTATTAATAACTTCTTAATAATATTAACTAAAATTGATCCAAAGGGTAATTTCATGGCAACTCAAAGTCCACAATGAGAAAGACTCCTGACTGTATACAAATTCATCATTTTGGAAGGATCTTTTTTATAACATGATCATTTTTGTGTCTCCCCCCAGCCCCCTCCAGGTTTATGTTTGTCTTGTCATACATAGAGCACAACATTAGTGTTTCTGATGATGGCCAGACTGACCCACTGTGGGGCAACGAACAGTCTGGATGGAGAAGGAAAGAGTAAGAGGTGCAGTGAGAAGCGCTGCTGACCCGGTTACGTAGTAAAGTCCTTGTTGATACAAACAAGAATCCCAGACACGGTAATCATTCTGAGTGCATGGAGACTCTGCTAGGCTCCAGTTAATTTTATTAATAAAATATATCTATCTTCTATATTCTTTCAGTGGGATGAAGTGTTTCGAATAGTCATTCTTTTCCAAGTAGTTACATATAATACATTAGTGTTGAAATGAGAAAGTCAGGGAGGTGGGCAGGAAGACTTCAAACCTTTTCAATTGTGAGCTACTGTTATTTTTATCAAGGCCTTTCTAACCAACACACACACATACATACAAACACACACACACACACGCATACAAATTAGAAAAATGGATGGGATAAAAGACTGAGAAAATAAAATCCTTGTTGACACTTGACATTCATGCTTTTGGTCTTAGATAACATTATCAAAAAGATCCATTATCTACAATATTTATACCCAATCCTTAGATAAGGCACTGCGGGAGTTTGTGCCCGAGCTTCCTAGGAAAGCATTTCTACCTCATAATAGCATTCCCTAAACAGAATGTATAAGAATCATCCATTATTACAAATTTACACCAAAAATTCTTTCTGTACATGATTGTCTCAGTGATGTACATTTTACATGTTTAAATTAGACATACTTTAAACTACTTTGCAATGTGCTAAAATTCAAAGTTCTTGCCATACTGTTAGGCCAAGCAAGGCCTTTCATTGATTATTTCTTACGCTATTGTCCCTTCAACTATTTGAAGCCGAGAAGTCTGTCTTGGTGAATCAGATGGTATGTGAATTATACCTCAGCAAATCTGTTTTTCCAAAGTTTTTTTCATAAATAAGTAGTGAAGTACAGATTGCCCTGGGTGGGAGACACCAAAAAGTAAACATTTGAGAAAATAGCTCCATGGTTGTCCAGGAGACACATATTAGTCACATGTTAGTCTTTGTTGTGGGATCAAGTTTGCTAGATCGCAGACGCTGTTTGTATCACATTTGCTGAAAACCAAAGTGTCTGTAGGTCTTTTCTTCACAGGTTTGAACCATGTAGTTAATGTAGCCAAGACATAGCACACTGTGCGAGAATATTCTCATGGCTTACTTTCATTGGATTCACAGTACTAGAGTCAACAGCTGTTCTGAAGAATGCACATGGTCCCCCATTAGCCTCGAGGGGCAGCAGTCAAGACTGCAGCAGCCATGCATCCGCATGCTCAAATTGGTACGTCCTGGAGTCCAGCACTGACACAAGAAGACAAGCCTGCTGGGTTATCTCTGGCCACAGGGCAGTTGTGCAGTGTCAAGTTGGCATGAGGCTGTTACAGGTACTCTAGTTCCAAGGCATGATGCAGCGCCATGAGGTCTGAGTGACTAGAGACCCTCCAGAAGGGCATAGCATGCTGCAGAGAGGGAAGACACGTGGTAAGAACAGGGACCAGCCAGCATAAGCCCTCCCATCTTCCTGAGAGCCAGCATAAGCCCTCCCATCTTTCTGCTCCACTTCTGTACTGTACAGACAGTCAGCTAGCATGCTCTCACATCTACTGACAGTACAAATTCAAACTCACCATAAGCCCTCCCTTCTTCCTGCTCCACTTCTGTACGGTACAGACTGTCAGCTAGCATGCTCTCACATCTGCTGACAACACAAATTCAAACTCACCTTGCCCCAAGAAACTATGTGTGAGGGGAGTGCCATTTCTCTCAACTAGACATTTCTCTCCACTGTGACTTGAATGACATTTCCAAATTTAAAAGTCACGGAAGAGAAGCCAGTGTCATTTGAGCATTGCCAAGTGCTAAAGGTTTACAAAGCTTATACTTTATGGGTTGAGAAGTTTTCCTTAGTTGGTAGTATTTTACAGTTCTTTTTTTCTAGACGATGTCACTATTCTTTTTTCATGACTATTCCATGTGGGAGAAATTGTAAATGAGCATCTACGGTTGGTGTGATTTAAGCCATCAAGGTACAGAGCAACTTTAGTCAGGACTGTCTGGGACATGCGGACAGAGCAGCATCCGGGAAACAGCCTACCTCCTTCATTGGAGGCTGGAGCAGATGTATGCTCAGAAGCCTTTCAAAGAGTATTTATGTAGCAGCAAAAGCTTTCTCTGAGAACAAACTTCTTTTTTCACAGGAGAACAGATTTCTTTCACACACAATCATCTGGAGGCAGAAGTATCAGCAATTATACTTCTGAACAACTAGAGGAAACTTAAGAAGTGAGGAATCTGTCCCAGAAGCTAGATTATAAAAATGTGTAGGTAACAATGGAAGCTTCTAGTCTGACCAAGCTCATAAAGCTGTTAGATAATGGTACACATTATTTAATAGACTTATCAACCATGTTAGCTTCTAGTCTGACCGAACTCATAAAGCTGTTAGATAATGGCAAGCATTATTTAATAGACTTATCAACCATGTTAATATTGCTAGTATGCTCTAATCTGCTAGAGGCTTTTATTGACTTTTCTAATTTTGAACATTCTAGATTCAATATTATGATAGGAATATATCTCTGTTACTTGTTAATAACAGAATAGTCGAGAGGCAAATGCTAAAAGCTTCTGCAGACAATATAGACAGATTTCTGCTTGGCACTATTAGATTGCACTCTGTACTATAACTCGTTTACTTATTTAGATTGTTTTCTGTGTTTCTGGGCTCATGGTGCTGGCTTACACTCTTAGATAGAGATACAGGAGCAGGAGAGACACAACTAGCTTTGCACAGGGAACTAGGAAAATGCCCCAAATAATAAAGCAACTGTTGAGCTGACTGCAAAAGGAGAGCATCTGGAAGGACGTCCAGCTGAGTCTGTGCTGCAGTAGACAGAGAACCTCCGGGACACTGGCTGCTGCAGCAGATAGAGAACCTCCGGGACACTGGCTGCTGCAGCAGACAGAGAACCTCTGGGACACTGGCTGCTGCGGTACAGATAGAGAACCTCCGGGACACTGGCTGCTGCAGCACAGATAGAGAACCTCTGGGACACTGGCTGCTGCAGCACAGATAGAGAACCTCCGGGACACTGGCTGCTGCAGCACAGATAGAGAACCTCCGGGACACTGGCTGCTGCAGCAGATAGAGAACCTCCGGGACACTGGCTACTGCAGCACAGACAGAGAACCTCCGGGACACTGGCTGCTGCGGTACAGATAGAGAACCTCTGGGACACTGGCTGCTGCAGCACAGATAGAGAATCTCTGGGGCACTGGCTGCTGTGGCACAGATAGAGAATCTCTGGGACACTGGCTGCTGCAGCAGATAGAGAACCTCTGGACACTGGCTGCTGCAGCAGATAGAGAACCTCTGGGACACTGGCTGCTGCAGCAGATAGAGAACCTCCGGGACACTGGCTGCTGCAGCAGATAGAGAACCTCCGGGACACTGGCTGCTGCGGCACAGATAGAGAACCTCCGGGACACTGGCTGCTGCAGCACAGATAGAGAATCTCTGGGACACTGGCTGCTGCAGCACAGATAGAGAACCTCTGGGACACTGGCTGCTGCAGCACAGATAGAGA
>NW_022196896.1:43130601-43159898 GCF_008632895.1 Mastomys coucha
ACTGGCTGCTGCAGCACAGATAGAGAACCTCTGGGGCGCTGGCTGCTGCAGCACAGATAGAGAACCTCTGGGGCACTGGCTGCTGCAGCAGATAGAGAACCTCTGGGACATTGGCTGCTGCAGCACAGATAGAGAACCTCTGGGACACTGGCTGCTGCGGCACAGATAGAGAACCTCTGGGACACTGGCTGCTGCGGCACAGATAGAGAACCTCTGGGACACTGGCTGCTGCAGCAGATAGAGAACCTCTGGGGCACTGGCTGCTGTGGCACAGATAGAGAACCTCTGGGGCACTGGCTGCTGCAGCACAGATAGAGAACCTCTGGGACACTGGCTGCTGCAGCAGATAGAGAACCTCCGGGACACTGGCTGCTGCGGCACAGATAGAGAACCTCTGGGACACTGGCTGCTGTGGCACAGATAGAGAACCTCCGGGACACTGGCTGCTGTGGCACAGATAGAGAACCTCTGGGACACTGGCTACATGTGAGAGAAAGATGGCTGGCTGAAAAGCCGAAGAGTACACCGTCCCATATACCAACTCTAAGACACTTTATTGATAATAATGAGTTAAACATCAGGTATTCTGTTGGGCTGTGTGTAAGGTGACTCAGTGGCAGTATCACTGTCTATACAGAAGGGAGAGAAGAGAGAGGTCTAAACAATAACTGCTAAGGACTGAGAGTAAGATCCCTACCAGGTCTAGGCTGTCTGAAACCTCCATGCTACAGTGTTCAGCGCTAGCCTCAGCACCACCTGCTCATACAAAGGACAGATAGTGACAATTTATCCTCACAGAACCTGGTGGACTCTAAGCAGTGTCCATGATCAAGTGGCTGATTAACTGAGAACTGAATCTAGCAGAGAAGGCCTGTGGCTCCTGTTAGTTAGTAGGTCATCAGTTCAGTACTGCATAGGGTAATATTTTACCTACCCAAGTACTTAACAATACCAAGATTTTACACTATCAGGGACAACTGGATGCAATAAAATGTGAGCATGTGCGAGTGTGAGTGTGTGTGTGGGGGGGCATGCTGTTCTTGGCCACTAAAACAAATATTTCTTATATAAAACTGGGAAGAAAGGATGGCAAAAGGATGGAATAGAAGCACATGGCATTGAAGACACCTGAGATCAACCCTTCAAGTAGCCAAATGAGGTTCCTTTATGGCAGCATATTCCCAAAGCTGCAGCTTATCAGTAAATTAATTAGTTGGTGTAAATGATTCCACATTGCTTCTAAGTTTATGGTTAAAACAAATGCCATTAATTGTGGAGAACCATAGCTGCAGCAAGAATTAAGACATAACACAAGACTGTCCATGACATTAAGACATAACACAAGTCTGTCCATGTGGACAGACAAGACATATTTGCGGAACCATCACAACCCCAGGAGGTGTGAGGTAGGAACAGGAAGGCTGGCTCAGATGCCTGCTGGGCTTACACACCTTAGAAGAATAAACACAGTTTATTGTTTGGGTTGGTTGGAAGGAATGGGCCTCCAGGCTACACAAAGGTGTAGAGATAAGGGACCCAGGAAGCACCTTCTGTAATTAGCTGGAATGTCATCAGGCTGGATGGTCTGTTCTCCAATAGGGAAGGAGGCTTTTCAGGGGAAGGCCTGGAGAAGTAACTAAGGAGTTTAGATTTTTATCTTGTTAATGAAAGGGAAGGGCTTGCTGAAGGCTTGAAAACACAGAGAAGGAAGTATTTAAAACTCCCTGGGGGGAGGTGCAGAGAAAGGGAGTTCTGGAGGTGTGACTAGCTGGTCACAGAGAAAGCTGTGAAGTAGTTTGTGTGCAGAACTGGAGACATTCAGAGAAGAGGGCTATTTGAGTGGTCACTGGCTGGGGACACCTGGGTTCATTTGATGAGGTCAGATACTGAGATGGACAGGCTGTGTCTGATGGAAATGGAGATGCTCCATTCCTAACAAGGGGGAGCTGAAGCAGGCACTGAAAAGTAGAGGAACACAGGCCAGGGAGTCTTTGGAACCACGGTATGTCTCACTGGGAACACAGTGACAGGCCATTTCTGCTCTTCTTGCCTATTGGCACAGCTCTTCAAACCCTCCTCCCACTGAAAATCAGCACTTAGCTCTTTTGGTTCCACATGACATCCATTGTTAAAAAAAAAAAAAAAAAAAAAAGCTATGTGCACAGCTCTTCACATGGAAATGGATGTTTGTGCAGTTATTAAAAATGCACCAATAGAAACCTTCTATAATTTAAGAGCATCTTCTCTCTGATGCAAATATTGCACTTTCAGAAACGTACTCCCAGAATGTTCATCCAGGATTGGCTTATAACACTAAATGCTAGAACTCCCTAAAGACTCAGCCTCAAATGGCTGGTAAAATAATTGCACATCCACATGGTAGCATGCTAGTGTGGTTTCTTAAAGGATGAGTGAGGCAAAACTCCTGGGAGGTCTTTAGACAAAGACCTCAGAAATGGAGAGATCTCCCATGCTTATGGATTGTCGGATTGACATAGTAAAAATGGCCATCCTACCAAAAGCAATCTACAGATTCAACACAATCCTTATCAAAATTCCCACAGAATTCTTGAAAGACGTGGAAAGAGCAAGTCTTAATTTCATATGGAGAAACAAACAAACAAACAAACAAAAAACAGAATAGCGAAAACAATTCTTTACAATTTAAATAACTTCTGTGGGAATCACTATCCCTGACCTCAAGCTGTATTATATAGTAATTGTGATTAAAAACTGCATGGTACTGGTACAGTGACAGACAGGTAGATCAATGGAATACAACTGAAGACCCAGAAATAAAACCACACACTTATAGACATTTGATCTTTGACAAATAAGCCAAAAATGTACAATGGAAAAAAGAAAGCATCTTCAATAAATGGTGCTGGTCTAACTGGCAGTATATAGAAAAATGAAAATAGATCTATATTTGTCACCTTGCACAAAGCTCAAGTCCAAGTGGATCAAGAACCTCAAGATAAAACCAGATACATTGAATCTAACAGAAAAGAAAGTGGGAAAGAACTTTGAACTCACTAGCACGGGGGAAATTTCCTGAACAGAGCTCCAATGGCTAATGTTCTAAGATCAATAATTGATAAATGGTACCTCATGAAACTGAAAAGCTTTTTTAAGGCAAAGGTTAGAGTCAATAGGACAACAAATAAGCAAACCTACAGATTGGGAAAAAAATCTTCACTAACCTCACATCCGATAGAGTATATAAAATATGTAAAGAACTCAAGGAGCTAACCTCCAAAAAAAAAAAAAAAAACCCAATAAAAAACTGGGGTATAGCAGGAAGGACAGAAGTACCAGGTCATCCTTGGCTACATAGTGAATTTGAAATCATCCTTGGCTACATGAGACTATGTATTAACAAATTTTAAAAATATGCTTCTCGGGCCGGGCGGTGGTGGCGCACGCCTTTAATCCCAGCACTTGGGAGGCAGAGGCAGGTGGATTTCTGAGTTCGAGGCCAGCCTGGTCTACAGAGTGAGTTCCAGGACAGCCAGGACTACACAGAGAAACCCTGTCTCGAAAATCCAAAAAAAAAAAAAAAAATATGCTTCTCAAGTACATAAGTAAAACCAACATAGGCAGGAGAGTAAATATAATAGATGGCATAGCCAAGTCTTAAATTCTTGATGACTTTTAATCATAGGTAAAAACCAAAAAACCAAAACAAAACAAAACAAAAATCTGGGGTATAGAGCTAAACAGAGAATTCCCAACAGAGGAATTTTGAACTATTGAGAAGCACTTAAAGAAATGTTCAAAGTCCTTAGTGATCAGGGAAATGCAAATCAAAAAACTCTGAGATTCCACCTTATACCAATCAGAATGGCAAAGATCAAAAACTCAGGTGACAGGACATGTTGGCAAGGATATGGAGAAAGAGGAACACTCCTCTATTGCTGGTGGCGCAGCAAACTGGTACAACAGCTCTGGAAATCAATCTGGAGACTCCTCAGAAAACTGGAAATAGGTTTACCTGAAAATCCAGCTATCCCACTCTTGAGCATATACCTAAAAGATGCCCCACCATACCACATAGGCATGTGCTCTACTATGTTTAGAGCAGCCTTATCTGATATAGCCAAAAGCTGGAAACAACCCAGATGTCCCACAAAGAAAATGTGGTTCATTTACACAATGGAATGTCATTCAGCTATTAAGAATGAGGACATCATGAGTTTTGCAGGCAGATGGATGGAACTAGAAAATATTATCCTAAGTGAGGTAACTCAGACCCAAAAGGACATGCATAGCATGTACTCACTAATAAGTGGATATTAGCCAAAAATGTACAGAATACCTAGGATACAATATACAGAACTCAAAAAGGTTCACAGGCTGAAGTGAGGATGCTTCAGTCCCACTTGGGAGGGAGAAAAAAAGCAATCATGGGAGGCAGAGAGAGGGAAGGATCTGCATGGGAGAGGGGAGGGGTAGGGGGACGGGAAAGGGGAATATGATCAGGTATTGAGGGTAGATGAACAGGAGAGAAGCCCCGAGGGCCAGAAGAATGAATGGAAATATGCAACCTGGGGAGAGGGTTGGGAGATGGGGGGACCCTCTAGAAAGTAACAGAGACCTGGCCTGGGAGGTGAAAGACTCTCAGGACTCAAAGGGAGGGACCTTAGATGAAATGACCAACAGTGGAGAGAAAGAATTTGTAAAGTCCATCTCTAGTAGACAGACAAGGCATCAAGTGAAGGGATGGGATTGTCATCATCTGATCCAGAATTGGTCCTGTGTAAAAGAACTTCAGGGACATAAATGGAGAAGCGGCTGAGGGAAAGGAGGTCCAGTGACAAGCCTAAATTGGGATCTAGCTCCAAGGCCTCACATTATTACTGATGCTATGGTGAGTTTATAGACAGGAGCCTAGCATGGCTGTCCTCTGGGAGGCCCAACAAGCAGCTTACTGAGACAGACACAGATACTTACACCTAATCAATGGACTGAAGTTGGGGGCTCCTGTGGTAGAATTAGAAAAGGGCTGGGAGAAGCTGAGGAGGAGGGCAACCCCATAGGGAGACCAGCAGTCTCAACTAACCCAGACCCCTGAGATCTCTCAGACACTGAGAGATATAGCATACATTAGCTAGTCAGAGGCCCCTGATACATATACAACAGAGGACTGCCTGGTCTGGCTTCAGTGGGAGAAGATAAACCTAACCCTTGAGAGACTTGAGGCCCCAGAGAGTGGGGAGGCCTGGCATGGGTCTGGGGGTAGGGATATCCTCTTGGAGATGGGGGTTGGGGGGAGGATGGGCTGAGGAACTGTGGGAGGGTGGACTGGGAGGGGGGGAATGACTAGAGTCGTAAAAAAATGAAAGTACTACTAATAAAGGATTACTGATGCACTCTTCTGGTACAGATAGTTGCTAGGACAGATTGCCCAGTGAGAAAGGAAATACAGAGAAAGTATGCTGAGTTACCATCTGTATTTCACAAACATAAAACCTATCTGTGCTGTGCAGAGATGATTTCTAGGCAGTTTGCATATAGAGTTTCAAACATTTCAGTCGTATATAACAAGACCTCAAAAGACTAATCACTCTAGCTCCTAGTGAAACTTACTGCCCCGCCCTGCCCCGCCCCACCCTGCCCACTTAATACTGAGTCTCTGCTTCCTTCTAGCTTCTCAACCTTCCTAGTGCTGTGACTCTTAAATACAATTCCTCATGTTGTGGTGACCCCCAACCATTAAGTATTTTCACTGCTACTTCATACCTGTAATTTTGCTACTGTTATGAATTGTGATGTAATAAATATCTGTGTTTTCTACTACTCTTAGGTAACCTCTGTGAGCCGGTTGAGAACCACGGCTTTAGGCACAGAGGGCTAAGCCCTAGCACTTCATATGTAATCTTAAGCATGAACAAACAACTTAGCAATAATAAACTAATCTCTACTTAGTATTTAATCTCTGTGCCCTTCCTAAATAAGAAACAAAGAATTAAATTGAGTTACAAATGTTGTCCCTGTCTCCTGCCCCCCACCACCAAGGTAGCTTTCTCTAGAGTTTGATTTTTTTTTAATCTCAGCAGGTTTTTGGAATGCACACCTAAAAGGGACTACTTTTAAATGAAATCTTGGTCAGTATACAGAATAATGAATGGATCCTTGCTATTTTTACCTGTTACAAAGATTCAAATGGGTTTCTGAAAATGTAGATTAATTGAGCAATGAGACCTAGTACTCCCTTCTTACCATTCTGATGTTTTTAAAGTCATACCTGTACTTAATTATTTTCCTCAAACTGGGTTGCATCCTCATTTTTGAGGAAGTACTTTTATGGAAGAAATTATAGGGTTAGACTGAATTAATTAGGAAAGCCTGACTGACCTGGCAAGGAGAGTCAGGGCGATAGAAGCCTCGGCAAGTGACCTTTAAGGACACAGGCAACTGGTTGCTTACTGGTATCTGGCTTTAAAAAGCTCTTCTCTCTTGATGAAGAATATGATTTAGGCAGATGAAAGACCTCTCTACAGGGAGCAAGAGAGAATGCTGTAGGACTTTTGAAAGACCATGGAAAACTGAGAAGCAAGAGAAATAACTAAAATTGGTTTTGAAGAAATATAAAATGGCAGGGTTTTGATTTGATTGGTCAAATGTACAGACCTTCACTGGGGAGGGGTGCTCACTTAAGTTCAGTTAGTACTTGGAAACTGATATAACTGAGTGATGATTTGCTTTGTAAGTAGGAAGCCCTCACTGAAAAGGATGAGCAGGTAAGAGCTCTATTCTGTCTGCAGACATCTGCCTGGAGGAGTGGCTAAGTGAGAGAAACAAATCCCTGTCAAACCAGGGGAAAGGAGACACCTGTGTATGTTATATCTACCCCTCCAACCAAAAAAATAAACTTATCCAGTATTTAAGCTTAACAAGCCATATAACTTCCTACAAATGAACTCTTAGTGTGCCTGGGATATTTGAGTTTATAGCTTAAAGGAACACTGGCTTTAAGTCATAGTTTGGTCAATTTTTAGCTATGTGTTTAGCCATTTCTTGGTTTGGGTTATGGTTGTTTGAGACAGGCTGTAATCTTTGCAGACTCAGGCAGGTCACAAGGTCCAAGGAGCTTCTTCTTCTTCTTCTTCTTCTTCTCCTTCTTCTTCTTCTTCTTCTTCTTCTTCTTCTTCTTCTTCTTCTTCTTCTTCTTCTTCTTCTTCTTCTTCTTCTTCTTCTTCTTCTTCTTCTTCTTCTCCTTCTCCTTCTCCTTTTCCTCCTCCTCCTCCTTCTTTCTTCTTCTCCTTTTTTTTTTTTGATGGCTTTCAGCTCCCATCTCCCCTCCCCAGTGCCCTGAGAGCTGGGAGTATAGGCACATGTCACCTGGCCCAGCTGGGTCTTAGTTTTCTCTTCTGACTAATGTGTCAAAGAGGAGCCTTTCTTACAGCAGCATCATTTGAGGTTATAATGATATATTAAAGGGGAATGCCTTAAAACAAGGGGCTGTGAATGGAGTTTTAGAGCTGGTAACCTACATTCCCTCTTTGGAACACAGATCTTCCTACAACACATATAGCCATCTTCATTTACATCCCTCTGTTGGCTTTGTCTATGTATTTATCTTACAGGTGAGATGGTGGCTTTCTGCTTTCCCCCTGTAAGGAGGAAACTAAATTAAATATTAAATATTCTCTCCTTCTGGGTACAACTCTGCTCTGAAGATACTCATGATATCATCAATTCTCAAGTCTGTTTCTCTACCTTCATATATGGAGAACTACTATTTAAATATTGGCTTCTTTCAAAGGCTAGCTCAACTACTGTCTTTAAAAGGCTGTTTAGTTTGTTACTCTGGATGATTAAACTGATGGTGTCTGCACATTTTGCAAATATAAGAATCTGTTGTTTTTAAAAGCTGAATTTTTTTTACATGCACAGGAAGGTCACAAGGTCCAAGGATCTTCCTTTTATTTCTCTTATGGCATACATCCACCCACAAAATTCAAAGTAAAACTAAGAAGACTCAAAAGTAAAAATCCAAAGAAATGTTCATTTTCTAATTTCTTTTTGATGTTTAAAAAACACATCCAAAGAAAAATTGTGAAGATAATTTTAACTGCTCTTTGAAGATAGAAGATATCATCTTATTACACCTTTGCATTGTAGTATTAGATCAGGAGTTTCTGCTTTCAGACTGTGCTTACTAGGGCTACCCATCTCAGAAATTTCTCAGAAAGACCAGAGACCCACCTGTACTGGGATTTTCCTGTGTTTTTGCATTTTATGTAAAACACAAACAGAAAGCCACACTATGTTAACTTTCTCCTGAAATTAAAGTTTGGAAGGCCCAGCTCTCTGGGCAGTTAGAAATCTGACTCAGGGACATGGCAGCACAGAATGCTGAGCCTTGATGCTCACAAGTGCAACTCTCCCAGGCTCTTATGGCCACTAGGGGGTTCTGTGTAGGAGTGGCCTGGGAATTCTACAAGCTTTCCAAGGAAGAGAGCTTGAGTTCGAATTTCCCATCTACATTCTTCCTCAGCCCTCTGGACTGAGTTTGAGGTATTCTAATTTAGTCTGGGCTGACAAATATACCCAGGACTAGCCACAGGTGAGGCCTAGCCACTGGTGAGGACTAGCCACTGGTGAGGCCTAGCCACTGGTGAGATGGGACAGTCAACAAGGTTTATATGCTGCTCCTATTAAGCACTAGCAAGCCAAATGTGTGTAGGTTTCAGTCAGCACCAGGTACATGAGTGACATCTTCTGTCACTGACAGACAATAGGGCCAGTGCCTGCGCTTGGAATTCAGTGAGCATCTGAAGTAAAGGAAGCCATCTTCAGAGATGTATGACAAGGCTGCTACATGTTGCACCTGGCAGTCAGTGCTACATCTGAGACCTGGAACTTGGTGTGACATTTCTAGTACTGACTGGAAAAGGGCAGAACTGAACTGCTGTGTCTGTCATGGTGCTGAAGGCAGACCTCTGTGAATGAGTGGGGGAAAGGAGGGGACTTTAGTCAACTCATGATAGAATGTCCTTGAAGAAACATGGAGCACAACTGTACCAAGATTTAGAGACATACAAGAAAGTTGAAGACAGGAGTCTCAAACAAAAGCTTCCCACCCCAAGATCACCTTCAGTACCAAAAAAGACATTCAGAATTATATTTGTAATCCTAGCTGCCATTTGTTGCCTTTATGAGACTCACAAGTCTTAATGAATCCAATCGGTCAAAGAGGCCAAGGAGCTAGGTGCTGTGATTATGCCCATTGGGAAAGAGGCTAAAATGAAAGGCAAGGCTTAAGATGCTTGCTCAAAGCCACAGAATGGACAGACAGCAAAGCTGTAAATCAAAGGTGGGCTGGATGAGTATCCAAGCTCTTTCTACTGCATATCTCCACTTAAAGCATAAGTGAGCACCACAATAAAGAAAAATGCAAGATGTTTGACTGACATGAGTTTTGAGAAATGAGCCTGATAATAACAAGAGGACCTGGGAGAAAATATTCTGGGTGGAAGTATTGGGTGTGGTAAAAGAGAGGTGTTAATGGTTTGAATGTGTCTCCCAACATTCACATGTTAGAAACGAATCCTCAATTTTCACGGTGATATTAATGGAAGGTGAGAACAGTTGGCCATAATTAGGATTAGTTAAACTGAGCTCATGATGTTGCATAGGCAGTATGTGCCTACTCAGGAGGGTTGCGACATTAGTGACTTTCTACAATGATGAAGACAGACCTCGCCTTGTATCCACAGGGGATGCCACCTGCCATTTTACGATGTAACAAGAGGGCCCTCACTGGACATTGACGCCATACTCTTCATAGTTGTAGTTCTAGAACTGAGCCAAATAAATCTCTGTTCTGTATAACCTATCCAACTTCAAACATTTTGCCAGAAAATGGACTAAGGCATCAAGTCACCAGATGAATGTAACTGCGATGTTGGGTGGACCAGGGAGACAGACCAGAAAGGTAAGTTGTAATCCGACTGTGAAGCCCCTGAGTGTTAGGTAAGGAAGGAAGTCCTGTCCTTTAAGCACAGTGAGATGCCAAAGAAGCCAGTTTCTGCTGAGGGAATAATAGAATGACAGAGGCATGCGCAGCAGCAGTGGCACAGCCAACACATGCGCAGCAGCAGTGGCAGAGCAAACGCATGCGCAGCAGCGGTGGCACAGCGAACGCTCCCAAGAAGCTTTTACACTCATGGCCAACACGTCAAGCAAGACAGATGCTATCTGGGGCAGAAAATCATTTCATCTTGAATGCTGGCTTTGACTGTTAGCAAGCATCTTTCCAAAGCAATGCTTGAGAGGGTTTGAGGTTGCATTGGGATTGGGTAACAAGGTGTGAGCCATCTGACGATGTCCTGTATGCCAGGAATAAGGGTTCTGGAACATTGCTGCAACGCTAAGCTAGCTTTTCTGACCAACTACCACTTGAAAAGCTCATTCATGTCAGTAGGGTTCTTCACAGCCCCCTCCCCGTGTTTACAATTCTCCACATTTCATCATCTGTGGTCAAAAATTGCCATAGGTAAAGGAGCCAATCTCGAGGTCTGAAGCTGCAGACAGCACCCTCCCGGGAGACTTACCTTTTTTGCCCCTTGCTCTTCTTCCACACCATCTCCTATGACAACGTACACCACTTTCCTTCCAAACCTTTGGATTATCCTCTCAAAACAGCTCTCTTTTCCTAGTGGGTAAAAGCAAGTTACAGAAAGTGTAATTTGATACTGGAAAGCCTTAAATAGACACTTTGTCCATGCTTTCGATTCAGCGCTATTTGACCAAGGGAAACATGTCGAGCCACTTGAGCAATATGAAGACAGCACGGTGTGGTAAAGGTTGTGAATTCATTAGTAGTGTGCTGGCTGTTTTTTGAAAAATAATGGCTTGGGACACATGAGGTCAGGCTAGCTATCAATGTGGCCTAACACAAAATCACAAACTTATTTAATTCTGAGGTTTTGCTTTGTTTTTAGTTCCATTGCACAATTAATAGCATGAACTTTGAAACACTATGTCTCAAAGCCAAAATGTTGGGCAGTCTGGTTTAAATACTCTTTTCCAAAGAACTTAAGATACAAACATAAGAGTGTGTGTCCATGCATATGTGCCTGAGTGTATATATGTGCACACTAAGGTACTGAATTATAATAATTCTTTCCCTACAAGCTGAGACTAAAAGGCATATAATTCTAGCAGTCTATTTTAGCTTAAAAACTTGTTATATCAAGCTGAATCATACAAGATCAGTGAGAGTGACTTAAAAACAAAATAACCAAACTTGGATTTGGTAAAACAAAAGAAATCAAACCCTTGCTGGTCAAGAGAAAGACACACAAAACCTAATGTCTTTGTTTAAAGATATGCCATACATATCTTTATCCTCTTAAACAACTGTCGGATAGCGTGTATATGGGTAGTACAGCAAAACTGTGGCCCCTGACCCAGCCATCTTACACTCAACAAGCACTTTCCTAGAGGAAAGCAGGATCTAGGCAACAGAACACTGTTATCTGTCTATTATCTTTCCCAAGTCAGGCTTTCCTCCGGGCTTGGCTTGTCAGCACATCTCTATAGCTAATGCTGGCATTGTTTCTTCTCACAGAGGAGACCGGTGTCCGGGTCTCCGCTGCCAATAAGGTCATTTTAATGGACAAAGGGACAGTTGATAGTTCTCAAACATGAATGGCTGAGCAGGGCCTGCACCTCTTTCAAATGAGGATCAGATATATCCGTGAACAAATTGCTTGTTTGCTTAAACAAATGTCTGCTTTATAATTGTATTTTGTACTAAAATCTTTCGTTTGCATCTGACAGAATATAATATGGCCAGCCTTGGTTAAAGATGCCTTCCAATGCTTTAGTCGCCCATTAAACTGTGAAATTTTAAATCGCTTTAAGAAACAGACTTTTTCCTCCAAATGGGAAAATACTTATATGTTCGCAAAGCTACATTATTTTTGACTTGTACAGAGAGGAATATTAAGTTGATCGCTATATAAATGTGAAGAGGGTTTTCTTTGTTTTTTAATTTTTTTATTGTAGCGTTAGGGATCAGACCCAGGGCTTTTCACAGGTTAGGCTAATTGTCCCTGAGCTAATCTCACAATTCCTTAGAGGTTATTTAAGGGGAAAGTTTTGGTTAAAAAAAAGAAAAGGAAAGAAAAAGTCTTGTTGTATATTGTCACCTACAGGTTTCATTGCAAACTTTGGGTTATATAGATTTTTTTTTTGCACTAAATATTGAAAAAATTAAGTTGTCAGCCTGTCTATAGTGACTTCCACAGTAATTTCACTTGAAGACTGTCAGCAATAGTCACAGATCTTTCAATACCTACTTTTCTTACAAAAACAGAACAAAATCTAAGATTATTTTTAAAGGAGCTTGTTTTTTTTTTATTATTTTTCACTTTAAAAAATGATTTAGCTTAAGAAGCATGAGTTGTTCTTAGACATCTAATAGGCAGATTTTTAAAGTGGTAGGCTCATCTGCCTAGGCTCACAGTCACCTTGTTTTCCGGCTAACATGGCAGTGCTGACCCAGCCGCCTATAAGAAACACTTCAGCTCCACCCCTGCCCCCCTTCCAGTGCACAGATGTCTACCCATGTCATCCAAACCCATCTTCTGAGACATCCGCATTTTCTAAGTGTATAAGGAATGCTGCACACTGTAGTCATTGTGACGGAAAAGAAACAAAGGGCCCCAGGGATGTTAGAATCTGGTAGGAAATTCACATTTCAAAGAAATAATTGTTTAGTGACTATTGAGCAAAAGCTTTGAAGGTGACATGACATACAGGGCTCTGAAAGCTCAGAAAGATGGAGGTTAAACCTGAGGGACTCTACTTTTCCTCTTTTGTCTTCAGATGGAGTTAGCAGCCAGAATCAGCCTTCTTTCCACTCTGAGGATGCCCATCCTTTTTCTGTCTCACAGTAAATACCCAGGGCACTAATGTATGGTCAGGGCTGCTCTTCAGTTTCATCATTTCATGAACATCTCACAAGAGCCACTCAGGGGCAGCCACGAGGCTGTTTCCTCGACCTCATTAGCATATCTGCTCAGTAAGCATTCTTATTTGTCCTTCTCTACCTGGTCCACACTGGCTGTTCCCTCCTGGCCAGGAGCAATAGCTCCCTCAGTCCTGCACACAGTCAGGCACTTAGCAGGATGTCTCCTTGAGGAGAGGAGTTCAGATTAGACTGACCCTAGGCTTGGCTCTCAGTCATTTACCCAAACGACTTAAGCCTGGGTGCTTATGTTTCCTCATTTGTAAAATGTAAAGATGAATATGCAAAATGGCTTGTCCAGTTTTCCACATTCATTACCTGCCTGCTGGAGGCTCATTTGCATATTGTTGTCAGAATGGATCACAGGTAGTTCTTGCTCCTCTTGAGAACAAGTCAGGACTTCTCATCCTTTTCCTTCTTAATTATATTCTAACTGCACCTCACATCAGACATCCCTCCCAACTGTGTATTCTCTGGTGGGAAGCTTCTTTTTTTCCATCTTTCCACAATTCAAATGAAAAATCAATTTTTTATACATATTGAGCTAAAACAAACAAAACCCCACTTCCAGTAAAATAGAAAAAACTATTCTGAAGTGTTTATTTCCACTTTGTATGGGTTTGTATCAACATTTGCTTTAGCTTACAAAATGCTTGTGTTAAAAGTTATCTAAAAGACTAAATACAATAGCTCAGAATTGATGTTAAATCATTTGTTCCTTGAATGCCCAGGCTTTACCTTCTCCTGTAACATTTTGTCATGCAGCTATATGGGCTATATTTGATATTCCCCATTACCCTTCCCTTTACCATTCAGCTATGTGGGTTATATCTGATATTCCCCATGACCCTTCCCTTTTTCTGATGAGCAAGGATTCTGAAGATAAGCTTCATTCAGTGTTTTCCCATTCACACTGGCCTTAAGGAAAAGGAGTAGGTAAAATCATAAAGAGCTTACCTATTTTAGTTGCACTGTAAATATTTTCTATTGGAAACACAATTCCTAATCCATATAGCAGGACTTTTGCCAATGCTGGGATGAGCTGGGTAGTCGTTACTAAAATATTCACACAGTTCGTCCTATGAGAACACAAAGAAGGAAGAACTGTTGGCAAATAAGTCTTCAAGATAAACAAGCCTGAGCAATGCCCACTGCCCAGCCCATGCCCACGGGGGCCTCACCGGGAGTGGATGAGGGAGAGGGCCTTCAGGGCCAGGGTCAGCCAGGAGTCTGTGAGGGCCTCAATCTCAGCCCTCAGCTGGAGCCAGGCTTCCCTCTTAGCTGGGCCAAGCAAACCTGAGGGGTAGAAGGCTCATGAAACCCATATCCTCACCCACATGGCCAAGCAGATTCATAAAGAAGAAATAGTTCACAGAGACCATCAGTTATCGTTCATTTGCAAATGTGTGCTTACTTTGCAGGGACTATCTCCCTGGATATTCCCAGATCCCCATCTTTCAGTGGACCATTTCTAACCATGAACTATGGGGAAGAGCTGACCCCCCTTCTGGCTCTAGGGTGGGTGAGAGTCCTTGGTGTGGTTAGGGACAGTGTCTTGGCATGTTGTCTGACTCAATGGAATGATGTTTCTCCCCCCACCCCCACCTCAGTTGTGGGAATCATAGATGAGCTAGGAGCCCAGGGACAACTAGGCATCATTTTGTCACTCCTATGAGTGGCTGGCCTAGGACTGGCTCCTGGCTCGAGGAAGGCACACATTTTCTAGCCATACTGGAAACAGCCCCAATGTATCTGCCATTATATCAACTGATTATAACAGTTCCTTTATATTTAAGCCACTCTGACCATCATGAACCACACTGAAAAAACTCAGGCTAACACAACACAGTACAGGGAACAATGTTATAACACATCTTGTGTTGTGGACAAGGCTTGTTTGGAAGGATTATTGAGTGTTTAAAAGGTCAAGGAGCTCGCCCCAGGTGACTGCAGACCATCCCATGGCACTTGGCAGCCAGGGCAGCTGGTTCTAGTCTTATGTCTGTCATAAAATTGTAGTAGAATTTAATCAGTTAGATAAAACTGTCCGTATTCTATTATACTCAACAGTGTGGCCCTAAAGTGAGTGGCACTTTGTAAATTGTACTAGCCCAGCCCACGGAGGCATCCACCAGCCACTTGCCTCCCACATTGTTCTTATAGGTGTTGTAGATCTCTTTTACTCGTCTGTAGCGGAAGGCCAGCTTTCGCATCCAGTCCACACCACCTCTGACACCAGTTGCCAGGCATAAATTAGCACTGGTGGCTGCGGCAGGAAAGCCATCTGTTCCAAAGTTGTATGTGCTATTTAGACGCAAGAGAAGCCCAGAGTTAATCAAATGGAAAATTCATCTTAATTAGCTGAGTAATTAAACTCTTTTAACAGAGGAAAACTCAGCCTGTGCACCAAGGCACCCGCTCACCTCAGGTCTTGGCCATTGTCGTCTGACGAAACATCATCTATGTGGACTTGGTCACACTCCTGAAATGCAATTGAAATGGTGAGTATTAACTCTTAAGAAGCACCTTTAAAAAAGAAACCCAAAGCAATCATATTAAAAATCACCTTAATTGGCATTCTTTTCAACTATGCCCATCAGTAGGTGGCAGTCTTGTTAAATTGGCATTTTTACCTATTTGGGGGCTCTTTTCTATAAGAAACAAGCATTGTCATCAAGGACTACTGTTGCTCAGCTTCAGAAAACACATTTTTTGTGTTTAGAAAGGAAAGTGATTGAAAACAATTAGCATGTGTGTTCCATAAACCTCAGGTACCTAAACACAGCATACGGCTCAAAGTTTGATTCAGAGAGTGCTTGGCATAACTAAAACCAGACATTTCAGTAAATGCAACATGCTAGAAAAATTAAACCTGATGCTAACTGCCAATGAAATTATGACCTTTGATTGCTTGCTGAGCCACACACCAACAGGGCCTGAGGCAAGGGTGCCGAGGAGCCAGACAAAAAATCTGTTACTGGTTTACCATTTATTTGAGAGATGTGAGTTTTATTCATTCTCTCTCTCTCTCTCTCTCTCTCTCTCTTTCTCTTTCTCTGTGTGTGTGTGTGTGTGTATGCACCCACATGCTCAGGATTTAAAAAAGCATGGATGACTTCAAAACTAAAAATAATCAAGCCATATGGTGTGTTTTTCCCAAATATTTTCCTGTTATGTTTACTGTTTTCCTAGCATTCCATGTTCATGGTAAGCACTGGATTTATTATGCTATTGCAAGCAGGCTAAGATAGGCAGTATTCCGAACACCTAGTCACAGTCATGGGCTGGAGCTCAACTCCACAGGCCCCAGCTTATGCACCTGTTCACCATGAAACAATGGTGGGCATCCTCCTGCTGTCTCCCCAGCCCGACTGGTGACTATGGGAAGCAGCAAACATGAACAATAAATGAGGACATAGTGATTTAGAAATAGAGATGGTGTCCAGCATAGAAACAAGCAGTCCTTATACCTGGCTTGCTTTTTTATGTTGGTCACATCTCTGCCATTTTACCCAGTTCTCCATATGGACTTTAGGATATTTATTTCCATTAGAGTTTTAGTTAAAAACTATTAGAAGAAGGTTCTCCAGACAAAGGCTCTAGTAGGTTTGTGATAAAGTTAACCATGTAAAATCTAGGCCAGTCAGCAAATTCAGCTAGGCCACAAAAGAGCACACCATAGTAATAGAAGGTAGTTTCTTCATGTTGCTGGCTCCTTCTGGACAAGTCCTCCTGTCCATGTGTTTGTGAGGAAGGCAGCAGGAGACAGGGGAGAGAAATTCAAACCAGCTGTTCCTTCTCAGAATTAGAAAGGTGACCCACCCCAACCTTTTCCCAAGGCATCTATTTTGCAGGCGGCCCTCTCCCAGCAAGCAGCAAGTTCCAAGACGACGACTTTGGCCTTGTAACCCTTCTGGGCTCTCCTGAGGTCTGTGACCTCAGATAAGAAAAAGGAAAAACAGGGCTCAAAGCCTTTCCATGCTGACTGTGAATTTAACATTTGCAAAATGGGTCATTCTTGGAAAATATAGCAGACATCTTGTTTCTCAGCATTAGCAGTTAAGTCTTAATCTGGGGGGAAGGAACGAAAAAAAGTCTTAGTCTAGAAGACAAAATAATTGTTTGTTAAACAACACAATTCCAGCTCTAAAGGGTTTCTGAATCAGGAAAAGAGATTTCAGATCCTTATCAAGCAATGCAGTTTTTATGTCCCCCCCACCCCGACCCCACTCCCTCACCCAATTAGCGGAGGAGGAAAGATCACTGCAGTGCCTAATGGAACTTCTCTGTCTGTCTTAGGAAGTCAGGAACTAGCTGAGGAAAAGATGTGTGAAAAGGTGGATGGATGGGATAGTCAAGAAATCCAAAGCTAGGATTCCATAGCTAAGGAGGGAAGGCTTGCTTGGAAAGCAGGATGTGAGGAATCTCATCTTAAACCGATTTAGTTTTAATTTTCCACCCTCTGAGAAGTGAGCTAACACAGTTGATGAGCCATTGTTGCCATAGTTTTCCAGCCCCATGTTTGGTTTCTCTTGCTTCCCTTGTTCCAAGGGAAGATTGTTTAGTATCTTTTCAAGGTAATCAAATGTCAACAGCTTCAGTCTTTGCCCTCTAGGAGCAGATAATCTTCAAGGTGGCTTCTTCCTCCTCCAACAAAGACCTCCTTATCAGGACAATGTTGTGGAATGATTTTAATAGAAAGGGATTTTTAAAAATCAAGAGTGCTTTTAATTGTTCTCTGTTAGCACATTTAGAAATGAAAATGCCTATTATTGTTTAATGAGCCACAGAACAACACATTAGTGCTTTAAGTGCAAGTATAGAGAGGCCATGAAAAGGACCCATTTACTTTTGAGACTGTGAACTTGTGATTAATAAATCATGTGATCACTGCACTGTATTACATATAAAACATTTGATTTGGGGGGCTTTCGGTGTGGCTAAGTGGCACCATCTTCCAAGCACCTGTGAAGTCCTGGCTAACCCCTACCAATACCACGCGCACGCACACACACACACACACACACACACAGGTACACACACACACAATAAACTACAAAATAAACTACAAAATAAACTACAAAAGGTTTGTAAGACTCTCAGAAGCCTGAAGAACACTAAGAGGCTGCAATGCCCTGCAGGGTGCCAGGGTGTTGAGTTGTCCTAAGTGTGTTTACTACTAAACTGGAATCCACAAGCTCAGGCTTATTTCCTGAAACTGAGGATGAACCTGCTTTCTCTCTAGTTTCAGAAAGTACCCCTGGCTCTTAGGGGCCCCTGAAGCCTGAGGGCTGTTTTCGAAGAATCTATTAGGTATTCATTATCATTTGGGGGTGTTTGCTTTTTAATTTCCAAATCTTTGAAGAGCCTGATAACAGAGGGAGAAGGCCAGGACTACTTTTCAGTTGAAAGAGCCCTGGCTCCAAGAATCAACACTAAGTTCAAAGCTCTAAGGAGTCTATAGACTTGAGACATAGCAACAAAAAACTCAAACTGGATGCATCCTACAGAGAGCAGGGCATACAGAATTCCAAAGCAGAAATAAGCTTTTATTCCCAAGGTATACCAAACATACTGATAGTTCTTTTGAAATGAACTTTCAGAAATTATGTGATGGACTGGGGCAACATTCATGTTCTGGGAGCCACTGCCACCAGGCATGTTTTATGTATTAATGTGCTGCCCTGAGGCTGGAGAATGCAAAGGGACTCCCACTCTCTGGCCTGTCACCTAGTGACTACAGGGTTGGGGAAGCATAGAGCTAGTGATTATGGGGGTGAGTGGCACAGAGCTAGTGCAAGGACCCCAGACAGTCTTTACTTCCACCCACCCGAGCTAGCTAACAAATACCATAGATTAGAAAGATGCTCCCTCTTCCAGCCCGTGCCCATGAAGAGCAGCTTCCTTCCACTACTGCATCTGATGCTGAGACATAGTGGGGAAATACAGAAAAGATGCAATCTAACTTCACAAAGATAGATTGATTTACTGTGCTAAATACAAAAGAGCCTTCTTCCTCTAAGGCTGTAGAGGTCTGAGAACCGATGTTTGCAGGGAGTGACACGGCCCACTACTGGCCTCTGGTAGTTTTGAGGTTGTAGGAAGCTAATGTGCAGATAAAGGGACCACTGATATAAATAGATCAAGACAACTTTTAGGGTCTTAGACTGCCTTGGCAGACCTTTCCTTCTCATAGTATTGAGGTAGGCAGAGAAGCAAGCAATTAATGGGTAAGCCTTCATTTTCTTTCTCAAAACAGCAAACCTAGACCTCCTTCAGTGACATAAAAGGCTCTATGGACTGAGCCAGCAGCCTAGAAAGAGAAAAGATTGGTAAAGAAACTGTTTCTCTGGATCTCCAAATCTCACACATCACAATTAATATAGAGTTGAAAATAGATCATATGTTAAGAGAGAAGTTATTTATGGTAAGGGCTTTTAAGTCAGAAACTTTGCATAAGGGAAAAACAATTTGATAGTAACAGAAGACAGAATTATAACATTTAAAAACACTTTTTGCATTTTTAGTGTGTGTATGTATGTGTGTGATATGTGTGTAGATGCAGGCACATGAGTGACACAGAACATGTGTAGAGGAAGAAGACAACTTGTTAGAGTCAATTCTCTCCTTCCATCATGTAGCCTCAGGGTTCACACTCTAGTCACCAGGCTTGGCAGCATGTGGCTTTAGCCACTGAGCCAGCTTCTCAGCCTGTCTGGAGGCACAAAGCACAAGCAATCCCAGGAGGAACAGGGGTCATTGCTAAGCTACGATGATCTTTTGCTGAGAGAACTTATTCGTAACTACTATATCCGAGCACAGCCACTAAAGCATAGCCACTTCCTGTCCTGGGGTTGGGCCCTTGCTGTCCAGGAGTGCTGAAGCACCACAGCTGACCACTCCTCCAAACTTGGTTACCAAAGTATTCTGCACTGACATTTTGTACACATTGCAGATCCTTCTGATAACGCGAGACCACTTTATTAGGAGCCAATTCCTGTGCAGGCTGGTCATCCCTAATCCCCCAAACCCCAAATTCTAAATGTTCTCTCATCTTACACTCTTTGAGCCAAGATGCCACACGTGGAAAATTCTATACTCCTCAGGCAAAGGGTCCACAACCAAAAGATAGATGAACTTAAAAAAAAGTATAATATTGCCTTTGGACTGAGCATGACGTGTATATGTGAAATATTAGTAAGTTTTCTGTTTAAACATGGATCATATTCCAAAGTTACCTTACTATGTACATGTAAGTATTCCATAATTTTGAAAAAAATTAAAAATCACCAAATGTTTTCAGTTCCAAATGTTTTGGATAAAGGATGCTTTGCTTTCACCATTTGTAAGATTCCTGGAGAGGCAGAACGGGTGTTTTCTTGAGTTTGTGGGAGAAAGTTCAAGAGCATTTAATGTTCTCCTTTATAGATGAGAAATGAAGAATGAAGAGTTCAGAGCAGCAGGACTCTCATGACATCTTCCCTCGTGCTCCCAAGTCCATGGGACACAGACACCTGACCACTATTGTCACTTGAGACCAGGGTTCTTTGTGGGTTTTGTCAGTTGCTTGGACCTTAGGGAACTCCACCTGGGAAGCGTGTCCTCCAGCACCTATAGCAAGTAGGCCAAGGGTGTGTGACTGTATTTACTTCTTCCAGCCTAGAGGTCAGGTATGCAGCCTCCTTCATTCAGCACAACCTTTAGCCCTCTATGTCAACACCAGGCAGGCCCATAAACGTCATGGGCCATGGTCTGGAAGGAGACTCAATCACATACAAGCTACTGTGTCTTTTTTGTTTGTTTGTTTGTTTGTTTTGAGACAGGCTTTCTCTGTGTAGCCCTGGCTGTCCTGGAACTCACTCTGTAGACCAGGCTGGCCTTGAACTCAGAAATCTGCCTGCTCTGATTCCCAAGTGCTAGGATTAAAGGCATGTGCCACCACTGCCCGGCATGCTACTGTGTCTTTACCAGGTGACCAAGTCCATATAGAACATGAGTGCATATGGTGAGCATGTGGCTTAGCATGTTACACTGACAACCAGCACACTGTGAGAGGGGACAAATAGGAAGGCCAAGAGTACAGGTTAAGCTGCCATCTTAAGAGTAGGGGCTGAGCTGGGCAGAGAGCAGCTGTCTGAAGTGTGTGCATGGGCCTTAACTGACATGCCTAATCTGACTCAGACTAACAATCAGAGAACCCAAGTTTCTGCTTCCTCTGCTTTCTTTCACTGTGATTTACAGAGGACTAAGAGACATAAAATAAGCAAGCTGCAGGCACTGATGGGGTCCTCAGTCTGTAGCCCCAGAACATTCCTAGAGCCTTGCTGTAAAATGCTCACATGGATGGCTAGGGAACAAGCCAACATATCAGGCCACTGAACCCGGCTTGGGTGCCGGAAGCTGGCACAGAGCTGAGTGAGGCAGAAACTCACGCCCATCAGCAGATGGGTCTTTGCTTTCAGGGCTTGGCTGCACTGTTTTTCTGCCTTTTTGGTCCCTTCTGTCTTATTCTTGGCATGGCATCTCCAGCTGACCTTTTTGTGATTTGTCATCATCTCTGGGTGTCTAGGGGTGTTCTTTTGGATCAAGCCCCGGGAATAACTCAGATTTTGTACAGGGCCTCATATGCAAAATATTAACTTATGGCAGAATTTTTCTGCAAATATTTATTCTGCTTTGATACTGCAGTGGTTGTTCTTTCCCCCCAAGCGTTTTGCTTGTACCATAATTATGTAAAAATATACCAAACGATTCAAACTAGTTTAGGAAAATTAATAAAGAGCATTAAGACAGTTACAATGTGCTTTATTCTCAGTGCCAAGTAGGATGAGGTCGCTGGTTGCACACTGGTGCTCTCTACCTCTGAACATGAACGTGGAAATACAAACTTGGAGTAAATATGAAGCTCTAGAATAAACCAAGGTTCTAATAAGGCACTGAGGCCGTTACAAAAGGTGATGGCCTGAGAATGGTAGAAGCCTATCTTCAGAGAAGTTGAGTTACCCTGCCCACATTCTTATGACCCCAATTGTGTTTGTCAATGTTCCATATTTACCACGAGAAAGCAGACAACTGTCATGCCTTCTAAGTGTTTCAATGCCTTCCTGTCTGGGTTTAAAAGGGAATAAGTCATCGTTACTGCCCCCTTTTAAATGAAATACTTTTATGTTTGTGTCTTGTCTATGCATTTGTATGGGCGCCAGAGTGTATCTTGTGTCTGCAAAGGTCAGAAGAGGGACTCAGACCCTCTGGAAGTAAAATTACAGATGGCTGTACTCTGCCATGTGGGTTCTGGGAATCAAGTTAGCATCCTCTTCAAGAACAACAGGTGTTCTTAACTGCTGAGTCATCTCGGCAGTCCTATATGTCACTATGTCTTGATACCAGCAATACCTACTGAGACCAGCTAGAAATGGCCAAGGCTGAGGAAACAAACCCTGGCCTCTGCATCCTTTTCTTATCTGCCACCGGACAATTACGTTTTGAGCTAGAAACTCCCTGTGGAACAATATGGACACTTGCTTGAGACCTTTGATATCTCTAAGTTGTTAAAAGGTATTCCTCATATTTCTTAATATGAAAATCCATATGTAGTGCAGTGTGTTAGAGACAGCCACATCAATAGTCATCGAGCTGTAATTTCACAAATTGTCAGTAGTACTTAACCTTAAAACCAAGCAGACCAACAACCCCACACAACAACCCCCACCCCCGCAGATCTGCTCACACTGGTTTCATAGGAAGTCTGAATCATAGAGATGGACGTTCAGGCTGACCAGTGTTGGCAGTATGAGAGTGACAGGTTTTGAGGGAGTCTTCCAGGGTGATTTTTGGCAATAACTTCTAAGTCCTTGGATATTTTGATAACTTCTTTGGAAAAACACGGTAAGTTGAGTACCACAGATGTCTGCTCTCCCAAGAACACCTATGATTCAGAAAGTCTGAGGATGGAACAAAGTAGTCTCAAGAAAAGACCACAGATGGAAAAGGTGAAGGACCCTGCTTCTAATTATCTCATTAGTTGAACCAACTTCTCACTTGCCTCCTGTCTATAAAGGAGTGTGCCCAGTTGAGATGCTGTGTATTTATAGCTATTACTGCAACCCCAATGGCTTTCCAGACGTGTGCCTAAGCACAACCTGCACTCCCTTAACTTGGCACCACAGAACAAACCCAACCCCTGGTGACAGGGCAAACATGAAATCAACAGCCCTCTCATACTAGCCCTGGCTAGCAAGGACCTACCCAGCGTCTACCTGGAACATGCCAGTGACACAAGTTCCTTGCATGTTGCCTGCTGTTAAGGCATTGAAAAACAAGGGACTTTTGAAATTTAGCCCCCACCCCACCCTGTTGGAGAGTGTGTGGACATACAAGTTACAGAGTCAGAGAATTTGTGGACATTCAAGATACAGAGTTAAAACAAACCCAGAAAATATCGATCCTTAAATCCCTGCTCTAAATGAGCAACCCGGTAGACCACTGGCCTCGATGCTAAATCAAAATTTCAATTTCATTTATCTGTTCTGATAGAAATATGATGACACAAGTGTGCTAGTCAGTGAGAAAGCAGATGGACTTCAAATCTCAGAGACTGGCAAGAGCAGCTACAGTACCCATTACTGAGTTTGTACAAAGCTACACACTCTGTCTGTTTCTTATTGTCTCGTACTCCTGAGGCAGCCTTTGACTATATTTGTGTCTGCCCTTTGCTTTGGGGCTTACCTAAGCGAGGGGGGAATTTAACTCTATTTATGTTTATATTAGGAGGAAGAGCTAGATTCTTGGGTCAGAAACCCAAGATTTGATTTATAGCAGCTTTAACAAAGGTAAGCTGTTTGCTATTTTGTTCTGAATCTGTTTGTACTAACAGCCATAAAATACATGGAGATTAAAGTATTTACTGAAAGTGCCTACAGATGGCACATTAAGGCAACAGATAAGTTGAAGCTTTTAAACTTTACGCTGGGTATATGATATAATTGGGATAGATACTTAGGATCATTAAAATATCAAAAAACCCTACCAGCACTGCCTTACTTATCAACAACTAGAAGATGGAAAAACACTTCAAAATTTAAACATTTTTTGTATTAATACCTTTAAATTTTGCTAATTAAAATAGGATGTCAATTTAATAATACTTCAGCATGTGGCTTTCAAGGTCACAGAGGGATTTCATGAAGGGCAGGCACAAATATAAGTCAAAGGCTGCCTCAGAACTGTGAAACAATAAGAAACAGACAGAATGTGTAGGCTCTGTACAAACTCAAACTTGGAGGCACGGTCGTAATAAATATGTGCATGTCTCTCTTGGCCTGGGCTTTCTCACCATGAATACCTTCTTTACCACATGATTATAGATTTAATATAATCTATCTGTCTTTATCCACGCTGTCAACCTTTGTGTGAAAAGTCTTGCTTAATTTAAGTCAGAAAGAATTGAAAATAAACTTTTAAGACAACATGGGCTTATTTAAAATATTTCCATGCCATGTCTCTAATGTTAATGGATGAATCTAATTAACAGTTATGATGTAACCACATTTAATCTAATGATACCAATACTTAAAATATTTTTCCTTACAAGTTCAATGAATACAGTACAACTGGGTGCAAGTTCCATCTGTAATTAACTTTGAGGGACTTCACACATGCTAAGTTTGTGGTGTGCTGCGGGGTTATACAACTTTCTGGATGGAGCTTGTCCAACAGCACCAGGGGTTCCAGTGGATCTATGCTCCAGCACTGATTTTGTATGGAAAAGCTGATGACCATATTATTCAGTTAGTAAGAAAGGCGATGGCCTTTTACAGCACAGGGTGATGTGTTAGTGTCTGAGTCTCTTTCCCATTATAGTATGCAATTTTGTCATTAGTTACTGCATGCACTTTACATTATATTATGGAACTCAGAGTGATAATGGGAGACTAAAGCGACAAGTTCAAGGATAGAATAATTCTTATCCACACTGCTTGATGAGAGGACTCGGCACAGTTAATGAAAGCCCCTGGCTAAGTCAACCAGCAGGCTACTCTTCAATGTAAGCTTTGATTTACTGCTGAACCAATTTCTCAATTTTCAATGGGCTTGCCCATCATTTTTGCACACATAATTTGTCACTGGCAGTGGACAGTGCTCTTTGTAAGGCTTGTTTCCTTTCTTTTAGATCTATTATTCCTGCTGAGAGTATGTACTCGAGAGGAATTTTTCACAGTGACACCGACTCAAGGCTTGCTGTGAATAATCACTTTCTCCTTAGAACCATTCTTTACACTGCAGACTTGCTGGCAGAGTCTGGCAGACCGGAGGACCTTTCATCCCTCTCTGGACTCACTTTCTTTTTACCCCTGTTGCCACCTGAGGAGAATGAGCCCCATATGAATATACCTACAGAGTGTTCTGCAGCACACTTTAATCTACACAGAGCATCTTTGCTGTGTTTGTACGTAAAACAGTAAACTGTAAACGGCAATGGGTGACATTTTAAAGATGTTCCTTTTCCTGCAGCAAGTTTGCATGCTTTCAAGTTCTTTGCAACAAATGCAAGTTGCACTTTTCACTATTTATATCCACAGACCCACCTTTAGCTGAAAACCATATGTCAATACAATTGTTAAAGAATATTCTCATGTTAAATTGCTAAAGAAATATTCTCTTTTTTGTTGAGTGGGACTAAAGTTTCAAGTTTGTAAGTTTAGAAGAGTTCAGTTTGTCAATTTCAGTTAGCTTATTGAGTCTGAGAGTCTTACAAAGGGAAGAAATACTTGATTCTAAGGGACTGTGTGGCTCCAAATAAACAAGCTCTCATCAGGGTAGGCTTAGCTGACCAGTGTCTACAGTCTTCCTAAAGCAGTGTTCTCTGCTGTGGAATTATTACTGACTCCAGAAATAAAAATATGCAGAACCGGACATAGGCACTTGAAAGGGGAAGAGATTCCCTGTGAGGTGCAGGAAGGGGCCGTCATCACCTCCCACCAGTCGGCCCTTTGAGGGGATTTCCATAAAATACATTCTTTTCCAGTAGCAGTGGGCTTGGAGACGCACCACCCCAAACCAGCCTGCCTGAGCCTTTGGTTAGAAGACGCAGTCTTTAGATTCAAAGGATTCAAGTTCCTGTAGGGTTTGGTGAGAGCTGCCCCACCAGATCCATTCTTGCCAGTATAAGGAGCCCAGTGAGCTCCTTGAAAACTGAGCTATCATTGACAGCCTGAAAGGAAAACTGAGGCCAAAACTTGTTCATACTTATTTTTCTACTACCTATAAAGCCCTTCTCCAGAAATAGAGCCACAGATACATTTGGGTGTTTGTGTTATTAGGGAAAAATACTGTATTATGTATCAATAAAGGATGACTTCGTTACTCTCTATGAACCATGAGAGTAGCACTAGAGTACATATAGGACACGAATTCTAAATTCTCTTATTTACTTTGTTCTGCATGCTATTACTAATGTCTAAAGGCACCTATTTATATCCCAGCCATGAAGTACACTGAAGTGAGTAGACATGGAGGGCTGAAGAGAAAGGGTGTGAGGGTGCCATGAACTTTCTCTCAGGGAAGGTGCTGGATTACTTGCATATCCCTGCTTTGGACACATTCTGTGCTACAAATTCAGGCCTTGGGGGTTTAGGGAAACAATGCCAATATACGTCTGCTTCTGTCTTACTTAATTGGTACCTCAGAAAAATTACATTAGGAGTGGCTAGTGCAATCCGGTGTAGCCAGCCCTTTGAGGGTCCCTACAATGACAGCCTCCCAGTACAGCGTCCTCCACCACGTGCAGTCAGGAATAGTCCACTCCTGCAGGCACTGGCAGTCCTTCCTTCTCCAATGATAAGTTTGTCCACAGCTTGTTACAAAGCTCTCTCTCTCCATTCTCTCACGCCCAGGCTAAGCGTTTACTGGTCTCTTTCTCTCTGCATGTCCTCTGATGTCCTCTGCATAAGTCACCCTTTGAGTAACAGTAGCTGCCGTCATTGAGCCCTTGTTATGGGTGAGACCCTGTCAAGTACTCTTTCCAGCCTTCCTAAAACTATGCATTTAACAGACATGACATGGAGACATCTGAGGATATCTCTGGGGTGCCATGCCACATAATAATCTCTGTGGGGGAACACACCATTTCTTTATGGATTTCTCTCTCCCTATGTATTTCTTAACAATGGACCAAGCACATTGGTACTACTGAACATAGCCTTTCATGTGCTCTCGTTGGCAAGGCTGAATCAGGAGAGAAGACCTAATCGAAAGCAAATTGATGACATTACTGTACGGCACCATTAGTATAAAAAAGTTTATAAAAATAAGATTATCATATGATTGTAAAGTGATATAAACCCATACAAAAATCCATGGAAAGTGATAAAAGAGACTGACTGCTTCCGAACATATTGGAAATGATTATGGATGAGCATCTCTCATCACTTAGCCACTGAGCCCAAGGTGCGCAGTGTTCTGTGAGGCTTACACTCTCACAGGGGACAGACAAGGGTAAACAAGTCCAGATTAGGGTGACAGCAACTAATCACCTCTGTTACTCTTGATCTGTACCTCTGTTCTTCTGCCCCTGTCTCTCTTTTGTGTCTGTGTGCACACGTGTGTGTGCACATGTGAGTGAACACGTGTTTATGTATGCACATGTGGTGTGTTTGTAAGCACACGTGTGTGTGTGTGTGTGTGTGTGTGTGTGTGTTGAGCTCAGGAGATTGCACTCAGGGCCTCGTGTGTACTAGGCAAACAATGTGCCACTTAGCTATCATGACTTCTATCACTGTGGTGGAGTTTTTGTTTGTTTGTTTTGTTTTTTGTATCATTCTAGTTTTGTTTGTGAGATGAGCTCCCCTAATAGCCCAGACTGGTCTAGAATTCTTAATTCCCCTGCTTCTCCCTCCTGAGTGCTAGGATTCACTAGACCCACTTTTTTTTTTTTAAAAGATTGTGTAACATTTCATTTTATGCACATTTTGTATTTTTTAAGCCAAGCAATAGCTGACAGCATTTTCCTGGACTGGTAACTTTAGCAGCATGGCAAACAAGCCATGCTTTCTAATTCTATTTTGAGTATTGAAACTAGCCCTTGACACACAGGTAATGTTGTATGAAGGTTGGCGTTGATAGTGACTGGAATGAACACAGCTAGGCAGATAGTCAGCATTCATTCATCTCCTGTCCTCTTTTAGGTATTTCCAACTGATAATAACCATCTGGCTCTCTGGTTTTGCTCATTGTATAACTCTGGCTTGCAAAACTTATATCTAATGCCCCCTCCTTTCACCACCGCTCTTCCCACTAAGCCCGAGTGCTAGGTAGTTTCCTGCTCTTGTGTTTCTAAGGCACACCCATGGGTCTTTATTAGCTCCAACCCTACCACTCCATAAAGGACTATATTCATCTGCTTTATCCAGATCCCTAAAGGTGCTTCCACAGAGTTCATTTGTTTCTCACTTCAACCTGTATAAAACTTTAACATCTTCCCTGAATTTTTGAAAAGTGCACCTTGACAGTTTCCAGGCCTTGGCCACTTTAAGAGAAAGCTTCTACTTATAAGCCATTGGCAGGGAATATGATTGCAAGTATGAGTTATTCTCCTTAATTCCCTATAATTTAAATAACTTATACATTTAAAAGTAAGTTCTAGTCAATACATTAAAATAATGTCTATTCCATGAAATCCTGGCATGCTCTTCATACATGCTAACACATTGTCTTCAGTGATTAGTTTACAAAGCTACCTTTACTTTTTTGTTTAAAGAAACACTTCATCTTCAAGTCCAGTAGGACTGTCCTAATAGAGGCTTAAATATCTAAAAGGGATGGTGTCTTAGACATCTGTTTCCTTTAACTTTCTGAAAATACCCTACCCTAACCCCAGAAGGTAATTCTTGGTTACTTACACCCAAAGAGGCAACAGGAGCTGGCAAAAGAACATTGTTCAAAAGCAACATCCTCTGTCTGGGACCCAGCCCTCACCTGGTTACAGAAGAGGAGCTGAGAATGAGCAGGGAGAAGAACTGAGTATTTAGAAAGCACTCTTGGAGACACCCTTGGAATACTGAGTGAGGCCCATATAGAGGCTCCATTGTAGACACACTGAAATGGAAGAAGGCCCCAGGGATGTAGCCAAAACACATTTGTGGGAAGTTGGAGTTACAGGCCTTCTCTTGTGCTATTCAATATTAAAGAACAAAAAGGAGAGAGGGAGAGAGAAAGAGAGAGGGGGTAGAGAGGAAGGAGA
Organism: Mastomys coucha; assembly: GCF_008632895.1. Taxonomy (NCBI): domain Eukaryota; kingdom Metazoa; phylum Chordata; class Mammalia; order Rodentia; family Muridae; genus Mastomys; species Mastomys coucha. Next base: position 43,159,824 of record NW_022196896.1, read on the forward strand.
GAGAAGGCAAGTGAGAGTGAGAGAGAGAGGGAGAGGGAGGAGAGAGGGAGAGGGAGAGGGAGGAGAGAGGGAGAG
>NW_022196896.1:43160025-43204555 GCF_008632895.1 Mastomys coucha
AGAGAGAGAGAGAGAGAGAGAGAGAGAGAGAGAGAGAGAGAGAGAGAATTCATTTTTCTATTACTCCAACTCCCTAGGGCAGCAGAGTTTAACTAGGTTTTCCAAAAAACTGGTGCTCCCCAATGATGATGGTGATTTACCTCCCATAAGAATGAAAGGTTCTAGACACTAACTGGACAATTCTAAAACAAACCAGTCTTGGTGGAGCCCACTACTGAAAAATCATCATTGTCCCCAAGGACTACTCTCATTGACAAGAGTACTTTGGTGTCAGCAGCCCAGCCAGGACCGCCTAACTCCAATTCATTCCTGGTGTCCTTTATCCCTGTCAGACACAGTGGGAATGCCACACGGTGGGGATGCAGTGCCACACCTGGCTATACCTCTCTGTGTCTTCAGACTGTGCACTCCACCTTTGGTGGTCCCACATGACAGAAGCACAAGCATGGCCTAGGAGAGTGAAGCTTAGCTACAGTCTTGTAGACTAATTGACACTAATTGATTAGAGTGACCAGTGAGCTGTTTGGCTTACCTTGTAATTTAATTTCCTGAAGCAGGGATCTTCTGAATCTCTGATTCTCTGTTGCCAAGCTAACATTGCGGACAGGCACCTTTCCCTGAGGTAACTATCCTTTTCCCTGAACTGTGCTGTCTCTGGGACATGCTGCCTGAGATGTCTGTGCCATCTTGCTTGCTGAACATGTCAGGAGCACAGAGTGCATATCCAATGCTTCTAACTTGAATTCAGGATCTTCCCTCCATGGTTAGCTCCATCTTTTGAGGTCTATGTCATTGCTCAGTCAGTCTGGAAGTTAGTTAGGATTCCTAACCACTAGGAATAGCTACAGCTGACTTCAGAAGAGCTCTCCAGCTTCCTTTGCTTTCACTCATCACTGAGGTAAACCTGGTGACATCCCACTTAGGTTACTGATCCTTTTAACCTTATAATTTACCTCCATACTTATGAAAAGTTCTATAATAATCACCCTTGGCTCACATGATGTCTGCTTTCCAAAAGCCCTGCCTAGAACCTTCTCTTTTTCTCCATGCTCTGTACCCTCTCAAGCCCTGATCTCCAAACCCATGCCCTCATGCTGGGTCATTTTCTAGAGAGGTCACTTCTCTACCCTCTCAACCTGACTGGGCCCACAATCTCCCACACATTGCCTTCTCCACTGTTCCCATCACATGTGATGATGTCCCTTTCCCTCTGTCTCCACCCAGCATGTGGGCTCCTTTAGGCCAGACATGACACAGTAGTGCCTGTGTTCTCTTAGCCAACTCTTGAAATGGAGCTCATTAAGTGTACTGGTTAATTTCCATTGCCAGCTTGACAGCATTGAGAATCACCTAGAAGATGCACTTCTGAGCAGCTCTATGGAAGAGTTGCAGCCTGGGTACTTGAGGTGAAAAGACCCTAAATGTGGGTGACATCTTTCCATGGACTAACATCGTAGACTGAATATAGAGAAGCAAGCTAAGCACCCAGCATTCATTTCCCTTTGCTCCCTGACGGCAGATACAATGTGATGGGCAACTCAAGCTCCCATGCTTTACCACCACTGCAAAGATGGACTGGGCTGTCAACTGTGAGCTAAATGAAAAGCCCTCCTTTCCCTTAATTTTATCAGACATTTTATTCCACCAATGAGTAAAGTCAAAAGTATACAATGTTTTCATGGTCCTGCATATTGGATGTATTTAATTTTCTCAATGCCCAGCTGATGTTTAGAATGGAGCAAAGACCAGTTAAAGTGAAGCACCTCTTTATCAGTATTGCAGAGTGGTAAAATAATGTTTCTCTATATTCAACAATGGGAATGTATATGTGTCTGTCCACTGAGCTGTCTCCCAGTAATTTCAAAATAGACATGAGATTGCATGAGAAACTTTGGTTTGTAGACTTGAAAGTCACAATAAGAAGCAAGCGTAGCTTCCAAAGCCATGTGGGAAGAAGTAGCATCCAGAACTGGGGTTCTTTTCTATGTCGTCATCTTGTGGCAGCACTGAGAGGTCATTCATTCACTTCATACTGTGCTCAAGATGACAGCCAGGTTCAGGGACAGATGTGTGCAAGTCCAGAATAAAGCTACTCAAAAAATCCCTGAGCTCTTACTTCAGCTTTCCATTTACCTAACCAAGTGATTTCGAGCAAATCCACCCCACTTCAATCATCCACATATGTAATCTGCAGACACTGCAAAAGTTGCACTCATGGTTTTGATAGAGAATCAATCCATGTAATTTCATTGACCTGAGAAGGCACTCCCTGACGTCGGATGTCCTCCTGCCCATCTCATATGCAGCTTGAGTCAGTCATCCCACTTGGCCTGCTATCCTTGAGCCAACCAGCCCATCGGGACTGCTGTCCTGGCACTACATCCACCTGGAGGGCTCTCTGCCTGACTAAAGAGTTTCATACCACAAGGCCCTTCATCCAGCTGTAGTACTTCCAACAAGTTCCAAAAGCCATCCTTCAAGGCATGAATTCTGAAGACAACACATAAAACTTTTCAGTCCAAACAAAGAACCTCACAGCCTTGGTCATGAAGACAAGATCTTCATCACAGTGATAAACCCAGGTGCAGAGGCTATTTAATTGCCAATAGTTCCCTCATGCAAGTCATGACAGATGCAAGACACAATCCTTCCCATGAGCAAGAGAAGGACTCAATGATGTGTCTAGAATAAGTGGTACTTGCAGACCAACCATTGGTAATGTTTTTGGTATATCTGGTATGGCTTCTTTGAAATTCTACATGAGCTTTCTGGGCAACAAAGCATTTATAGTGCACACACTTCGTTTCTAGGTCCTTCTTCAATAATAACTTATGTTTCTCTTTTCTCAAGCTTAACAATATTCTTCATGAAAACAAGCAATAGACAACAATAGCACTGATGAGCCTGCCAGTGCTTCCTATGTGCCAAGGCCCACTGCATGTGATTCACAGGTGGTAACTAACTCACACAGCACTCATGGGGACCCTGAGAAGTGTATCACCACCCGGTCTGACAGCTGGGAAGGGTAGGTACAGGATGGGTGAATTCAAGATCTGCACCTCTAAAACTGTAAGTTTACAGGCTGTAGCAAGGAAAGGGAGGAATTTCATAGTAAATGTTGCAGGGTCAGGGGAGAAGGTGGCATCAAACCAAGAACAGATGAATATGTTTTCTGTATGTATGTGTGAAACTATCAAGTGGGTTCTATTAATTTGTACCACTGTGTTAATAAGAAAAATATTAACTACAGAAAATAAAATTTAAAAAGCAAATAATCTGTCATTCCACTATCCAGAAACAAATCAGTTATTACAGAAATTATTATCTCTCATATTTTAATGAATGAAATCCTTTTATATTTATATGCATACATTCATTTTTTTAAATCCTAAACTAGAACCATGGTAATTATCATTTGATGTCATACCTCTTTCTAAATAAATTATGTTTTGACAGTGAAATTTTGTGATACGACTTTTCAAAGGATAATTTCAAAGTTTACAATTTTGGATAATGTTAACTGCTTTTAAGATTGTGATGAACCTACATTTGCTTTTAGAATTTGGATTTTCATATTATAAGAAGAAAGGTGCTGGGCTAAGGATGTGGTTAAACTATAGAGTGTTTGCCTAACATACCTGACACCACGAGTTCCTGGTATCACACAGACATGACTAGACCTCACTCTAAACCAATGTGAAAAAAAATTGGAAGAAAACAAGGACTATAAAGAGAGCCTTCTCTGTAATGGCTCTTGGGTAGTAGCTCAAGGTTCAAGTAGACAGTCAATTGTCTCTGGCTTTAGGGGACTTCTAACTGGACTATAGAGAAGGACACAGATATAAAAATCACAGAATGCTGTACTAAAAATTTCTATAGCAAGAAAGACCTCCTCCCTTTGCCAACTCCTGCCCCGGCTTTATCTGTGGGACTTGAACTGTTCCTTTCCTATGATCAGCCGGGGACTTGTGTTCTGGACACATTCCTCCATTCCCTTGCTCTGTCCTATGTGTTTCCCTTTCACTTGAATCATTCCTACAAGCACCCAAGTGTGTTTCTATTTTCTACTTAACACCTAGGTTGGAGGATGGGGAGGTGAATCAATGGGTAAAAGCACTGGGCACACAACTGTGAAAACAGAGGCAGGCCCTCAGTACCCTTAGTAGGTACTGAGCAGGATGGTTCACCTATAGCCTAAGCATGTGAGTGTCAGAGAAAGAACCACCATTGGAAGGTTTGCTGTCTAGACTAGCTGAATTGATGAGTGAGAGACCTTGCTCCAGTATATAAGAAAGAGAATGACTGAGGAAAATTCTTGTATCAACCTCTGGTCTTCACATTCATGTGCATACATATACATAGCTATCTACCAACATGGAAACCACATAAACACACTCAAAGACAAAAGCATCTCTTGATGTTATGCCCCCAACAAACCCCCATGCTACCATGTCTGCATCTTGTTTCCATGGAAACTCTCAGCCTTCTTATCTTCCTCTCCTATACCTTTCAGGTCAGGCTCCTATCTTCCTGCTTCACTGAAATGCTGCTTATCAGATTCACCAGCAGCCAACATCCCAGGACCACTCTGTTCATCTTACATCCCAGGCACCATATAACATAGTAACACCCCCTATTCTTGAAAGTTCATGAATCCTGATTCCACGGGTCTTTTGTACAGGCCGTATGTTCCTGTCTATCTCACTGGCTAGTCCTTTCAGTTTTCTTTAGAGCTCCTATTTCTAGCTGGCAGGGTGCCTAAAACTCAGTCCTTGGCATCTCTCTCAATTTACACTCCATTTCCCATGGGATATACCACCTGGTTCTCATGATTTTTATCATTTTTCAAACTATACTTTCAAATTTGCCTCTCTCTACTGAGATCTAAACCTGTATGTTTCTCTGCCACTTCTTCACATAGGTGCTGACTAGATCACTAAACTTCCTGTGCTCACTGTAGAACACATAACTCCTCCACCCCATGCACCCTTCCTGCCATGCAGACCTACTCTTCATCTTCCTCAGATATGGATCGACACTATTAAGACTCAGGTTAACAGAAACAAACAGAAACCCCAGTAGTCCTTGGAGACTCTTGGAGACTCTGTCTCCTCTCCACTAGCACTTCTACCAAGACGCACTGTGAATCCTGTGATGCTCAACTGGGTCAGAACTGTGACAGCCTCAGCTCTGGTAACCATTCCCTGTGGCTGCAAACATTTGGAATTTGGTTCCACTGTGCTCAGCATTCACTCTCCACTTGATAGGAAGGTTAATTCTCTCCCTCCCTCTCTCTCTCCCTCTCTCTCTCTCTCTCTCTCTCTCTCTCTCTCTCTCTCTCTCTCTCTCTCTCTCTCTCTCTCTCTCTCTCTCTCTCTCTCTCTCAGTATGATGCTATTCCATTCAGTCCATGTTTAAAGGACACCAATGGCTTCCCAGTGCAATCACAATCTATCAGGCCCTTGTGCACTGTGCATGTCTGTCCTAGCTGCATGGTTGGCTTGTCTCATTCCTACCACAGGGCCACCACACTCGCCATTTCTCTCTCAGAATGATTCCCCACTTGACCATTGCGACTGTTTCCCAGTTCACTTCCTGGTTATCCCTCCCACAGGGCTCCTATGTTCTAGTTCATTCTTTCTGTGCAGTGCTGGAGCTAGAACTTAGACTCACATATGTCAGGCAAGCACTCTGTATCTTCAGCCCAATAAATGTTCTTATGTTGACCACTGTTCATGCTGACTCTTAACTTTTTGCTAAACATCAAATTATTGAAGCATTTGAATAAAGCATTATATGTCTATTTTAAATTTTAGATAAAATAAAGACAACCTTATGAGAAATTATAAATACATAAGAACAATAAAATAATATTTTAGTAAGAATAATGGATAACATAAAAGCCCTTTGTTGTTCATTAGTTGTAATACAGGTAAAACAAATTCAATATAACTCATTGTGTTACCAATCATCTGTTGCTGATGAAACTTGTCCTCCCCTGAACTAAGAGGGTTTCTGTTACTCTAAACTAGGGACATAGACAAGACCAAGTGATCTTGCTGGGGAAGGAGTCAAGAATCAGGGTTTTGTTCTGACAACGCAGATGAATTCAACTTAAGAAAACTTACTCTTTGTTTGTTTGTTTGTGTTTCAGACAGGGGTTCTTTGTGTAGGCCTGGCTGTCCTGGAACTCACTCTGCAGATGAGGCTGGCCTTAAAGTCAGAGATCTGCTTGCCTCTGCCTCCTGAGTGTTGGGATTAATGGGGTATTCCACCATCACCTGGCACTCAATCATCAACGTGTACAGGGCTATCAGGAAGGGTGTTAACAGAGTTAGAATAATGTAGTTCCTTATATTTATCTGCAGACACCAAAAGCTACATACAGAGTTGAAAATGTCAAGTTGTGTATGTGCAATGCAGTGGGACATTTATGTTTGGCATGTAACTCTTGGCTGGTCCACACATTTATCTTCAGTTACCTTGGGCTCATGAGAGTAACTAAATGCAGAAACCAGCTTGGCTCTTTTCTACATGTCTTCCTCATTGGTATCCAAGAAGTCCATTCCCTGCTTGCTAAAAATCCAAGGCTTCCAGCATCCACAAAGCTTGTTGCTGGGTCCCAGAGCTTCTATTTATAGGGGAAAAAGTACTTTCTAGGTGAATCATACTTCTCAAACTAAAGAAGTCAGCTTCTGAATCCAACGTCCCACGCTTTGGAGGCACACTCTAGGCCAGGGCTGCAGGCACCATTTGCAGTTACTCAATACTCCATGACTGACAGTTTGAAGATAGATATTTTTCCCAGATAAAAATAAATGTCTAAATAAGTATAGTAAGATAATTGTCAAATAACTGAAGCTTTAGAATAATAAAACGTATACCACATGTAAAGGCTGACTTAAACCAAGGTACACACACACACCTTTAGAAAACAAATCTGGTACCCTCTGGTGTCATCAGGCACGGTCTACAAGTTCCTCACACTGATCTCTGATTCATCAATCCCAGACCCTAGTGAGGCCAGAGCCTCTGTTCTTTATTTTAAAAAGAAGGTAACAGCAAGGATTATAAGTATAGGTATTTTTGAAAAGTAGACAACTGACCTAGACAGGAGTCGAAGTGTTTGTACTAGGTATGTGTACAGCAGAAAGTCAACGGACTGACACATCTGTCTTAGGGTTCTATTGCTGTTATAATTACCATGACCAACAGAATCTTGGGGGAGAGAGAATTTATTTCAACTTACAGATCTCAGATCATACTCTATCCTGACCGACGGAAGTCAAGACAGGAACTGAAGCAGAGGCCATGGAGCAATGCTCCTTATAGCCTTGCTCTCCAAGGCCGGTTTAATCTGCTTTGTTATCTTACTCAGGACCACCTGCCCAATGGTGGTGCCACCTCCCATGAGATGCGCTTTCCCATGTCACTCACTAATCAAGGAAAGGCTTCACAGACTTGCCCATGGAGCAATCTTCTGGAGGAATTTTCTCAATTAAGTTCCCTCTCCTTAGAGAAAACTGGCCTATGTCAGATTAACAAAATTTGGAACCAGGATACCCAACTAAACAGCATATTAGGGAGCTAGTGACTAGTGTAGGTAAAGACCTCACGTGCTGTTTCCACAGATGTTGGGGCAGGTTCCCATCACCCAGCCTTCCTCTCTCCAGGGGTAACACATGAAGCCTGTTCCTGCCTACTTCTGAGGGCCACCATATTGAGTCCACGCATTAGCATGGCAGCTACCATGATATTACACAGCCCCAAGAGAAAGCTCAAAACAAACTGAATGCCTCGTTTCTATTTAGACATCAGTATCTGCACCATATATTTCCTTTTAAATGCGGAAAGTTCCAGCAGATGAACCCACAGGGTGCAGCTTAGATCCCCTATCGCTGTTCTTGTCCCTGTCTGCAAATGGTCTTTGAATAAAAATTCAACAGAGAGAACTTTTTTCTCTGTACTGTTAGAAAGTCATACATTCTAAAGAAGCTGAGAAACACTCTGGTTCTATAGTGTCATTTACAAAAAAAAAAAAGAATGACTTCCATATACACACCATCAGATTGCATGCGGGGACTTTCTGTAAAGTGATATGTCTGTCTGTCTAGGAATCAGGAAGTTACAAGTATGCTTTGTAACTAGTGTTTCAGTCTGCCTCTGCCGGGGAAAATTTTATATCCCACGATAGTTAGGTCCCCCTATCATTCTTGTTCCTTAAACATCTGACATTTTTAACAATACAAAGACACAAAACTTTGCTTTCAAACTTATTTTCATGATACAACAATGGAATTAATGTGAATTTTAACATTTTAACTAAAAAAGCCACTGAGGTGGCAAGACTTTGGAACTAAATAGTGTTAAGTATGTTACTCTTTAGGGTTCCTGATATTTCTGAATTCCTTTAAAAGTTGTACCCTAAATCTTTTAAATCATACCTTAGTGGTTACTGTGTGTACATACTCTGGGGTACAATCTATGTCACTGGAAGTTCCCTGAATTTTGTCTTATTGATCAACTATGAGCTGAGCAGAACGTGCAGAGGGGCAGCTGGCAGAAAGCTAAGGTGTCAGAAGGAAGTACAGGCAAATGTCAATCAGCAGAGTACAGGCCCAGCAAGAGCTTGTCCGACTCCTTAAAATCTCACGTCACAGAAGGCCAGACACTAAACCCTGTAGTTTAAGTCTATAAAATGCCCATGTTGCTATACTATAACATGTGTGTGAAGTCAGGCATTGCCCATTACTGCTGCCTGAGAAGGTCATTTTGGTTTTCTTAAGAGTAATGCCAAGGGAATAATTTTTACTTTTTATAGTCAAAGAAATTTGTTTGCCATGACTAGTGCCAGGTTTGCTGAGTTAAAAAACATGTAAAAGCTAAGGTGCATAAGTATAAGAACTGATTTATCCTAAAATGATATACAAATCTAGAGAAAATAATGTCCAAGGATGGGCTAACTGAATCTTTCACAGCTACATATTACTCTTGAATAAAATAACTGAAAAAAAAAGCTACTTGCATCAGGCCTGGAACTAGAAAATATTTTCATTATTATTTTATGAATGTGGTTGAATTACATATTCATTCTCTTCTGTTCTTCTGGTAAGAAATAATGCACATGCAAGAGTAGATTCTGCCACTTCACCAGCTTCAAAGATCATTAAAAAAAATTTTTTTTCAATACTCACATCCTTAAATTAGAACTTTGAGTGTGTACTTTTAAGATATTTGACTGCCATTTCAATCTACCTCCATTCTTCAGTGGAAATAATGTAAATTAAACAAAGAAAAATATCTGTATTAAATCAAAACCGAGTTTGGAAGCTTTCATAAAAAACCATAAATCTTATCATAAAAGATTACTTTGCTTAACTTCCCACTTTTGTCACACCATTTGGCACTTTTCACAAGCCAGAATTTTGAATCAATAGCAAAGCCTTGTCTTGATAGATGTGCGAACACCAGCAAGCAGCAGCACGAGGAACAAGGTTCCATTCAGCAGAAAACAACCAGCCTTGCCAGTGTCCTTAGAGAGAGATGGAAATCTGGGTAGAGAATTTTAACAGGCTGGTAAAATATGGAGTTTTTGTGTTGCCCTCTCAGAAAATACAATATGGCCACAAATCAAGAACAGGTTTTGAAAATAAGTGTTGATTATGAAGACTTTATAAAGGTAATTCTGAAGTTGTCACTCAGAGGGAATTTCCCCCATGTGAAATCACAATGCTTTCCATGTCATTCCCTTGGGGAAAGCAAACACTCAAGAATGTGAAAATTAAAAATCGCATTTTACTTTGAAATATAAAAATAAATATATCTCCAAGGAAAGAGAAAAAAAAAACAAGTACATTTAAATCATTTTATTGCACTGGAAGTTGCCAATTCGCCTGTGAGTTGTTTCACTGTGGATGAAAAGAAATCAAAACACGGGACAGATGTTGAACAAACCGCATTTAAGTTCTGTCGCACGCTGGCTTTTCCAAGTGATTTTGGCTCCTCTATTAAATAAGGTGCATTTTGCTTGATTTTGAGAAGGGAAACATCAGGAAATATTTAAAGGCCAATTGCTGCCAATTAACTTTGATCAGTAAAAAGTTCTATTTGAATCTTTGAGATTCTTCTCCTGTCTGAAATAACATACGTTCATAAAACCTAGCAAAGCAACAACTTGATGATTAATGCCTGTTGGCGGCCTTGCTACAAGCTTGCTTAGCTGTGAGAGTTAAATAAACAACTGTCCTGTGAAAGAGGCAGGCAGCAAGGTTATGGTCATGTTTTGTCGTGATGGAGATAGGTAAGAACAATGCCCTTCTTTGTTTGGGACGTAACTAACGACAATCCTGTCTGTTGCCTTCATTCACAGTCAGCTAGACAGCTTAGAGACATTTTCCCCAATAAAATGAGCTGCAGCTAAGACTTGAGAGTCCTAGCAGTCCAAACAGCAAAGGCCTGATGCAAACAATCTCCAATTAGACTGAACAGAAAAGCACAGGCAGAGATTGGTAGGGACGGTGCACAGTGCATGATGCAAACAATCTCCAATTAGATTGAACAGAAAAGCACAGGCAGAGATTGGTAGGGACAGTGCACAGTGCAGATGGTTGCAAAACACCTGCCAGTGTTTAAGGACATATATCTCAATGGTGTTTAGGAATCCAAGACTTATAAATCTTCTGAGAGTCATGCTTGATACTTAGGAATCCTGTCATCAAACTTTAATAATGTATGGTCCGGCTTTAAGTAGCATGAAGAGGAAGTACCTTGCACTATAACCACTTTGTCTCAATATTCCAAATATGGGTTTAAAAGGAGCAATATCCAATCATTCTTTCAGAACCAATCACTTATTTTCAGATATGTTCTTAAAAAAAATTACAACTTACTTCTAGGTCATTGAAAAATAGATGTGTGTCTGCCAAGTTGAAAATCATCTCTTCCATTCGTAGTCCCAGGGAAACAGAAGTAGGTGGATCCTAAAAGGAGAATTTTAAAGATCAGGAATTTGTATGGTCATCTCATTTCCCAGGGAGGGAGTGATTGGAAAGGTGGAGAACACGTACCACTCCAGGAGAGCTGGAAGTCAGCTTAGTGTTGTGAATCATTTACTCTATGTGGAGGCTTGAAGGACCTCCTATAGGAAAGGTACTTCAAGTACATTACTAAGCATTCTAAAGAAATAGCTTACACCCAAGTGTAGAGGTCTTTGACATATGAAGTAGAGGGAATTTATGCTATGATCCATAAAGAATATCTGTACTTACTATCCAAATATTAGAAAATATAGTCTAGACTATGTTCAGAGAGATAACAAGCAGAAATCTTACTCTAGGTGATAAGTCACTCTCATGTTTGTGTGCAATCAGACTGCCTGCCTGATTCCGGTCTACTCAACAAAGGAAGTGGTGGCTGAGCTGAAGTCTTGGTACCATGATCAGTTGAGGCTGATGCTGGGACACCTCCAGGCACCACATAGGCAGTACCATACTGAAGGAAGTGCTAAGCCAAGAGGATCCAGTAACTGCTTTAGAATGCTTCCAGTCATGGCCAGTCTATCTGTCCTATACCTCTGCCTTAATTACATCTACTGGCATTGGTGAACTTGGGGCATATGGAAATAGTATTAATCTTTATGACGATACTGCATTTTTTAATATGTGAAATTCCAGAACCAATATGCTTTCTGGTTACAATCATTTATGCTAAGTAGAAAAAAAATCTTAGTTAGAAAGTATTAGAAGGAATATATAATCAGTTTCTAAAGCTTTTATTGGCACCCCAATAACCATTCTGTATATATACTATTTTAGCTTTTTCCAAAGAATAATAATTTCTTACAGTAATATCATGTAGTTATATTTTATTATCACTATAAACATTTGGAATAAATATAGAATCTACCTAACAGGAGATTGTAATATACAAATTATTCCTTCAGGTGGGCCACCAATGCAGCAGGGGGTACCCTGTGTCTCGTTATAGTCTTGGAGTCAAGAACCTAAAATTCAAAGAAAACCGCATTCCTCTCTATCACTACTGCTCAACATGGAGGACACACACTTTCCCCACTGTTTACACACTCTGTTGCTGATCTCAAGACTCGTTCACAGCTTTGAACACTGTCCATGAGTTCAATAAAACATGTCCTGGAGGAACCACCACAGGACTCACACAGGACTCACCACAGCAACTCCTGCTTTGGGAGCCTGTACCAAGCATAGAAGAGGAGCTAAAAGAGACCAGCTAGGGCCTTCCTCAACTCGCACATAGACTAACAGAGCAACAATCACAATAAGAGTCTTGCCTCTCACTTTGCCATGATCCTGCCATCTTTATACACCTAGCAGAGAAAAGGAAGCTGAGATAGAAAGAAGGATGGGACACAGACTCTGCACTCCTCTCTGGACAACCAGCTGAGCTCAGCACCTCTGATCAGCCCAGTCCTACTAGCACCACCCACTTCACTAGCTCTGCCCAGATTGTTAGATCTACCCAGCACCACCTACTTCTTACTTTTGTAGAGATGAAAAGGAAGAGGGCATGGAAATGTGGAAGGACGGCATCCCTAGCCTCTCCATTGCTCTGCTAATTGACTGACAGTGGAAAGATAGACAGTACAGTCAAGAGTTGGAGAAATGTAAGCAACTCCCGCACACTTCTCATCAGGTCGTTCTGACGGTTCATCTTCCTTACATCATCCTTGTTTAATGCCTCCTAATATCTAAGAAAGTTCTCGTGTTGTACAAGGATGTTTACAAATAAGTAAAACAGACAGACAGCTAACTCACTAGCTCTTGGTTTAGAGGAAACTGTGCTCAATATATATCCTAGAAGAAACCAACACTCAAATATCCAGAACAGAACTGATTAGCTAGGACAGTTCAAACAGCTGTTTCTAAAGCAAACCATCAGGCTATGGTGTACAGAGGCCCTAGGCCAGTGGCTCTCAGCTCTCCTAATTCTGTGACCCTTTAATACAGCTCCTCAGGGGACAGTGACCCACAAGTATAAAATTATTTCATTGCTATTTTATAACTTCATTTTCATTGCTACTACATAACATGTAATTTTGCTACTGTTACAAATCATACTGTAAATATCTCATATATGACCCTATGAAAGGGTCATTTGACACCCAAAGGAGTGACACCCACAGGTTGAGAACCACAGCACTAGTTGTTCAAGCCAATGAAAACACTCTGTCTTGCTACAGAGCCCTGCCAGCCAGTCTTTTTATGTGGGGAGGGTAGAGACTTACCATATCTATTTAATTGCCAACCATGAAATAAATGTACCTCATAGTACTGCTGCTGTTAAAAAGCCTTGTTTCTTCAGATATGATTGCTTATTTACATGGGCATCAAAAGAATTCCTCTATTGCTTGTTAACATGTAGTATGCTTTAACTTTTCTTTATAAATTACAGAAACAGCTTGTTTGCTATTAATAGCTTTCTTTCATGGCTTTTATACCTGCCACTTTATGGTACTGTTTCAGAAACATTTCCTACAGCAAAAATACACTTTGGCAGTTAGAAAACAGGAGAGAAATCTAGACTAGGAAGGAGGTTTGTGGAGAATAGTATCCTTGGACATCTTTTAAAGATGTTAAAGAAACAAGCAAAACCATGATCTAGTCCTCTCCCCTCCCCTCCCTTCCCTTCCTCTCCTCTCTCCCCATCTCTCTCCCAAATCTAGACCCTCCTCAGCTGTTACAGAAATGAAAAGAAATAAATGAAATAAAAGTTTGGCAAAACATACCATTTCTTGCTACCTGGAGCATCCTCTGGTGTTTTCCAAGCTTACTTTACAGTTTGCAAAGTACAGCCCTAGAAGGTCCCTCCTCCTTGGCATCCCAACATTTTTAAGAGCTAGATTTATGCATGGAAATTGACCCAACAAGTGCAAAGCCACCTCACACCGTTTCACCCAAGGGAGACTAGCAAGGGAGATAGACAGCTTGCCTGGATTTGCCTATATAATTTGAGCAACCAAAATTATATCAGGACAGATTTTATTTTCCTATCATAATAAATATTATTTTAATACCTTTACACATGCCTGATGTAAATTAAATGTGAAGAGAGCTAATCCTGGACCATTAACAAGTCAGTCTTAGCTGGGCAGGTTATTTTGGAAAATTCAGAAGAAGAAACAAAACAAAACAAACAAACTCTCCACATTCTTGGACCAAAAGTGAGACATGGAAATCACCATGTCTTTGGCTTAATTTCACTTTTCTTGAAATATGCACCTCTCTTGCAATAACAGATTCCAGGCCTGCAGTTATAAAAAATTCAGAGCTTTGCCCTCTCTTCAAAGTGATATCTCTTTTTAAGAAAGACTCGTTACCAAATGTTCCCATTGTCCCTCAGGGGCCTTTGCCACTGCTGTTCTCTTCTTGGCATTTCTCAAGCATTGCTTCCCTCTTACAACTTGAGCTTTGTCCTCTTCTTGTAAGAAGTAGCAAGTCACATCTTCTTCTAAGAAGAACTCATTGCCAGATGTTTCCCTTGTTCAACTTCTGAGGCATTCACCACTGCTGTCTACTCTCTCCTTGACATTTCTGCTCTCCTGGTGTCAAGGACACCATTGGTCTTTTCTGTGTATGCACTTAGAATCTTACTATCTGTCATTTGGTTAGAATCTGATCATCTATCAATCATTTGGTACTCATCCTTGGGCCTCATCTACTCTACAGTCAATTCAGGCCACCATGAGACCTAAAGAACCTCCTGGCCACAACCATATCAGACTTGAGATATTTGCTATTGGACCACAGATTTATCAGCTGTTGTCCCCCTGGCTATAAAGCATCTGAATCTCAAATGTCTGTCAAGTCAAGTTCATCATATTTCCTTATGCCTGATGTATCCCTTCTTTATAAGAGTGATATCCTACCAACCTCAAACTGTGGCATTTTAATAAACAGCACTGCATCCCTAAAACAGGCCAGTCACACAGCCTGTTCAACCTGAACTTTCCGTATTCCCTACCTTCTTTCACATCTCTACTCTGTGGTTTTGCTTCAGTTATGGGTCTTTTCATTGTATCTATCACTGGGATCTATTTCTTAAGCTGTCCTTCTCCCACTTTTTAAAAACAAATATCCAAACATTATATCTTAAACAAAATACCCATAAATGTCTTATTTGTGTTTACTTCTCCAGTATATGCAATGTTTTTGTTTGTCACAAAATACTTTCTTATAAAAAAATAGGTAGTCAGAAGACTGATATCTACTATATTATATGGCTGTATTTAGCTATTTGTTATAATAGATATAGTTAATTTATTCTATAAATAGAACCTAAATACATCAATTCAGATGGATATAAATTCAAACACATAAACATATATGAATTTGAAGATGTTATGTGTTTAAATATATTTAATTATCACATAATAACAAAGCAAGTAGTTCTGATGAAAATTCTCACCATGTCTGAGGCAAAGGAATTCTCATCAAGGGATCTATTCCCAGAGTTTTCCTACATTATTATATTCTGTTCTCTGATCAACCTATGTTTTCATGCCCTTCCTGGACACTATTTCCTCCAATTCAACATGATTTGTTTTTCTCACCAGGCTCTGCAGTAACGTGGGTACAAGACCATTTTATTTGGCAGTTAAATTTGGAAATACATGTGAAGTTATAGACTGGTATGTGATAGATTATAAGCAGCTAAGGCCATTCCAACTACTGCTGTCATCTCCACCACTGATATTATAGCCACAGCTGTGTGATTGTTCAAACACTGGACTGCACATTATGGCTGCAAGAAAAACATCAGATCCTACATCCAATCTGAATGTGAAGTTTAAGCAAGAGCTGTTCTAAGAAGGTCCATCCTCTGAATTTCAATAGACATAAGTCAATGAATCATTTCTATGGACCTTGAGAGTCCTCTAAAGTCGTATGGTAAAATCTTCATCCATGGAGTTGTATGCCAGAAGGCAGATAGTAGAAACTTTAAGAGCTTGGCCCCACCAAGAGGTTCTCAAGTATGTTGGGCATGTATTTCAAGTGGAAAGTGAAACCCTCTTTTTCATTTCCTAGGCATATGAAGACTCGCTTGTCTTTGCTAAATTCCCCTACTAATATGTGCTGCCTACCCCAAACAAGAGTTCATTCTTGGATGGCTGCTTCCAAATCCAAAAACCAGAATATACCCCATTTCTTTATAAACAGATTAGTGATTTGTGGTAGTGTTAGAAAACTGAGAAACATGGACACTTATAAGAGTCAATGCTATGGTTAGGAAATCATGAGTTCAATTCTATTGTAGTTATTACACCAAGGCACATTCTATACATTTTTTATACAACTTTTCATGCCAATATTTTGAGAATAGCAATGTTTTTCAGACTCTAGTGAAGAGAATGCTGGTTTTAGTGGAAGCTCAGCTGAGATATTCATCACAACCACCCTTAGGGGGGATTCCCATGAGTTCTCTTTAGGGCACACAGTTGTTTATCAGCATATGGATGGCACAACTCCAGGATGGTAGCAATGGTGTCCAATACCCTGAAAATCAAGGGAATTAGGAAAAGAGGTCATGTCAATAAAATCTACACATGTTCATGAAAAATAAGAGGTATATGTAGATATAGACATAGTTTGAAAGCCAAGAAAAATAGGATGAACTGTAAAAATAAATAGAAAGCTTTAACAAGGACACTCCACAAACTAAGGGTCAAAGTGAAAGGCCTGGGCTTAGTGGTGATACTCCTCAAGTTCACAGCTGACATCACACTCAATGGTTAACATCTAAAAATGTTCTAGGATCAGCAATAGGCAAGGACACTGCTCTCAACACATCCATTTATCACACTGGAAGGCTCGAGAAAAGCAACTATACAAAAGGACAAATGAAAGATTTGTTTGCAGTGATTCACTTCTATATGGACAATAGCCCAAATAGCCTGGAAAATGCTAGAAGTCACACACTCAGCATACCGTCAAGATACACATTAACATGGAAATTAATTGTTTTTCCATACTCTAATAGTCAATCAGGGACAGAAACTAAGAAAAACATTTCATTTACAATAACAACTATAAAAGTAAACAAGTAACTGTGAAGAAACCAAGGAGAAAAGAACCAATGCTTGCAAAGTATGAACTGAAAATAAGAAAAAAATTAAGTAAAAAAAAAAAGAAATGCATAGAAAGGTAATCCCATGTTCATAGATACCCAGAAAATGAGAGGTAACAATAGAATTCTTCTTATACCTGGTAATAGGTTAGTGTCCATGATGCACAGAAAATGGCTTCAATTCTAAGAATTACAACAGCCAGGATGTTGGACAGTCTTGATTTATTTTCCTTTGCTTGTGATACTTTGGATTGAAAAGACTTTTTAAAATCCTTAATTACATCTAAAGCCATTTAACAAAGATTTTTAAACCCTCCTGAAAATGCACATGCTGGGGCTTGGGTGATCTGCACCCAGAGTGAGAAGCTTAGCACAGCACAGGAGTTAAGTCTCTGTTCTGCCTGTGTTAACTTGGCTTGCTTCACTGTATAGTGTTCTTCCCTGGAAACAGGAATGCCTATGCCTGTAACTCAATCCATGGGGTCTTATCTCACTCATTTCTGATGCTATTCTCACACTGCAGGGGCAACCTGCTGCAGAGGATCAATCTAAGTGTACTCAGAAATTACAGTAATACTAGTGTGCCTCACTAGGGCTGCTGGCATTTTGTTTTTGATTGTGGGACTCCTAAAGATCCTGAGTGAACCCTCTCCATTAGCCACAATACCGGTCATTTTTGATCTCTATTACTAGACATTTCACACTACACAGATATTCATAGCTTCTTGGAAGTACTTCTCATGGCTAACCCAGGGACATGGGATGCCTCATTGCTATTGTTAGTCCTGGGCATATTCTGCAGTTTCACTACTAGTTATGTGGTGACATTGGTTTCATTTCACACCAATAGCAGACTATTGAAGCAATAGTCTTTGGCATTCTTTGGCAAGAGTCACCTTTATAAGAAATTTCTTGGGGGCAAATATTGTGATTATGTACCTGTAACTATGCAGGCCTCAGTACAAAGCAGAGGCATGGGGAGGTATGTGTCCTAGGTACCACAGCAGCTGCAGCCCTGAGGCTTTGTCTGTACTCATGAGAAGGCCACTTATGTGCAGTCCCATTTTCTGATTTACTTCATGGGTGTTTTAGTCATGGCTGAGCTACTCTATGACACAGGGAGAGACATTGTGTAATCCACTACTTCTACTTAGACAAATTCTTTCACTGGAGTTTTAAAGTTTAGGTAGTCCTAACAGGGTATTAGCAATAGATATCACACAGTAGTAAAACACATTTGGTTCATTGTTCCGTGGGACTCACTTGATTCTGATGACTAACATCAAGTCCCTGTTCCCATCTTGGCTCATTCACACTGAAAATGGCTACAGTTATGTCTTTGATGAAATTCTGCTGTTTTCACATAGTATTTGAACTTAACTACTGTGTAAGTAAACAGTTTGGCAGTGCTAAGCCGTCATCCCTAATTATATTGCCTTTATCAGCAAATTATACTATTTTATGTGACAGTTGTTACGATTAGCTTTCACATTCTAAAGGAAAGAGCCAACAGGAGTTCTTTAATTTACTGACTGAAGTGCTGAGTGACAATATCATGAAGTTGCTTGGTCATTCTATGTGGAGCACAGCTTGGTGAAATGATCAAAGAACAGATTTCAGTGCTTTTGAAAGAAATGACAAAGCAGTCATAAGCTTGGTCTTCCTGATAGCCTTGTATAAGTATACATAACTTTCTTATACATTGGCAGCTTCATCTGTGACAACATAATCCCTTTACGCCTAGAGAACTACCCAGAGCCAGTTGGCCCACGCTGCTTGATCACAGTTCACAGGACCCAGCACTGCTGAGCAGTCAGAGCATCTGCCGAGGGCTCATTCCCTCATTTTCTTTGCTACTGCTCTTTGACCAGTTTGGGTTCTCGCTTCTGGAGCTTCCTGCATGCCCATAACAGTGAAGGACACTCATCAAGCACATTGCAGCAAATAGTACACAACAGACCAGCAGAGTTTCAGCAGAGTTTCAGCGAAGCCCACAAGTGTCCTGTCTACCACTGGAGAGTTGCACACTGGATACTGTGGTCACAAACAGCCAAAGCAAGAAACATGTAACACTCCTCAACAACTGGCTTCAGGCCACACTACACTCTATTTTTAGTGGTAAATACAGCCCCCTATAGTCCGGAGACCACCTCGTAAATTTGTTTTTATTCATTTTCTCAAAGAGGGAGAGGGGAAACAACTTTTGGCTCAGTGCTTGCTGCCCCTCAAGATTCAACAAAAGTCAGAAGCTTGAAGGAAATCCCATTTCTTTTTTTGGCTTTTACAAATGGGATACTGAATGTTTTCTGCACATAAAAGCAAAACAATCTTTCTCCTTTGTCTACAAAGCTTAAATCTAGACATTTCTCTAGCAACCACCACAACTTTGTATGAAACTGCATTTTAAAAGTTACATCCTGAGCTCCTTAGGGTGACTGATTAAAAGCCAAACATCACAGTAGATTCATGCAGTCTAAAAGTTATTTCAGTTTTATTATAAAAATCTTTATTATAAATTCATTATCTTTATATAGAAATGTCAGTGAAGAGTTTTCATTGCTTGGGGAGCCTGAAAAATTCTTCCAATTCTGATGAACTTCTGACTTAGAAGCCATGGTTAATTAAAAACCAGAATAACTTACCAAGTAAATCCTAAGTTAACTAAATCAAATCAAAAGAAAAGAAGAGCCCCCTGAATTTTGCTCTTTGCATTGTTATCATGCTCCCATTTTCAATGTAAAGTATGCTTACAATATATGCTGTCTACTGCATAGCTCTTTCCCATGCATGCATCCTACTATTCCTTCAAAATCAAGGCGACACTGATCCTTAGCAATCACTCTGCTGCTTTGGAGGGCAAATTAAAGTGTCTCCAAAGCATGCCCCATTCTTTAAGTTGCTATTTATCCATCTTAAACCTAAGAAGACAGGAGCTTCTACAAGACGGTTCAACTTTTACAGAAATTACAAGCAGGCGCTCTGGATATGGTACTTATATTTTGAATTCACACAAGCGCACCTAGGGCTGTGTGAAATGCTATCTGCACTGGTTCTATGTGGACAGGAAGCAATCACTGCTGGCTGGTGACATATGAGCAGGCTTACAAGGGTTTGTCAGCTCAATGTGAAAACCATGCTCAAACCAAGCACAAATCTTTAGGGGAATATCAATCAAATGAAAGGAAACAAATATTTGTTTAAGCCCCTTAAACAATACCTTATTTAGAATGCTAATACTACAGCCACAAACAGGGCCTGGCTGTCATTTAACAATTCCCTCTATTCAGGAGCTTTTGTTTTCAGAGAAAAGACAGCTGGAAAACAGGAGCAGGCACTTTAAGTACTGACCTGGTCTATTCTTAAAGCTCCATGCTAGTTGTTCACTGGATGAAGTTTGATGGTACACTTTGTAAATTGCTCACTTATCCGAGAAGAAAAAAATATTGTGAGATGTTTATTTCTTTTACAAAACATTGTAAAAAGGTTTCTCAAGGGTATGTTCTACTTCTAAGTCCCATGTCTCCCCTGAAGTCTCTCTTCCTACCTGACAGGCACCCAGGGGGTGATGGCTTTGTAGGGGGTGGGAAGGCCCTCTCACTGGGTAGCTGGGGTGAAATGCTGTTTGGAGTGTTAGGTGTAGTTCTATTGTCAGTTGGGAAATAATCCATGAGAGCTTGCATACTTTCGAGAAGCAGGCCATGGTTCAACTATTGCCTGATTAAGTTGGACACAGAAAATCCAACGATGTAAAGTAGGTCATTTTACCTGACCCTAGCCTGTGTTCATTTTTTTTTCTTACTTAAGAGATGCCCTTTCAACATCAGGGAAATAATACCCTTGTTGTAGAGAATTAAGAGAAAGACCTTCGCCATTGTAAACATTAATTTCAATTGTGGAGCAAATCCAATGAATTCCAAACCTGGAACAATTGCCAAGACGTTGGTATAAAGAGGAAGGAAAAGGAAGAAGAGCAGTGTGCACCCAGCCAATTGGCCTCCACACTCAGAGCCCACAGATGCCAGGGGCAAGACCCACAGCTAAATCCAATCAAAGGACCTATCAAGATCTCATCTGTGACCACTCTCCCAACTCTCTTTCTCCTTTCTAGTGTTACGGCCACTCTTTAGACCTTTATTCCTTCCTATGCTAAGCTCTGCACAATGATTTTCTTTGCTATTAGATTAGTGTCAGCTGTACATTTCCATTGTGGACATCATGTGATATTTCTCATGGCATCCCCATGCTCACAGAATAAGTTCTTCACACTCTATTCTGCCCACAACTCTCCATTGCGGGTGATGGGCCAATGTGAAGACTATGTTCTATTCCTGGTGCTGTCTGGTAATAGATGTACTTCCTTGTGTGAGTAATGTTAAATTTTCCCTGACAATTTTTTTCACTGAAAGCCTTAGAAGTTGAATGAAGCTTCACCAGCCTTATTACCATATTGATACATTTTCTGCTATTCATTTTCTCCAAGGATGATCCTCTATGCTTTATAGATATGGCTTTTTGGTATATATTCTTGTTCTAACAAAATGTACAGGGCCACCCATTATATGCACTTAACCTAAAAACAAGAAATAATGGGTTTCAGACAGGCAATGCTATCAGTACATTTTCAAATGCTTTGCATTGTTTTACAGCAATATCTAGGATTGCTTCCACATTTTAGATGGGGTTATCAAAGAGGCAGAAGTGACTGGGATCCAAGGTATTTTTTGCAAAGCTTCGGAGAAAGGGAGATGGCTGGTGATGGCAGGCCAGAACAATGGTGGGGAGTTGTTATGATTCTGCTCCTTAGCTGCATTCCAGTTTGCAGTGGTGAGCAAGCAAAGCAAGGCTGTCCTGATGAGGGCAGCCAGTTAGTCTATTAGAAGTACCTGAAGTTCTGAGTTAAGAGGAAGTTGATGGTAAATAAAGGGAAAGGGTGTGGTGTTGGGACAAGGGTGATGACAGAGGAAGAGGAGGCCCATTCAGTTGGGCATGTCTTTGTGATGTTCAAGAAACATATTTTCACCTAAGTTTGTTTTCATTTTGTTTTTGTGGTGTTGTTTTTTGTTTGTTTGTGTTTTGGCTGCCCTGGAACTAGCTCTATAAACCAGGCAGGCCTCCAACCCCCAGAGATTCACCCGCCTCTGCCTCCCTCCCAAACGCTGTGGTAAAAAGCTGTGCGCTGCCACTGCTCTGCTTGTTTGCAGGTTTTATATTGTATGCCATTCCACAGCACCCGCAGGGCACGTTGTATTTGGAACCATATGATATCTTCTCATTTTGACCCAATTTAACATTAACATACAAAAAAAAAAAAAGAAATCCTTTGGGATATCTGTCTCCTTCCAGGTCCCCAAGCATAAGGTTGGGGATTTTTGTTAGGGCGATTAGAGCCCCCAGGGAATGTGGAAATGATTTGGGTTCACTCACTGGTCAGAATTGAAAACTATCTCTGTGACTGCCACATGTTCACTAAACAAACTCATGGTCTGTTTCCTTCTGTGCACAATGAGAGATGTCATGTGCTACTTCTAGTGCTGTCTACGACGCCTTCCCTCATACAGCTCAGCTTTTCCTCTCTATGGACTGATTGTCGCCAATGACAAGAATCCCAGAAATCTCTATACACTGACCTTTGCATCACCAAACCTTGCTTAAACAAAGCCTGGAATATGCAGTCAAGAGCACTGAATAATCGCTGGATCATGTCGCAAATAGAAGAGTTTCATTGTGTTTGCACCATTGCCTATTAAGCCTGATGTTAGAAGGCATTGCATCCTCTCTAATGAATTTGCTGGCCTGAACTTCACCAGGCTGATGCTTACTTCCATGGCTTGATTTCACGGCCAGCCACAGTGCTGCTGTGGTCCCCATATTCCAAAGGGATGAGGAAAAGGAATCAGAGCTAACTCAAAGTTCAGAGGAGAGGATAAACCTTTCTCTTAAGAGGCAGAAAATCAATATTTTAGGCTTACATTTCCTGTGGCACATATTTTTGTTTTGGTTTTAAAAATACTTTACAAAAATAAAATAAGCCTCTTGGCTTAAAGAAGCTGCATAAAGCAGGCTGTGGGGCATATCTGGCCTGTGGACCAGGTCTTTCAGACTCTGGTCTAAATGTTGAAAATTGTGAGATGTGGAAATTGCATGAAATACAAATCCTAAAAGTGTAGATCTGGCTTTCTTGGAACACGGCCCTGTTTGTTTCTGCACCATCTCCAGCTGCTTGAGCACTGACAGGGAAGAAGGGGCTACTTATGCCAGGACTGGGACTCTGGTCTAGTTCCAAAGTAGAGGCAACCATTATACGTGTCTGGACCCTCTTGGGAATTTAGCATTGTGTGTCAAACAAATAGGAAGGAGCAACTATCATCACTGACCAACTGGAATACCCAGATGAAATGGTCTAGAAGAGCTGCTCTTATCACTACCCCAACCCACATGCAGTAAATGCTTATTTCCACCAGAGAGGCTTAGGCAGCATAAGGTCACAGTGACTTTAGAGAGCCTCTTAGAACCTTGGCACATTCTACCACAAACACTCAAAGCACAGCTGCAAGCTCACCAGGTGGTATGCCTTTCTTCCTATTGGTTTTTGCTATTAATGAGACATGGTGTAAGTGTTGGAGCAATCCTTCCAGCCAAGCAGTAAGCTCAGTGGATGAGCAGTTGACTCTCAATCAGAATATGAACTTGGAACTGAGACAGATATACTCGAACTTAAATCTCCAATTTCTCTCATAGCATAAGACTTGTCACATATTGCAATTCATGAGGTTTAAGCCACTGGCAATCTTGGAGAGATTCAAGAATTTTGTTGTTGTTGTTTTCTGATACTTAAGGCAAGGGATTTGCTGCTGCAGTTGTAGTTAACAATAAAGTCTCATCTATATTCAAATCTATGTACTTATCATTTGATATAAGCCAAGTATAATATTCTGTTTTAAATATTTTGTATGTGATCTCAAATCCTGTTGATTCATAATCTATAATTTAAGCTTAGGAACAAGCGAGGCTACATGCCTGTAATCCCAGCACTTGGGAGGTAGAATCAAGAGGATTAAGGTGTTTGAGGTATCTCTTGGCTTCATAGGTAGTTTCAAGTCAGCCTGGGCTACATAAGACTGTCTCAAACAATAGTACCAGCAGCAACAAGCTAACAAACACATAAAGAAAACAGCCTATAAACTTGGAAAGACAGCTTAATAGCATCACTATTGAATTCAACGAGTGTCAGACAGTTAGGTTTGAGGAGGACCCACAATTAAACCCGCTAAGCTTTCTGCTATCCTCTTCTATCTTGTGTTTATGCTTTGTTTTTTGTATAATATTAATTTCCACATTAACCAAAACTCCAGGGACGAGGGATACTAATCAGCAATAAAGAGTGTTGTGCTTGTAGACAGGAGCCTAGCATGACAGCCATCTGAGAGGAATTACCCAGCAGGTGACTGAGACAAATGCTGATATCCATAGACAAACACTGGACAGAGGCTCAGGGCCCCTATAGAAGAGTTAGGGGAATAGGCCCTCAAGGTGACAGCAACCCCACAGGAAGACCAAAAGTGTCAGCTAACCTGGACTCCTGGGAGCTCCAAGAGACTAAGCCACCAATCAAAGAGCATATACAGACTGGTCCAACCTCCCCTTCCTGCACATATGTAGCAGAGGCTACCTTGTCTGGCCTCAGTGAGAAAGGCTACACCTAATCCTGTGGAGACTTGATGCACCAGGGTGGGGAATAACCAGGAGCAAAGGGGTAAAGGGCATGGGCGACAAAGGGATGAACTCCAAGAGGGCAGACATGGAGGAAGGGCAGCATTTGAGATGTTAATTGATGAATTAATTAGAATGGTATTTAATAAAAGGAAAAATAATGTTTCTTATAAGCAGGAAAAGAAAAAGAGTGGCATATTGAGGGATCAAGGTACTTGGGTAAAGACACAACATTTTCTCCCGAGCAAGGACTCTGCTTGAGTCATCTACGTAAGAGCAAGTAAATACTGTTAAGTTTGGGTTTTATAATTCAATATTGAAAATTAGATTATATTGTCTGTTTTAAGGAGAACAATCTATTGGGGGGAGGGACCTACATTTTCTTTAGTCAAATTTAGGAATTTTGATTTAGCTTGGAAACAGCTTTTAAAAATGTAGTAAACAAAAGTGGCTAGAATACAGATTTCTAAAACTACAGACAGGAAAGACTAAGGAGAGACTCTATGTTCCTGCTTGTAAGTGTTGTTTCTTCCCTCTGCTTTGCTAGGCTATACAGAGCACCTTCTTTTTGTCCTTACCACCTTTGTTACAAAACACTTCCATATAACACCCAGCATACCTTTTTCCCACAGCTAGGATTACACAGAAGGTAGGACATTCTCAAAGCTTTGCAGGGAGCTATATATTGCTATAACATGCCCTAATTTTGCATTCTATCTACCAGATCCTGTATCCCCTTACTAAATGGCCCACTCATTTAGTTGCCTAAGCTACTGTGACTAAGCTCCTTCTCAGGTATCTGGTTCCCATAGAAACAGAACAGCCACCACTTTGTCCAGCTTTCACTTCTTTCTATGCATGTAGAGGAAGGTGGAGCCACATACTTCCCCAACAATGGCCAAGAACATAAGTAAATCTGCACTCCAAAGAGACAGGTTGTCACTAAGCTACTTTTAGACTATGGGGAACAAAAGGGATGCAAGCTATTCCAGTCTGCTTGTTTACTATCTTTGTTTGGAAGAATTCTGAACAAACCTCATAGTTTTCAATTTGAGAACAACTTCAACCCAATTCTAATGTCCCCTACAAGAGTAATATAAAGTAAGTCCTCTTGCATAATTCTGGCTGCCTCTCACTTCCTTAGCAGTGAATATCCCTGAAAGTATCTCCAGCAAGGAGACAAGTTGGTCATAGCATCCAGCACAGAAAAGATGCTAGACACGTGTTTGGGAGGAATCAGACAAGGAGGTGAAGTGCTTCTAACTTGCACAGTATTAATGTTAAACCTAGTGCCCACAACTCTGGGCAGTTCTCCAAAGAACACTAGGTTTACCTGACAGCTGCCCTCTTGTTTTGTCTAAGAAAGTATGTCAAAACTATCCAAAATTTCACTAACACCCATATCCCCAGGATTTCCTTACAATCAGTCCATCCTACATGTGACTATTCTCTCACTCTCAAAGGATACAGCCCAGAAATTACCCTTCTCTTTCATCTACTTTGTTCTGTCCTCTGCCCCAGTCCAAGTCTACATCCTACTCACTACTCACGGCACAATCCAAAATCCAACCATTCTCTCTAGAGTGATCGTAAACCAGATTATTTCTCTTCCCCTGTCAATAACTCTCCATGCACATGTAAAGTAATCTAAAACTTTAAATTACCTTCTGCCCTGAGTAGCCCTGCAAACCCCACCAGTGACTTCCCCCAATTCTAATAATGAAATCTGTCTTCATGCAGATGGCTGGGAGACCCTGTATGAACTTCACTCTTCTCCCTGACCACAACTTTAGAAAGGTTCCATCTCCAATGCTACACTGCCACTCAAGCCCCTTCATCCCTCAAACAGCAAACTCTTCAGTATTCCTGCACTTGGTATTTCTTCTGCTTAAAACCATTTCTCCTCGTGGGCACAGTGACCTGAGGCCATGATGGCTTCAGAAGCAACGTTACATGCAGAAAGTTTTCCTCAAACGTATTGCCTGGCATTTATAAGACTACTCAATAGTAGAATCCTGGGATCCCACATGGTAGATGTAGAAAACTGCCTCCCAAAAGTTGTCCTATGACCTTCATGTTCATGCCATGGCTTGTATGCACATGTACACACACACACACACACACACACACACACACACACACACACACACACACACACACACAAATAAAAGCAATAAATTGAAAAACAAAATGGGCTTCCTGAAGCATAAACCCCATCAATGTGTCAATGAATGACCCAATCAATGTCCTAGTCCACAGAATGTAGATTTATGAAAGTAATAGAAGAAAAAAATCAACAAAATAGCAACTATATCATTTGCCCTACTACAATAATAGTAAAGAAGAAAACAGATAGAATCTTATTTGATGAAGTCACAAAATAAAAATGGCTGACACTTTCAGAACCCCTTTAATACATAGGGCATCACTGAGAGAGCATTTTGCTTCTACATTGCTAAGAACTGAAAGAAAAAATTCTTAAGCCAAAGGTCCTAATGTTGGTGGGAACTCCACATGCAAACCAATGATTTATGGCCACAGGTGCCAGAAGGTCACTAGGCTGTGTGGTGCCTCCACTTTGTTATCCACTGGCCTTGGCTGTGGCTCTGAAAATAGAGGCCGCTTTTTCTGTCTATCAGTGTGGGAAATAAAGGCTTGTGACTTTCTGTGTGGTTTTCAAATGCTGCGTGTGTGAGCAGCTACTCTTTTCAACACTTCTGAGTGAGCTCCAGACACCACCAGCTTTCTTCTTTGTGAGTAACTGAGAGCATCCTGAGACTTAGGTAAGATGGTTGTCAAGGCTCTACTCTTTATAGGCTATAGTTAGCTTTATGTGGTAGTTTTTAAAATAGTGATTGATACTATTATAGGACAATTTTGTACTGTACCTAATACAAAAACACCACCACCAGCCTAGCTAGAATTTACTGACTCCTCACTGTGTGTTCACTGCCTAGTACAAGTTTCTTTCTTTTTTCTTTCTTTTTTTTATTTGGTATAGGGGGTTGCTGATGGATTATATGACATAATTTCCATTTTCTTCTCTCAGGGAATGTATTTAAGCATAAGATGGGCTATATGGGGTTTCATATAAATGGCTGAATACAAACTCAAATGATGGTATTATCCAGTTCTTATAGAAGTTTGTGTGTAAATGTACATGCACAAACACTCCAAGGCTTTAATAATTAGATCTCTTGCTAATAATTTGAAGCTTGGACTGTGAAGCTTAAGGGATAATGTCTCTCACCTCCAGACTTAAGTCAACCTCGGGGACTAAATGTATTTTTATTGAAATAAGTATTTGTTAAAAGAATGAATATACTATCATATCTATAGTGAAAGTTTGTTATCTTTTACAGTATCAGTTTTGATGTTGATAAATCTCTGGTCTCACTGATAAAAGAATTTAGTGCCTTGGTTTCCAAACCAATCTTACTTTTAAGGATCTAGGAATTATTATTTCTTTAGTCATTAAAAAATTATATGTATATATTTGTATGCATGATAATTTTAGAAAATACCAATGTCCAATTTAAAAAACATGGTTTCGCATGCCTAAAGTGTTTTGAAATCAACAAGCAACACATTGCAAACAATTTTTAAGGTTTTAGGAAGCCCAAATAGCATAACATGGGAAACCGATCTCTGATATTATTCCTTACCAATTCGCCAAAATAAATACCACAATAGACAGATTAAACAACTTTAATAAGGGAGGATTAATATTACTGTTATCTAGGAGCTTAGTATCACACACTATTTACATTAATTTAACCCCAACAGAAAAGGGTCACATAAAAGCATCCATAACAGGAGTCTTAAAAGCAAAATTCCAAGCCTGCTAATCACTGCAGACAACAATGAGTGATACTTGCCCCCACTGAATGTCTTAAGAATAAAAAAAACAGAGCAGATAGCAAAAGCACAACCAAAAGTCTTAGCTTGTTACATAGTTTAAGAAATATCCAATCTCTTTTCCCATGGTGGTGGTGGTGAGGACCAAAGCATAAGCCGAGTGCAATCTGTCTCACTTTAAAGTCATAAAAATAATCTTTCCTCTTTCCCACTTGTACTTTTGCCTTACTTATGTCTTTGACCACACTAATAAATTATGCTCCTTTTTAGATCTTAAATGCATTGCTTAAACTTAAAATGCCATTCACTGGGCAAAAATGAGTAAGTAAATTCAAGGCACATTTACTCTAGAGCAATTCAAAGCTGGCTCTGGGGGTACTCACCCTCCCATATCTGTTGGCATAGGACCCCGTGAGCAAGGAGTGGAAAACAATGATCGTCTCGTCCAGGTCCCAGATGAACACTCTCTACGAGGGAAAAGCCAAGTCAATGCACCTTTGCTCTGGTTGGTAACTGCTATCAGTTAATATTGACATGACATGGAGTTTCAAAATGATATATTCAATGAAAGATCTGAATTTATGCTTTTTACAAACACGGATCTTCCTAAGGGCATCTCCCAGCTGTCAGGATGAGGTACAGGAGGACAGCTGTGCTAGCAAAGTCAATATGACTGGAGAAAAGAGTCTTTTCTAGTCAGTAGCAATGTCTCCATTTTAGCCCCCAAGAGACGGACCATGAGTTGACAGTGTTTTAGTTGTAAGTTCTCAGAAACACAAGAGACAGAAGTTGAAAGGCACTCAAAAGTGACCTTACCTCAGAAGAATTAAAAGTAACTTACATGACTTATTCTAAGCAAGTTAAATATTAATCATTTCAAGAAGAAATTGAAACTTTAAATAGTTTATTTATGTCACTTTAGCAACGAGGCAGTTATCATAAGGATGAGTTATTGCACTGGCTCTCAAGGTATCTGAGTTCTGCACGCAGCAACAAAGATACTTGGAAAATCAAACTATCTTCACTGTACGTGTGCACATGTATTATCTGATACACAGACCAGGATACAACCATTTATATATGACTTACATTTTACTAGGTATTATGAGTAGTCCAGACATGGTTTAAACTGTTGGGAGATGAGAGATGCTGCCTAGTGGTAGAAAGCTTGCCTAGCATGACAGCTTCAGTCCCCAAGACAAAGAGCAGAGCGGCTGCATAGGGCATATGTGGACAGCACATTGCATACGGGGGACTTGAACACTTGTGAATTTGGATAATATCAACAGGAGGGGTCTTTGAACATGTCCCCTGTGGATATTGAGGATCAACTATATATTTTTAATCAGGTGTTTTCAGTTTTCAAATCAAGCAGTCACCCCACACATCTTGTTAGGCACTCAGGGGGTATTTTGAACTGGATTTGGAGTTCATTTCAATAAGTTCTTTGAGATCCCACTACAGCTCCATAGCTGTTCGTTGCCTTCCTAGCCCTCCTCACACCACAGACATTCATGTACATAGACACTGCTGGAAAGCGCCCATCTTCTCAGCAAAAAGAATCAAGTTTTCCACCATCAGATTTTACTTTGGCAAAAAGTAGAAACTTAATTGCAGTGGCTTCGAGGCAATGAGATCTTCTACTCTGTCAGTTCTTGCTTAATCCCCCTGACTTTGAACTCCACTAAAACATGTTCTCAGTAGCTGATTACCATTTCATTTTAGAACATTCCATGTTTCCCTTTCTCCGTGTATACAGACGTGTCTTTAATTTCAAAGTGGCTTTGCCTGTGCTCTTTAGGATCCCACTTACTTCATGGGAACGGCAGTGACATACAGCAGTGTGGTAGAATTTTGTTTAAGCCGAACTGCTTTGTTTCCCTTGTATTGTGTTGTGTGAAACAGGGTGCTACACAGCTGGACTGGCCTCCAACTCACTATGAGCCAAGAGTGACTTTGAACTTTTGGTTCTTCTAATCTCAATTTTTCATGTGTTTGAGAGACATGTGTGTGTCACCACACCTAGCTACTATTATTTTTTGAGGAAGAAACAAGAAACTAGATGCTGTGTTGTGTACACATTATGCAGGAAAATACAGAAGTAAACAACTGCATAAGACTGGGAAGACACTCAGTGGTGGAGTACATATGCAGCTGGTTTGAGAGCTTGTGTTCTGTCTCCAACGCTTCAGAACAATAGCGGAAATATCTACTAACAAGCCACAACCAGAAAAACTATGGGTGATAGACATGTAATATGAAAGAGGGAAAATTATTCTACTTTGTTAATACAAGCAATAAGCAACAACAAAAGTGTTGGAGTACCTCCCTGATGTTCACAGCCCAATTCTGTTGACCCATAAATGAGCAATGTGACACCTTGTTCTTAATTTTAGCATATGCAATGTCATACCTCAAGATCAGAATCTGGGGGAGGTGAGGGATTATTGTTCCGCCTGCCTCGGCCACGTGACTTCCCATCTGAACCTCGCCGCAGTCGCTCGGCATCGGACTCTTTGATGGGTGTTGACGGACTGTGGATTGTGCTGTACTCTGTAAGAACATAAGAGAACTTTCAAGTCCCACTGCCATGGTGCCAAGAACAGCCTAAGTCTCAGGGAAGTTTAGAGTGAAGCACACTCCATTTCGGTTAAATCCAACATTATCTTTAGGAAATAGCTCAGGAGATGTGACAATCTAAGACCTGTTTGGAAAGTACAGCGTGATCATAAAGCACTCAACTTTAACTAAGCATATAGGACAGCAGGTTGTCCTGCATTGCCTCTATTTTCCTGGGGTCTGTGATGAGCTGGTACGCCCTCCCAAACAGATTTCACTGCTCCCTCCCCAATGGTCTCCACTGGTCATTTCCCACTTCACCCTGACTCCATAAATGGCCCTTGGCCACCCGGGGAGTCTGATATTTGATTCAGCTCTGGTTCCCTCAGTTACAAGCAGGATTCTGGTTCATGGAGAGATGAAAAGCCAGCCAGCCCCAGGGCAGGGAAATCTGAGTCATAGGGCAGAGGTTTTTTCCAACATTTAAAATCACCACTGTTTCCTTCATTGTATGTGAGAATAACAGAAAAAACTCAGGCGGGTAGCAGATGTTTAGTCAGTGTCCACCTTGGTCTAGCACCTAACTGGGTTCTTCTTGTGTCACAGTCTTTTTAAAGAAAGCATCTAACATCAGGCCTAACATTAAAATTACTCATCTGGCTAGCTTAGAGAAACCACTGGAATCATTGCATAGAAACCACAAAATGAAGAACAACTCCAAAAATGCTGGAAGCAATAGCAAATACAAAGTCAATAGACTTTGAGGAAGATTCTTATCCTGTGTGCAGAATGACCACACCCACCACTTTCGCCTCCTATTCTGGTCAGGACTCCCATCAGATGATGTCCACTCTGCCCACGGTCCAGCTGATTCTCCCCACAAGACTCAGAGCCACGTTTCTTCACTAGATAAGGATGAAAATCTCTCTATTTAACATGAATAACTCTTCCTTACTTTGATCTTGTTGATTAAACATTACCAGACAGAAAACTACAAGGGCAACGGAAAGACTGGCAGCCTTGGCTAATACATGCCAAGTCCTAAGTCTACCTTATCTACCACTAGGTCCTCTGAAGTCAGAACATGGCACCAGCATTGTTTCCAAACTGAGAGATGCTTCTCTGATCTCTGTGAGAGACGATCCTCAGCAGCAGACTTCCACAAGTCATTTCCATCTCTTGGTCACTTGAACCTGCTCTGCATGGCTTATTAAATCTTAACTCACCAGATCCCCGGGATTTAGCTGAGACACTTGTATGTCCTCTTCATCACAAACAGAGTGATGAACTCCTTTATATAAATGGGTGGCAGGACTCTCCTACCCAGAAGCTACCAGAATGACCTACAAGCCAGACACTCATTTGTTTTCATAAGAAAGTCCAAACAATGCCTCTTGACAGGTCTGCCATTTAGTTATTAGAATTACTTTTTAAGCTAACTCATCTCATAGAAATGTTAGACTCAAGCATAAAGAAGAGTAAAATTATGTCATTTTCAAAAATTTGATGAAACTGGAGGTTATCATGTCATGAGAATCTAGATTTAGAAAGACATACTTTTTTTGTCATTTGAAAACCTAAATTCATGACATGAAAGCACATGGGGACTAGTCTTTGAGAAAAAAGGCACACAGTAAAAAAAAGTATATGGTAATAAAACACAAGATATTCATATTTATACATACATAAACACAAACACACACACACACAGAGAGAGAGAGAGAGAGAGAGAGAGAGAGAGAGAGAGAGAGAGAGAGAGAAAGAGAGAAAATATAGTTGTCATCTAAGTCAACACTAACATTCTTTGTTTGCGAAGGCAGGATGTCAAGGCATCCACACCCTCTGTTTAAGGTATTGTAAGCAAGTATTTCTTTTCCATATTTTACAGAGAACAATGGGCTCCAAATGAATGTTTTAAGTAGTCAAACTGATTCAAAGTTGTATTTTTGAGGAAAATTTAGCCTTATATTTTAAGAAACATTATACAATGTGTGGAATCTGGGTGGTTCTCATCTAAAAGAGGACTCGTGGCAGTCTCTACCATGGCTTCGATATGAAGCGTTCTTTTGGAGAGGTGGCGTTAGATGCATCGTATAGCCTAAGTCCTTCATTGTAAGAGCAGTGATAACTGGGCGCCCTCCAGCTTCGGGAAGAGCGTATCTGAGAAGAGCTGACGACATCCAGCTGCATCTGTCACATGGCAATTTCTACATATGGATTCCAGGGTGCTTTAGTTGTGTCCTCAAAATCTGTATCTAACTTGGGTTTTATTACCATACACTTTTTACTGTCTACTACATTATCTTTTTGGTATATATTTGTCTCTAAAATACAAATTACAGTTGAGAAAGTTTCTTCACTTTTTTTTTAAATAAACTATAGTTAAATATGGTTTACTGACTTCAATTAGCAAAGCAGAAAAAAAATTATGTAAAGTTTTTCTCCTGGTAGTGGAAAATGATTTTAAAAGATTAATAATATGACACCTTTAAATATTAAATTATGTATATATTCACAACTTAGAAACTTGGAAGAAAATGATATTAAAAGTGATGCAAGCTAGCTTTGTAAAAAATATCTTCCTTTGTGTTCTATGAGGTGGAATTAAATGCTTCTATCTCTAAACCAGCTCTACTAATTCTATGCCTTCTTCCTGCAACTTGTGCAAAACAGCTCAGCTCATTTAATCTGCTAACCCACCCACTGCTCAAACAACTCAGCTCATTTAATCTCTTAAAACGCCCACTGCTCAAGTTTCCCTAAACCCTCTCCAATTGTTCAGGTTCACCCACACTGAGCTGTGGGTGTGAAAATATTATGAAGAGAGTTCCTTTCCTCTAAGAAATCCTGGTTCCACATCAGGCTGACAGGCCTAGCTGCAGCACCAAGGAGCTGGAATACATGGTTGCACCAACTGGACAAAGCTCTGTCTTTAAGGGCTGAAAATTCATGGGCACCCAAGCAAACACAAGAGGGTAAAATTAATGAGAAAGGTTATGACATGGGAAAGGTAGAATTGTGCAGACCATGAAGGAAATCCACATGAACAACTCTAACAGGACAGGTGTGCTAGTAAAGAAAGAATAGAAATATACTCCAGGTAGCAGCATGGTGGTGGGTGGGGAACAGAAAACAAAACAACAACAGTTTGATCTGGGGCTTAGCAAGAACAAGGAAGCTGGGATGACACTGAAGAATTCAGCCAAGGAGAGGAAACTTTACCTCTTCAGTAGCAAGAGGCTGAAGAAAAGAGTAGGAGACTAAGGAAGAGAATTCAGTAATTCAAACAAGGGTGTGGTCTGGATACTGGCAGTGGCAAAAGAGCAGCCATAGACCTGAGTCCCAGTTAGGAGGCACAATCAGTAACTAACGAGATAAGAAAAAGTCAAGGCTCATGTCTGTGATTTGATAACTGAGAATACTGAGGGTTATGGGGAAGAATGGAGGGGTAACTTCAAGATTAGCATTGGAAATAACAAATTTGAAGAGGTCTGAGAGAGTGATAGGGGATGGGAGAGGAGAGAAGTGGAGGGTGGGGGCATCTCTAGGAAGTCCCAGAGACTGGGATGGGGGAGGCTCCTGGGAGTCTATGGAGGTGACTCTAGCTGAGAGTCCTAGGGGCAGGAATATGGAACCAGAAGTGGCCACCTCCTGTAGCCAGGCAGGAACCTGAGTTCCTACTCAGGATAAGGACACCAACCTACTCACAAAACCTACCTAAAATTTGTCCTGTCTCCAAGAAATATAGGGACAAAGATGGAGAGATAAAGAGAATGGCCAACCAATAAGAGGCCCAACTTGAGACCGTATAGACCATGAGCGAGAACCTGACACTATTAATAATACTCTGTTTTGCTTGTAGACAAGAGCCTAGCATAACTGTGCTCTGAGAGGCTCTGAGCAGCTGACTGAAACAGATAGAGACCCACTGCCAAATACCGGGTGGAGCTTGAAGAGTTTTACAGAAGAACTGGAGGAAGGACAGAGGGACCTGAAGAATAGAGGAACTCCACAGCAAGACCAATAGAGTCAACTAACTTGGACCCTTGGGGGTTTCCAGTGACTGAACCACCAACCAAAGAACATACATGGGCTAGATGGAGGCCCCACACAGATATGTAGCAAATGTGCAGTTTGGTCTTCATCGGGTCCCCAAACATCTGGTACAGTGGCTGTCCTTAAATCTGTTGCCTGCCTGTGGACCCCGTTCTCATGCCTCTTTCCCCCCCAGTTTTGTGATCCACTGAATTGAATACAGACTACCAGTGTAGCAGTGGGGTTTGGAACAATCTAACGGCATCTAGTAGGCTCAGTATTTGATATACATGGGTGCTTCCAAGTCTAGCTCTTTCTTTGCTACAGCTGTGCAGGTTATTTCACTATTTCGACCAGCCGAGCAAAGCTACATACAAAAGAAAGGGCTTTGTCTTCTTTAATAGCTAATTTAAAAGCTAATTTCACTTATGTAATTATCTAATACTAAAAATTTACATAGCATCAATAAAATTCTACATTTGCCAATACTTCAGAAGCTTTCCATTCATTCTTCAACATGAGAAAGAAAGACAGGAGGCTTAGAACTCAGAAGAGTCCAGTCTTGGCCAGTAACTCCTACTTGAACCTTGGGGATCGAGCCTCCAGTTTTTCCAGCAACACAACTCCTACCTTACCAAATTGAGGACACAGCCTATATTGTTGAGCTTCAAAGTGCCCTTATCTTTGGACATACAGTGGAGGTATTTTCCTAACAGTAAGCTCTTGCAATAGCGTAGTCAACATGCAACTGAAAAAGCCTCCTGGGGAAGCCCAGACTTCAGTTTTATTTCCTGCTACATGCTGGCAAAATATCTCATGCTTTCCACAGCTTGCCTTCTGTTGTTTATACACAGTGCCAAATAGTTTTCAAAGGCTTATATCAATTTAAATCAACTCAGTTTTATCACAATCTTATACATTCATACACATAGGCTTTCTTGATGGAGGCATTGCTGTTTGGGCATTATTCCCAATTAAACAATTATTTTTATTGTGTACATTTTGGAGGCATTTGTAAATATTTGTTTAACAGTTCTTTACTTCCATGAACTATACAAACACAATTTATAAATACTGCTTTCTTGATGAGTATGCTCATCAATAAATAGATGAGTATGCTCAACAATTTATAAATACTGCTTTATTGATGAGCTTACTCTTCTTTTCACATTTGAAAGTGCTCTTCCAAGTCTGAGATTTACTTCCCAGCAGCTTTATTTGCTGGTATCTTGTTGCCCAATGTGAAGGCCTGCTTGACTCCATGGGGATTATGGCTACGTATCCACATTTATTCTGCAAAGGCAGGGAACCTCTGATCTAAATTGACACTCTGCAGACTGGGTCCCCAGTGGCATTGTAGAGGTGGAATTGTGGGTTCATGCAGCTTCTGTGTTCAGGGAACATGAAAGGCTCTTTGCTCATTTCTGGTCCGAGTAAGGACTGTTCCCTCTGCAAAACCTAATGATGACTCGAGGATGCTCTTGTCACAAGGACAATGACACGGGGCTGTGCCCAGAGGTCATGTGATCTCTGTGACATCTTAAATCCGTATGCTAAGGTGAGATCATCGATGAAGTGAAGAACTTAGTGTAAAATCTTTAGGCTAGTGGTTCTCAACCCTCCTAACACTGTGACCCCTTAAAACTCAGTTGCTCGTGATGCAGTGACCCCCAACCATAAGATTATTCTCATTCCTGCTTCATAACTATAATTTTGAATCATGATTATATAAAAATAATCATTATATAATGTTATGAATCATTATATAAATATTTTTGGAGACAGGTTTGCCAAAGGAGTGGTGACCCACAGGTTGAAAACTGCTGTTTTAGCAGACTATCTGAACTCAGTGAATACAAGATATGGTCATTGGTAATTGTGTTGTGGTTGTGACAAATATGAGGCGTAGACTATAAGCGCAGACTCCCACTTTAGGCATGGGTAAGGCAAAACCTTCCTACGATGACAACAGTTCAGAAACTCCATGCCTAGTGCTTCTGATATAACCTGTATACAATTCCTGGGGCTAACCCATTGTTTGCAATCATTGGTGTCCTTGTCACAGTCAGACTCCAGGACAGGTAAGCACACCAGTGTCACCATGTAGCAAGTGACACATTTCTGAGAAAAGAAAAATTCAAGGCCAAGGGTCTTGTTCACTGTATTGGAAAATCAAACAACCTGGGTGAAAAGGTAGAATGGAAAAGAACCCTGGAGGTCGTTCATACTGGGCAGCTTTTCCTGACATCAACAGAACTCTCACTGCTGAATCTGACAGATGTCTCTTATGGCTAGATGGTACATGAAATAGTAACTCTTTCCCATAAGGCAGTGGGGGGAAAGGCTGTCTGGATTCATGCTCCATGGCCAGAGACTGTCAGAATGGAAACCAGACATTTCCATTACTCTCAAAACCCTAAAGACTTATCAGCAGTGACTTCCACTCCATACTTGAATTTTCATGTGACTCAATACCATAGAAGCCAAATGCTCACAGTAGAATACATATACATATATACACATTCCATCAGGTTTCCTGCTTTTTTTTTTTAACTAATAAAAGTGAAACAATGTTGAAATACTTCTTTTAAAGGTCCTTAATATAAAATTCTTTTGTGAAAATAATCTTGGAAACAAATATGTCTGGAGCAACTGTACTAACCTTTGCTCTTGGGATTCAGGCAGTGGAAGAAATGGTTTTCCTGTGGCGTTCTTATACCTGTGAGTGCTTGCTGGGGTCTGAACCTCACGCATGCTGAAAGCATGCTTCTCCACTGAGTTTGATCCCCATCTGTGCCTTCTAAATGGTTGTCTGTGCCATCTGTGTGCTGACAATGGAATACAAGGCTGGACAGTGCAAGCTCCCTGTCTTGTCTTTCTATCCTACCACTTAGTATTCTGACATGAGAACAGTTGCTGATGACGAGGTTCTGTGGATTCTCCATATTGCTGAAGTGTTTCCCTCCTCACGCTTTAGATAATTATCATGCCTCTATCTCTGCTCATCTGTACTGATGGAAACTTCTCCCAAATGCTTCCCATCCCACTTCCCACTTTAGTGACCTTTCTGCCTCCCTAGCCTCATCCCACTGGTCTCCTTTACCCAGGCCTTCCTGGCACATTCTCAGCCCTCTGCACATGGTCTTCCTGCCTGGCCTTCCTACAACCTGTGGCCTTTTCCCAGAATACTCTTCCCAAGATACTGAGGTGGTTCTCCAATGTCAGGTGTTGGCTAAAGTCACCTTGCCAGGTAAGTCTTCCCAGATAGCTTGTCTACCATGATTCCACATTCCTCCTCCAGCTGCTCATCCCTGCAGTTCCTCAAGACTACAGATCACTGCATTCTCCTTCCTCTTACACCAACAGATGCTCCAGAGAGCCACTGCTCTACTTTTGGATACTGCCAAGGTTCTAGGATCCAGAATTATGCCTGGATCATTTTCACAACCTGGCAGGGGAACAGTCCATGGCTCATACACCAAAATGCACCTGATCATTGATACACCCCTCCAAAAGTCTATTTAACTATTTCCATGAGAAATATGTCAGAGGTAAATACTGCTTGATGTATCTCCACTCTATTTGAAGAAGACCTGACAGGAGACATCACTCAATAGTACTAGACTCATTTCCAGTCTTTCACTTCAGCGGATTCTAACAGTATAGAGTTTGATGGAGACCTGACCCACTCATGGTGAGGTTGTGTTGGAGTTGGGACCTGGAGGAGTAGAGGAAACAAGATTTCCTCCAGACTTCAGGATTATTTCTACCATACTGGTCAAGTATATGTTAGTATCCTCATAGATTCTGGTTAGTAAAATGTAAAGGCTGCCAGTTAGTACGGACCCCAGCCAGGACACAAATCCAGGGCACAATATGAATAACTGATTTGTTTAAGGTTTTATTTTTTTTATAATACACAACATAACTTATAAAAAGGTATCCAATCTGCATACATTCCAGAGTAAGCTTGCTTTCGATTCATATGATTATGTGGATGTTGTATTATCCTGGGTTCCCTCAAAAGCAAAATTGAGACAATACTATTGTAAAGATACCACATAATTGATACATGTAAGGAAATATTTTGCTCAAGCTCATTAGTGTTACTGCCAGGTTATCTGTTCAAAGCTGTCAACCTGGGCTCTGCTATGCTATTTGTAAAGACAATGATATTGTGATCTCTCAGTTAGAATTCCTTTCACCCTTCAATGAAATTCAGATTCAATCATGTTCTGCTGGACAAAATGCCTTGCCGCAGAGCCCATGTGTAAATGCTCTATTTTGCTACTTTGAAACCTATCTCCCCTCTCTGCCTTTTGTCTGTCTCACATGCAGACATCAATGAGGACAATATTTATCTCCTTTGTTATTTTCCCTTCAAATACTTTCTAGAGATATCTCTGTTCGGCTCTCTTTAGGACCCTGCTGCTCCTTCTAGCACTGCTTTATAACATTTCAACTTCTTTTAGGTTCATCAAATACATGGCTATGTTCTATATTGCTAAAACACTACTGAGATCAGATCTTTTAAGCTCTTTATCTCCCCAAAACCAACAGAATATTCATAGCAAGGAGAGCTAATGAGATATTGGCACACACACACTCTCTCCCTCCCTCTCTCTTCTTCCCTCTCCTCTCCCCTTGTTCCTGTCCTCTCTCCCTCCCCTCCCTCACTCTCTCCCTCTCCTCTCTCTGACCTTTTTTATTTGGCTTGGAGGTTAGTAGGGTCTGAATTTAAAACATAACACATGCTAGGCAAGTGTTTAACCTCTGATCTGTACCCCAATCCCCTTGATCTTCAGATCCTCACACTTATTCCTCAGAGGAAACTGTTTTCTGTGTCCCTAATATTAGCGAACAGAGCAATGTGATTTAACAGCACAATTGAATATGTTTCAAAGGAAATGGGAATATGGTCTTTTATTGTAACCATTACCTATCTCAGAAGGTGAGTCCAGGGAGAGGGTTAGATGGACAACTTCTGAAACTGATGCTATAGGGAAAGCCCTAAAGGATGCTGGGAAAGACCCATGCAATTCCACAGATCTCACAATGCACTAAGAACAGAAAGGTAGTGTGGGGTGATATAAAACTGACATAAACTTCAGTTCTGACATTTGGGACCTGTTTTATCACAAACAATGCACTTTTAAAAATAATGAATCTGAATTGAGAAGGTTTGGGGCTCTGAATATAAAGAAGAAGGGATAGAATAGTGTGTGCTCTTGGAGGCTACAACTAGTGGTACTGTGGTTTAAACATTGAGTGTCTCCTGAGTTCTTTTTTTTATAGACATGTATCTCCAGGCTAGCATTACTGGGAACTAGTGAAAACTATTTTGATTTCTCTTATTTCCCAGTGCTAGAAAACCATTCTAGAGTCACATGTCAGACAAGTGCTCATCCCTGAGCCACACCTGCAGCATCACTGCAGTCTTCCTTCCAGGCATGGGAACCTTCCAGGGATGGGAACCTTCCAGGGATGGGAACCTTCCAGGGATGGGAACCTCCCAGGCATGGGAACCTCCCAGGGATGGGAACCTTCCAGGGATGGGAACCTCCCAGGGATGGGAACCTTCCAGGGATGGGAACCTTCCAGGGATGGAAACCTCCCAGGGATGGGAACCTTCCAGGGATGGAAACCTTCTAGGCATGGGAACCTTCCAGGGATGGGAACCTCCCATGGATGGGAACCTTCCAGGCATGGGAACCTTCCAGGCATGGGAACCTTTCAGGGATGGGAACCTTCCAGGCATGGGAACCTTCCAGGCATGGGCTCTTGGTCACTGGGAGCTCCCTTCAGAGAAGACTGTGGGACTGCTGCTCTCTCCTCCTCTTTTCTTTTCCTTCCTGGGAGAGTGCTTTTTGCTCTGCCATGCCACATGTCCCACCCGTGAGGTGTGGCCTATCTGCAGGCCCAAAGTAACAAAGCCTTACACTACATCTTCACTACAACTGCCAAAACTGTGGACCCAAGTAAACATTTTCGTGTGTTGATTTTCTCAGGTAGCTTGTTATGGTGACAAGGAGCTGACTAATGTATGTGAATGCTCAGAATGGTCTGTGTGCATATTATCCAGATATGTGACATCATTCAGTCTCAAAGATGTAAGTCAGTATGCAAATTCAAGGGCTTCCTGAGTATGCAGTGACTGCTGAATAGAATATCTTAATATTTAATTTTATTTTCTGAATGATTTGCACCCTACTTTTCTGAGAAAGGTTGGCAATACTGTACCTACTAAATATTAGATTACATGAATGTAGGTTCCAACTGTGCATGTCGAACCCAGGCTTTAATCCTTAGGAGCTATCCACTTGTCAAGAGCAGGGATCCTCCTGCTCTCACTATCCCCAAGCTCCTCAGTGCCAGGCTTGCACACGTGCATCACCACACTCAGCCCTCCTCAGTGCCAGGACTGCACACGTGCATCACCACACTCAGCCCTCCTCAG
This sequence comes from Mastomys coucha, assembly GCF_008632895.1. Classification (NCBI taxonomy): domain Eukaryota; kingdom Metazoa; phylum Chordata; class Mammalia; order Rodentia; family Muridae; genus Mastomys; species Mastomys coucha. The sequence goes on from NW_022196896.1 coordinate 43,201,745, forward strand.
TGCCAGGATTGCACACATGTATCACCACACTCAGCCCTCCTCAGTGCCAGGATTACACACGTGCATCACCACACTCAGCCCTCCTCAGTGCCAGGACTGCACACGTGCATCACCACACTCAGCCCTCCTCAGTGCCAGGACTGCACACGTGCATCACCACACTCAGCCCTCCTCAGTGCCAGGATCGCACACGTGCATCACCACACTCAGCCCTCCTCAGTGCGTGCATCACCACACTCAGCCCTCCTCAGTGCCAGGACTGCACACGTGCATCACCACACTCAGCCCTCCTCAGTGCCAGGATTGCACACATGTATCACCACACTCAGCCCTCCTCAGTGCTGGGACTGCATAGGTGCATCACCATACTTAGCTTTTTCCTTGGATTCTGGGTAATCATATCCAAGCCCTCATAGCACCTTACTGACAGAGCCATCTCCACATCACCCACCCCTTCCCCCTTTTTGGCAAGAAAGGGAAAGGATGCCAGGGGACTATGGAACACACAGATCTCTGTGCCCTGGGGTCAAAACTGAACAAAAAGGTGCATTTGGAGGCCAGAGGACAACTTGAAGAGTTATAGTTCTCTCCTCCCACAGTGTAGGTCTTGTGTATCCACTGAGTTATCTCGCTGGCCCTAAGCAGTTACTTGTAATGAAGTGTAGTGGCTATTCTTGGTTGTCAATTTGACTATATCTGGAATGAACTACAATCCAGAATTGGGAGGATCACCTGTACTACTAATCTGAAGGCTGAGAGATACAACCTGGATCTTGGCATGGAGATCTTGAGGCATAGTGGCTATGAATTCCAGAAGATTAAGACAGGAAGATCTCTGAGTTCAAGGTCATCTGGGATTAAAGGTGTGGTGGCACACACCTTTAATCTGGGCCACACCTTTAACCTGGGCCACACCTTTTGCTGGAGACCTATATAAGGACATTGGAAGAAGGAAGGCTCTCTCTTCACCTGTTTGCCTTGTGGGACTGAGCAAATGCTAGATCCTTGGACTTCCGTTCACAGCTGCTGCTGACCATTGTTGGGAGTTGGACTACAGACTGTAAGTCATCAACAAATTCCTTTACTACACGGAGACCGCCATAGTTCTGTGACTCTAGGGAACCCTGACTAATAAAGAAGTTGGTACTGGGAGTGGTTCTAGAGGAGCAGAAGTATGAGGGTGGATCTTTTAAAAATCTGGAGTTGGTTTGGAATCCACCAGCACCTTCAACTACTGAAACCTCTCCAGATTCTCTCCCTCCTGGGAGCTCAGAGAATATTGAAGACCCATAATTGAAACTACATTTCAAGCTTAAAGAAGTTAATGCCCTTGATTATCTTGATGAATTAGGTGATTCACTGTATAAAGCTTTCTACAAGATGGGGAAAAAATTGGAAAATGATTTTGTTGGCTGATTGCTCTTAACATCTTGGGGAAAAAATGGTGAAGGAAAAGAAGGAGTTCTGTGATAAAATCACATGGCTCCAGAAACGAGTAAACAATCTAAAAGTTGTTAAGTGTGTCCTTGAAGAGAATCTTCTCTCCAGCAGCCATAGAGCTCAAGTTGCAGAAAATCAAACTGAAGCCCTCATTATAAGGTTGACTGAATTACAGTGAAAATTCAAGTCTCAGTCTCAGAGGGTATCAGCGGTTAAAGTAAGGGTTGGCAAAGAATGGGATCCTATAACTTGGGATGGGGATGTGTGGGAAGACCCCATTGAAGCTGAGAATTTTGAATCTTCAGATCCTCAAGGGTTTACCCCACCTAAGGAAGTAGTACCCTCAGCCCCACCCCTTGAAATAATGCCTTCCCCACACAAGGAAATTAATCCCCAGAGTCTGATAAACCAGCAGTGACTTTCCTTGAAGAAAATGCCAGACAAGACAATACTGATGTTTCTCAAGGCCCACCAATAGTTTCTTCTAGACCTATAACCAGACTCAAGGCAAAACAGGCCCCTAGAGGGGAGGTAGAAAGCGTAGTTCATGAGGAAATTTGTTACACTACTAAGGAGCTTAATGAGTTTGCTAATTCTTTCAAGCAGAAGTCTGGGGAATATATGTGGGAATGGATGTTAAAGGTGTGTGGGATAATGGTGGAAGGAACATAAAACTAGAGCAGGCTGAGTTTATTGACATGGGCCCTCTGAGTGGAGATTCTAGGTTTAATATGGAAGCTCGCACAGTTAAAAAGGTGTCAGAAGTTTGTTTGAATGGTTGGCTGAAGTGTTTATCAAAAGATGGCCTACTGAAAAGGAGTTGGAGATGCCTGATGTCCCTTGGCTTAGTGTTGACGAGGGGATTTTAAGGCTTAGGGAAATTGCAATGCGAGAGTGCATATGCTGTGTAAAACCTAATCCTCCACAATGGGAAGGTCCAGAAGATGTGCCCTTCACCAGGCCTGTAAGATGCAAACTGGTGAGAGGGGCACCAGCACAATTGAAGAGTTTTGTTCTTGCCCTTTTCCTTGTGCCAGACCTTAGGGTTGGAGATGCTGCTGCTCAATTAGACAAATTAAATTCAATGGGTTTAAGTGAGCCCCAAGGTAACAGGGGCCAGGTGGCACCATTGAATCACCAGAGACAAGGTGATCCTAGTTATTATAATGGACAGAGTAGACAAAACAATGTTTATAATGACATACCCCATAATGGTCAACACGGAAGAGGTGAAATTTATAATGGCATGACTCATTTGGACCTATGCCCTGGCTAATCAATCATGGTGTTTCTAGGCAGGAATTAGATAAGAAGCCTACTGCACATCTGTTTGACCTGTATAAGCAGAAAAATTCTCAAAGGAAAGAAGGG
>NW_022196896.1:43204745-43205053 GCF_008632895.1 Mastomys coucha
GTAGGTCCCCAAACACATCCTGTGGTGATTTCCCTAGTTCCAGAATGTATAATTGGGATAGATATACTCAGAAATTGGCAGAATTCTCACATTGGTTTCCTGACCTCTGGAGTGAGGGCTATAATGGCTAAATGGACCATATACTTCAGTGAAATTCTTAGGAGTCCAGTGGTGTAGGGTATGCAGAGATATTCCTTCTAAGGTAAAAGATAAGTTGTTGCACCTGGCCCCTCCCACCAACAAGAGAGAAGCACAACTTTTAGTGGGGCTATTTGGATTCTGGAGACAGCACATTCCTCACTTGGGTG
>NW_022196896.1:43205064-43205212 GCF_008632895.1 Mastomys coucha
CCTTAGTGGAAACTGAATGTTTGACAATAGGACACCAAGTTACTATGCCATCTGAACTACCCATCATGAGCTAGGTGCTATCAGACCCTTCAAGTCATAAAGTTGGATGTGCACAGCACCAGTCTATTATCAAATGGAAGTGGTATAT
>NW_022196896.1:43205345-43205512 GCF_008632895.1 Mastomys coucha
TCTGACTGAAGAAGAGAAGACTAGGACCTGGTTTACTGATGACTCTGCACGGTATGCAGGCTCCACCCAGTAGTGGACAGCTGCAGCATTACAACCATTTTCCAGGACAACCCTGAAAGATACAGGTGTAGGAAAATCTTTACAGTGGGCAGAACTTTGAGTAGTAC
>NW_022196896.1:43207287-43207583 GCF_008632895.1 Mastomys coucha
CGTCTCTTAGTATATCATGTCCTGTGATTAAAGTCAATGGGAAGTTCTGTCTTATTCTGTTAATAATACTGTTAAGAATATGTTTGTCTTTCTTCCAATTTCTTTAACATCAGTTGGTATTTAAGTTGAGACACTAAAAGAATGTTCCCAAGGGACATTGTCCCATTGTAAATTTATAAATGCATTTGCGATTGTACAAGGAATAGTTACATCATGTTAGGTGTATTCATGATCTTGTTATTGTCTCATGTGGACATGAGATATTATTTGTGTCAAGTTGACAAAGGGTGGATTGT
>NW_022196896.1:43207635-43208239 GCF_008632895.1 Mastomys coucha
TCACAGAACTTGAGCATCCAGTCACAGATGGGTGAATTTTCCAACCATCCAGAATCTATTTATTGGGATGAGGATTAGGTTGGTGGTAGAGCATTTGCTTAGCCCTTGGATTGATTGTTAGTACTTCATCAATCAAACAAACCTCAGTATTAAGCTATCTTATTCCAGTGAAATGAAGTGGAAAAATGGAAAGCCCAAATAGTCACCTGTCCTCTGACCAACCATCTCTACTAACGTGGCTCTGTGTTAGTCACAGGATGATCAATATTTTACGATATTTCAACAAAGGAAGCCATTGTGAAGAAAGCTGAAATAATGTTTGGAATCATTAATTTAATTAGATAAATAATATATGACTTTGTTTTTGATTTTTTTTATGTCTAAGACATATATTACATATAAATATGCTATAGATGTTACTTGACTTCAATATACTAAATGACTCAGTAAGTGTCCAGACTGTTGGTGAACTCATCAAAAAACAAGTCCAAGTGAGTCAGGAAGTAAATAATTTCTGTCTGAATTTGCACTTCTTAGACACGAAGTGCAAAATTTGCAAGTGACAAAACCCATCTTTATTATATTTTGACATCATAAAACAAAA
>NW_022196896.1:43208250-43217654 GCF_008632895.1 Mastomys coucha
ACACGAAGTGCAAAATTTGCAAGTGACAAAACCCATCTTTATTATATTTTGACATCATAAAACAAAAAGTGGACTTTATTTGCATGTAGTTTATAGTCCCACCAAGGCAACACTACATGTATTCTGGGGAAGCAGGAAGGAGGAAAAGAAATGCCATCGAGACGCACGAAGCCAACGACCCCAATAAACATCTGTTTCCCTTTCTCACATCTTAATAGCCTGGCTATTTTAGATACAAACATTTGTTTTGCTGACAAGTGTTTCCAAAATGTTAGTGGAGTTTGTTTCACTGAAATGGTTTATTCTTGAGCTGAACAAATTACAAACTTCTCCAGCATCTACAGGCATCTGTGAAAATGAGCAACAATGGCCTGCAGGTTTTCCAATCATTCAAGGCATGGCCAGCATGTGAGGAGTGGGCTGCTATTGCAAACCTCAGTCTCATTTCTACAGTGAGCACCCCCAAGCATGGTCACACTCCCAAGCAAGCGTGGTCTCCTAAGTTTAAGGGGAGATGCCTGGCAGTTTCGTTTCTCATTCTGTCACATGGAGTTCCTGCGGGAGCACAGAGTTCTGAGCTCTGCACAAGATCCATCCCTTCTGTCAAGTCCTTTGCTCTAGTTTCTTGTGCCTTGGCAGGGACCAGAGAGGCAGAGGGAACAAGCGGTTTCCCATGCATATTGAATTCCCTCTTACACTGATTTTTCCTCTGTCACTTGAAATTTAATGTTGGCCAGGCTCTGCACATCACCTTAGCTGCTAACTCTTCTCCAAGCAGTCAGCAAGAAGCAACGGGAGAATTGGGCCAATTTTAGTGGGGCAGGAATTTATGTTTCTTATGCTGTTAATACTAAAATTTGCTCTTAATAAATAAGCAATTAGCTTTTATTTCACATTAACTTCAAATGTGTTTTTCACCACACACCCATTTCTGTCGCTCTGATTTGCTTTATAATAGTTAAAACAAAACGACAAGTATAGAAACTTTTCCTAAGAATTCAGCCACAAAATTATCTTACTACCTGATTTTTATTGAACATTAAACAGCTATGTGCCTTTAGGATCCATTGTACCAAAACTGACTCTAATACATTCTGACTTTTGGTAACTCATCAAAAACAAGTTAGGCAAACCTGTAAGATGGGGACAAATAGAATTGACCTCAAGGTACATTGCAAGGCTGTGTATAATAATGAACTTAAAACTGTAAGCCCTGAACTGCACTTGAGTACATTTGATTCTGTATTATTCTGAAGATAATAGTTGACATATTTAGTAGGAACTGTTCTGAGAGATTTGGGACTAAATATACGTTTTCAAGGCAAATGACTTAATCAAGAATAGTTGCTGGGTTGCAAATTATATCTATATGATTCGTGTGGTATATATATGTACACACACACACACACACACACACACACACACACACACACACACACACGGTCACACTGGACCGCCTCTCCTTGGTTTAGGGGAGATGCCTGGCAGTTCTGTTTCTCATTCTGTCACACGCAGGCCCTACAAGAGCACAGAGTTCTGAGCTCTGCACAAGATCCATCCCTTTTTTCAAGTCCTTTGCTCTAGTTTCATGTGCCTTGGCAGGGACCAGAGAGGCGTATATATAAATGGCTTGGGGCTCAGGTTCTTCCTTAAGAAAAGTCAGTTTATTTTAAAAATCCCTTTGTGATAATGCTTTCAATTTGCTAAATTGTTTTTATGTGTTCTTTTGAATAGGCACATTTGATTATGTTAATTTAAGGGTTTGGTATAAGACTATAATTTATATCCCAAAGCCTAAGAGATGGCGTATTAGTATTAGCAAAAGATAAGAGATCTTCAAATTTCTTTTCCATCTTTATATATTTTAAACTGAAAGAAATTGAGTTATTTTTTTCAAAAAAAGAAAATTAAAAACAAAAGCAGTCTATCATTTTAAAGTTAACAAAATCATGATTTAATTTTGATACTGTTTCATGTCTGGAATTGCACAGGAAACTACAGAGCTGATTTTGGTTCAACTTTTTTTTAATAGATAGTACAATTCTAATTTTTATAAATACCCTTCTAATGATACAAAGCCATTTAATTAAGAAGAGAAAAATAGTTGAATGATCATGGTTTGGTTACTGTAAGTATTGTATACCATTAAAATTCTCAGATTTTACTTTCTATAAATTCACTGAAAGAAAGGATTTCAATGGGAGTGATAATTATGTAAACATATATGGAGTAAATTAAAAACAGAAACTGTAAAATTTTGTGGTGCTCGGAAATCCAAGTCTGAAGAAGGCTAGAAATCAGTCATCCTAGCAAGGAAAACAGAGAGACTGAAGCCAGAAACACACAAAAAAAATCACCAAAAAAAGTTAATGAAATAAAATAATAATAATAATAATAATAATAATAATAATAATAATGAGAAGAAAAATCAAAACAGCCTTCCCTTTTCTAAAATAAGGTCAGTTAATGATTTGGTAGCACAGTCAGACTAACCATGGTAAAAAAGGAGAGGTGCAGGTTGCTAATACTGCAAATGAAAGAAAGATACCACTGAAAATTCTACAAGTATTTAAATGACAATAAAACTTTTCATAAGTCAAGAACACATATGTCTATAGTTATAACACTTGAGGATAAGGCAAGTGTCAAGAGTTTGAGGCCAGCTGGAGCTACATGTCTCAAAGAAATAAAAAACCTAAACAGAATAAAACATAATCTTATAAGGTAGAGTAGGTGAAATGAACCTTTTGCTTGAGAGAAATAACTTGCTGAACCTCTCATAAAGGAGATAATTTAAACAGACCCACATGTATATGAACTAATCACAGGTCCAAAGAGAAATCCCTAGAGCCATATGGGCAAACTATTTGAATTCTTTGTACTTGTCGAGAAAGCACATGCAGAGGGAAGGCTTCCCAGCTTAGGCAATGAGGCCAGCATTATGCTAATACTAAAACCAGACAAGAGCTTCTCAGGATACAAAAACTGTAGACAAGAATCTCCCATGAATACAAATGTGAAGATTCTCAGGAAAGCATCAGCAACTGAGTCCAAGAATGCACACAAAGGACCATATGCTATGACCAAGTGGGATTTATTGAAGCTATGCAAGGCTGGTCAGAATTGGAAAATGAAATGAATGCAATCTGTCACATCACCATGCTAAAGAAGAAAAGTTACACATATTTCAACAGATGTGGAGCAAGCACTCCACAAAATACAATAGCTTCACTCGGGATGAAGGAGGATCAGAGTGAAGGTTCTTTTCTTGATAAAGGCCATTTAAAGATAGGGACAATGTTCACATTCCACTGGATGGCCCTACAGCCAGGAGTACACAGACAGCACAAATTGGAGCCAATGGATTATTTTTAAAAAGAAAAAGAAAAAAATTAGACATGTAGTTGGTTCTGGAAGAGGTGGAAGTTGACTATGGGTTGAGTTAGGAAGAGGAGTTAACTGAGCTAATATGACCAGAATATAATGTATACAATTCTTCACAAATTAATACAAGTATATATATTGTAAATGATATGGTTAATCTCATACAGAAAGAATGGAAAACTATACACTTCCTCTCTAGAATAAGGACAGGAAAAAGAGAACTCCTCTCCCACTCCTTTTCAACACTACACTGGGAAACCTAGCTGATCAAAAGCAAACCCAGAGATGCATTTGTGGTGGGAGAAGTAACTCTTTGTTTACAAATGACAACAGTCTTCCTAGTCAGTGCTAAAGATGGGAGAGGAAAAACGTCTGAAATTAGTGAACATAACACAGTTAAAACATAAAGAGTAACAGAAATAAGATTATTGCTTTCTTACCACCCTCATTTACATCAGCAGGAGAGAGGGAGAGAGAACAATGGGGGAGAGAGAGAAGCTGCAGACATTTACAAGAACTATATGAGGAAAAGTATAACACTCACGTGAAAGAAACACAAGATATTCTAGGCTCATGGATAGAAAACTTCAGCATTGTCAAGATGCCAGCTTGTTAGCAAATTGATCTAGGAATTCCACTGAATTATAGGTGAAATTCTAGACCAGTGTGTCTCAGCCTATGGGTTGCAGCCCCTATGGGGGTCAAATGACCCTTTCACGGGGGTTGCCTAAGACTGTTGAAAAACATAGATATTGTTGTTACAATTCATAAGAGTAGCATAAGTACAGTTATGAGTTATAATTGGGAGGAGCTGTATTATAGGCTCACAGCATCAGCAAGGTTGAGAACCACTGTTCTAGACATTTACTTTATCAATCATTTATGAATGTGATTTCAATGTTCGGATGAGGCAAAAAGTTTTGAAAAGGAAACATCATTTCAGAGAAAAGTAAAATCACAGGTCTTTTCTGACTTGAGGACTTACTGTGTGCTACAGTGGTCAAGATAACATACTGGAGAGGTAATCATCATAGAAGAGGAATCAAATATGGAGCTCAGAAATGCACATGAGAATGGGCAATTGATAATGTGACAAAGGAGAAGTTGCAACATAATGGATAAAAACCTCTTCATAGTGGTTCCAGAACAACTGAAGCTCCTTGTGTAGAAAAGAAGGGATCTACAGCCTCACCTACATCTTGCACAAAACCAAATTCAGCGCATAAAACCACACTTAAACATAAAATGCGGAGCTCTGAACTACTCAGGCAATAGCAAGGGAGACACTCTTAATCATCTTGAGTTTGGGGATGATTTTTTAATACACTATCAAACGTGTGATTCACAAAAAAACCTAATAAGGTAAATTTCATTCAAAGTGAAACTTCCTCTGCGATAAATCCTGTTACTAGAAACCCATGTCCGAGAAATATGTGTGTGCCATGAGGCTTGAGGGCAAAATATAAACAGAATTATTGAAACATTAAGAGAACGACCTGATTTTAAAGTAGACAACAGTATTTCTCAGAGACACCTGAGCAAAGAAGACATACAAGGTTTGTTCAATGTATCACTAGGAAAGAGCAAATTCAAACAAGGCTCCACAGCAGTGAGATTGGACAAAATATCCAACATTTCTACATGAAGTGCCGACTAATGTGGAGCAACTGGAATATTGTTGGTGAGAATGCAAAATAGTAGTCATGTGAAAAATTGTTTCATGATTTCTACCAAAACGCATTATAACTTTGCATCAGATAATATTTAAAAATTATTCGAATTCTTTCATTTAATGAGTTCATAAATTTTACCATCAAAGTTTCTCTTTCATTCACAGTGAAAAGAAAGACAAGTTACTTCCCCAAACTTAGTGTTGGGATCCTTTGGAAGCTTTTTCAATAATTTCTGACTGTGGAACTTAAAAAAGACCAACTCATAAACATTCATTTTAGTGAGAAACTATGAACATTTAAGACATTTAAAAATATTATTTACTCCTTAGATCAATTATATCCTATAGACATTAAATAAGTGAAATTAAATTGAGTATATATGCCACCAATATTTTTCCTTATGAAAGCTACAATGTATTGTCCACTCTTAAAGTAAAATCATATATACATTTTGAAAATTATGATTTTTTATTGTTTTCTATGTGGTGTATTTTTGTGTCCAAAAATGTAGAGGATTTGGTGGTATCTGTTAATAGTTATAAATATACCATAGTTAAGATTTAGATTAGTTAGTATTTGTTAGGCAAAGTCTGTTTCCATGTTTTAAGACAAACAACTGAAACTGACATGCTAAAATTATGTCAGGACGCTGGGCCACTGTGCACAGCATTGTTTAAGGTGACTGGCAGCAATACTTCTACTTCTGGGAATAGGCAACAGAAAGAAGCTCTGAATCCATGAAATGATGGCTAACCGCTTTAAAGTTAGGATAATAGGGTGAAGTTGCAGAGAAAATGCAAGACATAGGAGATTAACTGAGGGAATTATGGATATAATACTTGGGGGTGTTTTGTCCCACAAAGAGCAAATCAGTGGGAGAAAGAAACTAAAAAGGCACAAGTTAGGAATAGATCCATGCATGGAGAAGCACTTGTTTGCTGGGCCTTGGGCAGAAGTCGGAAACCTGCCTACACTGGATACACTGTTAACAAATTCACCGTGTGTCTGGAGTAGGGAAGAATAGAACTGACTTGTTGGTTGGCACAATTTCCCTTTGCTGTTATCTGGCATTTTCCTTTTCATTTCTCAGCAATGTAGTGCTGGGGTAGAAAACATTGCATAATGAACAGAAATGGTAAATTATAAATAGAGTAATTTATTTTCATATTCCAAATGTGGTATGGTATTCTTCCATTAGTTATTAGTTATTAATAACAAGTAGTTATTTTTAAATATATGTCTAAAGGCTATGTGCTATATATACCATATCCTGAAAAATAAGAAATTATCAAATAAATAAAATCTCTCATGCTTTTGACAAGTTCACATACCTTATATCAATTCTTCCCAATGACTAAATAGCAATAACAGTGGTACATCCCACAACTGTGTAGTTTAATATAGTTAAGTGTTTATCAAAACTAGCCAAAATGGTTCAACCTACTGCATGAGCTTATGACCTCAGAAAATGCAATTAAGTACTAAGATTCCAGCCAGGACTAAGCAGAACACATGATTACCTGCTGTGGGGTCTGTGACCGCCTGACTTGTGACGCCAGAAGGTGGTTCCTGGAGTTGGTAAGTGGCATTGGTGGACGGTGTAGTTGGGCTGGTGTTACTGCTTGTCATGTAGTGTGCAGGATACGGTGAGCTGTTATAATACTGTGCGTACTGACCCTGGCCAAAGCCGGGATAAGACGGATAGTCCTATCAAATCAAAGCACAGGAGAACGGTCTGTTAAAGGCTGCTGTTCATTTCCTACACTGCAAAGGAAAGTCATAAATGCTTGTGTTCCTGTGTCTTTCCTGAACTCATATAAGCAAGTACATATCCACTCATGAGCTCAGGCTTGCAAATAGTTTAGGCAAGGATGCAGACGCTCTTCAGAGCTTTCATTCTATGCCGTGGTACAGAAAAAGGAACCCCATCTGAAAACCATAAGACTCACCAGAAATGATGGCTACAGAGGTTGTATAAAGAAAAAAATAATGTCTAAAAAGATTAAGAAAGTACCCACTCACATTTTAACATGAACAATTCTTCCTTTATGTAATAAAATCATGTTGTATTTTTAAAAGTTTCAGAAGTTGAATTGCCTAATTAAATTACCTGCTGTGAACTGTTGAATCCGGAGGAATTGGTGAGTGAATTATTTCCTGCATATAATCCTGATGATGTGGTAAAACTACTCCCTGAAAGAGAGCAGAAAGAGTTTCTCAGTGACATACCCAGTCAGCTGGGGAAGTATCATTCCCACGTGACTCGGGTGAAGCCAGCTCTGACTGCTGCACTGGAATCCACTGTCAGGAAAAACATTTACTTCCCTAAAATAGCTGACAATTTTAGGTGATAGAGAAATGGCCCAGTGGTTAAGCACTTGTTGCTCTTTCCAAGTACCCATAACCAGTTCCCAGCACCCACATCAGATAACTGCAGCTTCAGGGGGTCAGAAGAATTTTCTGCTCTCCTCTAGTAGTTACATTCATGCGCGCGCGCGCACACACACACACACACACACACACACACACACACACACACACAAACATACACTAAAAATTAAATATTTACAAAGATGGATGACCATTTTAATTGTACTATAGTGTAGTAAAGAAGTTTAAGTTTCAGAGTGCATGAGTAATTCAGAAAAAATCCTAACATCAAAGGTATACATTTGTCCAAAAATACCAGCCAATAAGTTTTCCATTTTAGTCTATAAAACACACCAGTTTTCATGTCTTTATGTAAAATATGCAAAATATAAGTGGAGCATTTCTTCCCTAGAGCCCTTTCCACTCTCTTCCCTTAGACAGTTTTAATAAATGTCCATTCCTCTTCCTTAAAATAGAATAAAGTTGTCATATTATATGAGCTTGCTCAGGAGCTGTGCAGCTCTTCTAAGGAGCTATAATGTCCCCTGATGTCCTTATTTATGAGGCCACTATAACAGGCCTTTGAGAAAGCTCTCATTGTTTTATTTCACAGGAGAATAAATGGCAGCACTTGAAATTCTTAATACAAAGAAGATTAAAGGGGAAGATTTACTGCCACAGGTGCGGCTGACAGCAACACTGGGTGTCCACATTGTTCAACAAATGTTCAACAACAAATAGTAGGTGCTGTGCACCCACATATCCAAGTCCCTCCCTTACGTCATTCCTTACACTACTGTTGAGCTGTGCCAGATAAAAACACAATAGTCTTTTGATGGTCTAATCGTCTAACTAGCAAGCACTTCTAAAATGATTAAGCTCAGAAATGAACAACTGTGTGTTTTTAAAGATGTGCTATACACTGAAGTACACTGCCACATGGTACATCTTTATGTACCAGACAACACAGAATTTTACTGCTAAGAATTTACTCTAGGGACAAATAAGGCATTTATTTAGGGAGTTCGTTAGCACAGATGCTTCCTCACTGCTCTCAACATCAAAGCAGAGGAGCCCAGCCCTTCAAGGGTACTGCTCTGAAATGGAGGACAGACTGTTAGTGGTGCTGCTGACATGAACTTTTTTTCATATTATTTTATAAAAGCACAAACTAAACCAACAAAAATGCATTTAATTATCTTATTTTTAAATAAATACATTGAAAACGTGAAAATGTTAAGAAGTACAAAAACTGGACTGAAGAGATGACTCAGCAGGGAAAGGTACTTGCTGCCAAGCCTGATGATCAGAGTTCAGTCCCAAGGACCACATGGTAGAAGACAGACCCGCCTTAGGCAAGTTGTCTTTTTAATCTCATTTATGCTATGGTTCACATTCACCTCACACACACACACACACACACACAGACACACACACAATAAATTAGTTCATGGAGCCAATATCGATTTCTAAATTTTGTACTCAGAGTTTATATTGTTTCTAGGATTTTTTTTCAAAAAAGCAATTTTTGAAAGAATAAAATTGTGTGGCAAATGAGTGTGCTAAACAGCACACTCATTTACATTACAGCAAATGTGTAAGCAGATTAAGGAGAGTCCTCAATGGCTCATTGCTTACAAATAGATTCACGACTAACACACAATGGTTGCTTCTCCAACTATTTATTTACTATACATTTAAATATTGGCTTAACAGTCAGAACACATAGCTGTAGGGGTGTTATTTTGGGGAGGTACTAGCATGCCAAGTCAGAGGACAACCCTGACTGTCATTCCTCATTCACTTTCCAACTTTCGGAGGGAGGCAGGGTCTGCAGAACTTTGCCACATAGATCAAGCTAGTTGTGGAGCAAGCCAAAGGGTCCTCCCATCTTTGCCTACAGTCTCAACATCATTGGGATTTCAAGCCAAAGGGTCCTCCCATCTTTGCCTACAGTCTCAGCATCATTGGGATTTC
>NW_022196896.1:43217674-43239822 GCF_008632895.1 Mastomys coucha
TTGCCTACAGTCTCAGCATCATTGGGATTTCAAGCCAAAGGGTCCTCCCATCTTTGCCTACAGTCTCAACATCACTGGGATTTCAAGCATGCACCACCTTGCCTGTATGCTTTCATGCTTGCCTGCTTTTAAAATCCCAGTGATGCTGAGGCTGCTTTCCTGGGGCACATGCTTGCTAGCCAAGTGCTTTACAGACAGAGCCTTCTCCCAGGCCAGATTAGAACTGCCTGGACACTGAACAGTTCACCTACATACTCTAAAATATGATTTCCTAGTCTTCAAATCTCAAAAGAAAGCAAAATGCTTCCTCCACACACAGAAAAGGGAGGCATTGGTGTTTATCTCAGAACACACAAAATTCTCCATTATATTTATGCATCTTTTCTCTCTTTTGACTTTTCCAAATGAGAAAAATACTTCATCTTTGTATATTAAAAATTCTTTCTTCTTTATTAAGCACCCATGAACTTTAAAAGCTAGATCCAAGAATTTGTTATGTTTACCAAATGTTTCCTAAGGTACTTTCAAATGGACTTGTCACACAGACTCATATTTGAGGTTTCCTCTTTTGTACATTTTAAAATAGCCATTCTCCCAAGTCACCAGAACACCTCCCTTGGCCAAGGAACTTGTTCACACTATTAATACTCCACACAATGGGGCTCCAATGAACAATCCATAGCAATGTCCATTTGCATATGATAATCACATACACATGAACCAGTTCACACTATTAATGCTCAACACAATAGGGCTCCAGTGAACAATCCATAGCGACGTCCATTTGCATATGATAATCACATACACATGAACCAGTAAGTATTGGGCTTATTCTGATGATTCTGTGGTAATAAAAGGATGACTAAGACATAGACTATCACCACACAGGACTAATGAGCATGATGTCAACTTTATGGTGCTCCTCCTTCAACCTCCTGGCTGGCCTGGAATTCACTGTAGCTGGCCTCAGACCCAGAGATCTACCTCTTTCTGCCTTGAGCTGCACGCCAACACCCAGTTTATTTTGCTTTTCAAACATCGGCTCTCATGGGGATATGATTTTTCTATATTTGTATATCAGTGAACAAGTAATTAATAGTGATATACCAAGTAATAAAGTGATATACCAAAAAAAGTGATATACCAATAAAGTGATATACCAAAGGAAAAAAAAAACCCAAAATAGAGAGCACTTAAAAATCTCTTCTGAAATCAATCTAAATTTCTTTTGTATAAGAGTACATGTTTCTCAACTTTCACTATTAGGAAAAAAAAATACTTTGGGTTACGACCTGTTACTTTAATTTAAACTATATGTTTTTAGGTTATGACTTTCTACTTTCAGTTAAATGACACATTTTTGGGCAATAAATACTGACCTCCATAATCCCCACTCACCAAGAAAATGATTAAGATATAGAAATATATATTTTTAAATGGATGTTTTCACTCCATAAGTTATTCACTGGAACAAAGTAGAAAAGACCATGGAAGCTATATTGGCACATACAGGCTCCTAGGGCAGGGACAAGTAAATCAGAGTTCACTACTCCAAATGGCACCCAAGTGACTTCCAGACGTAAGCCGCTTCTAAAACTGCACTAGCTGGAAGGCGACATCAGTTATAGTCATTTCCAGGCTGAGATTCCAAACCACACGGAGTGCTGAAGCAGAAGTTTAATGGTACCCTAGTGGCTTTCAAGACTTAATGCAACTTCCAACAGGATCTCACGTGCTTCAGAGAGAGGTGTACCTCCTACAGCCTGGGGCTCAGGCCATACTTGATTTGCTAGAAGCAAGATCTCAGGGCTACTCTACCTGGCGTCACATAGAGCTTGGGTAAATACCGCTGCTTTCTAGCCTGGGACTGCTAACCCTAGCTGTTAGCCCCAGGCTCTGCTAGCTCCCTTCCTCCCTGCCCAGTGCTCTCTGTTCTGTTCTCAAGGAGGCACAGACTCTTCTTCTAATGAGCATGACAGATCCCTGCCACCCCTGACTTGAAAAGTAACTGTTAGTGGCTCCCTGTTGCCCTCAGGATAAAGTCAAGCTCCTGATGGAGCTTATTTATTAGGTCTTAGCTGGTCTGGTCCCTATTTATCTTCTGGATTTGTTTGATCTTTTCCTAGCAGCCCCAGCCCCACACCACAGATGCCCATTCCAGCCCAACTAGTGACCCAGCATGATGTTCTCTGAATGCTGTTCTGCATAGCTCATTTCTGCAGTCGAGTCCTATCAAACTTAATTCTGCACTTTCTAGAAACTTGCTTCTTCAGAAAACCCCCAGTTTAGTTTTCCACCCATTTCTGTATAAGCCTAGATCATTCTGGGTTCCATTCACTTACCTACCTTTGTTACCTATGAATGAATCTGTCTTTGTAACAAGTATGTATGTGGATATGATCATATCCACGGCTGTCAGTATTTTAGGTCAATTATTACTAATTCATCTATAAACAGCCAAGTAGCAGTTATACTTGCTAGTCCTTTCTCTATGAGATAGAAGTATATAAGTGTTATGCACACATATATATTTGAGCTCATAAAGACACAGGGGTATCTGCACATTACATATAAAACATCTAGATAGTAACATATATAGAGGTATAGTAACTTTTTTTTTAAGTAGGCAACTTTCATTTTTTCTGTACCCTGTTAGGTGAATGCTCATCTTCACCATGATTTAATATGCCACAATTTTGATATTTTTTTGTTACAGTGAGTGAGAGAGAGAGAGAGATCAGAGAATAACTTGTAGAAGTCCATTTTCTTGTTCGACTATGTGGAACCTAGGAATTAAACTCAGGTTGTCAGGCTTGCCAGCAAATTCCTTTACTACTGAGCCTTCTTGCTAATCAATAACTGGCAAGGTTAATATTTTAATTTTTCAGGTAAAATAATGATAATTAGGATAAGGTACCACGAATTCCATGGCGTCCAAGTGACATTCAAACAGAGGCTCTCCTGCCTCTTTTTTGTCTGGTTTCATGGGCAGTTGGAAACGCACTGAAATATTCCCAGGGTGTCCTTCTACCAAAGAAACAAAGGCAAACATAACATGTCTGAGCTTCTGAGTGTCCATCTTGTGTGGTGCCCCAACCAAGTATTTGTTCCTACTTAACTCTTCTGGTCCTACTTTCTACTTCCTCATAAGGGAAAAGTCACATGCCATTTTACACAGGCAGAAAACACCTGGCATTATTAGAGGTGCAGCAGTGACTCTATCTCACCAAGCCATTCAATTCTAAACATGGAGCCCTTCGTGGCCACAGTGCATCAACTATCAGAGTAGCCAGAGTACTTCCTTATGCTTGAAACTAGCAATCAAAATATGGTTGATGAATGGCCTCTGAGTAGTCAGGAGGCTCTATTGAAAGGTACCTATCTGAGCCCTTTCCCAGACCCAGGATCCCAGCAGTTGGGGTAAAGGGTTAGTGTATAACTTCAAAGCCTACATGTTAACCAAAACACCATCGTGCCTGAGTCTTACTACCGCATTTAGCACCATATTCATGACTGGTGTTTCAAAACCATGGAATCAAGATGAGCTGTCTTAATGAACAAAGCAAATAACCATACTCTTTAGCATTTGTAGAACTTGTGTTGGATATTGGCTATTCTTTTCAAAATGTTTTCAATGTTTATGTATGTATATATTTATCAAGTGTGCATACCTGAGTGCCGTGTGCATATGTAGAGGTGAGAGGACAACTTTAACAACTTTCAGAAACCAACTATCTTCTGCCAGGTAGATGCCAGGAATGTACCATAGGTCATCAGGTTGGCAGCAAGCACCCTCACCTGCTGCACCTTCTGAGTAGCTTGGACTGGGCTCAGCTGACCCTGGCCTGAGCTACAGATTTCAAAGTGTGGGAAGACCCATGATGATAGCTGGTCTCCAGACAGCAGTATCAGTGTTGCCCACTGGACTTCCCAGACATTCCAGGTAAGTGAAATGCGTACTTTAGGTTTTAGTTTACGTAAAACCATTAAAGTCACCAGCATGGGAAGAATCCTTTCTTATAGCCAATCTTGGTTGAGAAGTTTGGCACAGGTTGGCTCAAGTGACTTTTCTGTGACTCTTGATGAAGAGGAGGGTGTGGAGGGGTCACATTCTACCCAATAGCTTAAGAAAATCGTATTCACTAAGAGTTTATTTCAGCAAAAAGCTCCACTTTCTTTGTCATGGGAAGAGATTCATCAGAACCAGTGGAAAATATATTTTCTTTCAGAAAATCTCTAAAGGACAACATATTTTCCTGTTCGGTGATCTTTTAAAGTTGATACTCTTTATTGAATAGGCAGATTACATATCCATTATCACAAAACCAAGGTTTATTCTATCAACACATCTTAAAAATTCCCCATACTCACAAGGACAATGGAGAAAAGTGTGGGTTTGCATTGAGGTAGGAGACATCAGAAGTGTGGACAGGGAGCTACCTCACCTTGGACTTGAAGCCACCATGCAGCCTGGAACAGAAGCACTACCCAGAAAGAGCTAAGAGCAGAAGGAAGCTTTATAGAGAAGCAGGAAGGGAAGCTAAAAATGTATGATGGGGTTCCTTGATCATTTCTTAAAGAAAAACATAGGAAGAGAAATAGCATTTGGGAAATCCAAGACTCCTAAAGCTCAAATGTGGATATTAGCAAAGCAAGCCCAGGAGTTGTGATGAATCTCCTCCCAAATATGGAGAAAACTGAAGGAGCTACAATAAATATTAGAGTATGCACGTGAATCTGGGCTTGGAGATGCGGGCTGGGCTTTAGGATATAGAGCTGGAATGAGGAGGTGGGAAAGATCTAATCTATTTCCCAAGGCTCTCCATTCATGACCCATCATGTCAATTATCCAGAACCTGGTCAAAAAGTTCTGAAAGCCTCCTGGGGCCCTGTTCCTCTCAATTAATGCTTCTCTTCATCATTTATTTTCCCCATTCTTCAAGGTTTAGGCAACCCTTGTCTTTCCAATAACCTTGACTATTCCTGTGTGTATTGACTATATTCTGGGAATCCTGGCTCACATAATAAGTGACATCATGGGTTCTTCCCTAGACCAGTTTTGATCAAGCTTTTCTTCATCTCTAGATCCTGTGCCTAATTTCTTAAATTCATTTTGCACATGTGATTTTTACATATGTGATGTGCGTGCATGCTCAAAAGTCTGGGAGCTTGTGGGGGTGTATGAGGGAGAGTTTGCAGTTTCAGCTATCAGCAGCGTAGCAGAACACCAACCTATTGTACAGACAAAAGCCCAAGAGCTTATTTACTCTAAGTTAGATGTTGACTGCATATCATACATGTATTGATAAAAATATGTTTTGTTTGCATATAAAAAGCTTCCAATTCAGAATGCAAAAGTATCCTGTGTCTCTATTCCATTTTGAACTCATTGTTACATATAATGAGAGAGTATGGAACACAGCTATATTCCTTTGCATGTGAATGGCTGATTTCTCCCATGACACTTTCTGGAAAAGACACTTCTCTTTTAATGTGTACTTTTATCACCTTTGCTGAAAAATTAGTTGACCTCTGGGCTCTCAGTTCTGTTTCACTGGTGACTGACTTGATCCTAATACTGTGGTCTATATTAGATCTACATTAGCTAGTCACTATAGCTCTGCAGTGTATTTTGAAGTCAGGTAGTGTGATGACTTCCAGTCTTGCTTGAATTTGCTTAAGACTGCCTTTTCCCCACATCCTCTTTCTAGAGTGCATTTATATTTCAACATTTCCACTTGTGTCTTGAGTTATTTCCAAAATTAGCCAATGCTAGAATCTTCATCTTTACACAGCAAATGGATGGGATATTGTTTCTCTGCTGGAAAATAGCCATTATTTCTATGCTCCGGTTTACTGTTTTCTAATCTACCATGCAAACTCTCAGAATCAATAATGGTGGCATGGTCTCAGATAGTCAAAAGATTGGAATTAACTTTGGTTTAGACAAATATTATATACACACACCCAAAACAGAGAAAATGACATGTAGGAAATGTAATAGAGAAATTTGGCATCAAACTGATTCATTCCTAAAAGGTTTGGCTGTCACTATTTTTACTAGGCTGGCACATCATAGAAGTAAGCCAGAGATAGGATAACAACAGGCTCTGGTTTCTTGTTGCCATTGTCAGAGGCTCCTACAGAGAAAGGGTAGACCTTTGTCAACCATAGCAAACAAGAAACAGTCTTTGTGGGAGACTCCGTCTGGGTACCGTGGCCCTGTGAGTGTGAAGCGACTGTACCTTTAAAACTCACCATCCTCAAAACACTTTCATTAAAATGTTTCTACTACCTTTTCTCAGTTAAGAACACAGCCTATATTGGTTTGTTTTTTGTGTGTGATTTTACTGGGAGAATGATGCCCATCTCTAACTTCAAAAAGCTTTAGAAAAAAAAAAGTAACACATAGGTCAAGGGTCTACTTCACAGAGAACACGGGCTCACATTAAAAACCAGAATCCCAGCCAACATGAGCAGGCTGGAACCTGCTGGGACCTGTATGTACTCCCATGTTTTAGGGTGTTTTCTAGCATTTATTCAGTAAGCAGGATGCCGTCTGTCGCTTGTGTATTTTCACAGGAGGTCATTTGCTTTCCTTCCCTAGCCTTTTTTGCCATGGGCTATGTCCATCATCGGGTGTAATCTCTGAGGTAGAAGTTAGCACAAGTCCATGGGGGAAACCTCAGAAAGCCAGATGGGCTACTGAAAAACAAGACCTCCTCCTGCATCCAAGACGGAGCTTAATGGACCACATTTCCCCTTTGCTTCCAGTTTATTTTCAAAGAAACGTTTTTACTTCAGTAATAAAGGCTGTAATCCATTCATCTTTCCTGATATATTTCTATATATTTTAACTAAAAACAACTCATATAGACAATAAAATTGGTAATGGCCACAAATTATTGCTAAAGCTAGATTTCAAGGGATTTCCATGTAATTTTCAACACTTGAAATAACACAAGATGCCAAAGAGCTGAAATGGAATGTTACCTTTTAAAAAAGCAACTTAGGAAAAAAATAGATGTAAAAAAGCCAAGAACTTAAAAATAAGTATGAGGTGACAGGCAAAGTAATTAAAGCAATTAAGGGGAAAGTTGAACCTAAGGCTGTGATGCAGCTGTAACCTTCCGGTGCCAAGGAGCCAGGAAGCACGGTTCTCAGAAACCTTAATACATTTTCTTTTTAAAGACTGACTATGAGTTTTCTTAATGCTGTATCTTTGATAAGAGTTCCTCTTGGAGAATACCATTTCAAGAGCAAATAATTTGAAGTACAAAGAAAGTAAACCTACAAGTTTCTAAGTATCTGGTAAACTGGAAGAATTAATTCATCTGTACATCTGAAGAGCCTTAGAAAGGAACAGAATGGAAACAGCACCAATGTTCTTACACCATTCTCACCTCACCCTGTGCATGCGCGCATACACACACACACACACACACTCAAACAAATATGCACACATGATCACTTGCACCCATGCAGCCATGCACACAGGACAGTGGAGAGGGGTGGGCTTATGCACACATGCAACCATGCATAAATGGACCCATGTGCACATGTACACATGCCCTTTCACACATGCATGCATGACGATTGGAGAGAGTGAGTCTGTGTGCAGCTCTTTGCAAGCTCCTGTCACATATTGTTTCTCCTCACTAGTCTCAACCTCAGTCTCTTTAGCAGAACAAATACAACTTGTAAAGGAGAACTGGAACTTCCTTGTCAAAGCAAGGGCATCCAAAGAAAAGAATCAGTTTCTGCAAACCCTGGACTCAGTGCTTTCCTCAGTGTCGTACCTCCTTCGTCTCCTGGAGAATGCTGGAGAATGCCTGGAGTGGAATGACAGGGATATCCCATAATATCACTGCTACTAAAGAGCAGTGAAACCCCAAGGAGGCATTGTATACCTCTACCATGATGACCTTGACATTTGTTCAGGAAAATCCATGTACTATTAAGGACACAGGTTGCTTTAAGTATATACTATGATGGTAAATTCAATGGAAATTTACTACATGAGATTCCAAATTCTTTCCCCCCTATAAATCATCATGGACTATAGATATTACATTCTAACTTTCACTGGGCTATAAATCTCTCCAATTCCATCAAAACATGCACATGTTTCAGACATAATGCTAGACACTGGGGATACAAATATGAATAAAGAGAGTGTTGCCTTTGATAATCTATGATCCATAGAACTAAGTTGCTATGAAAAGGTGGCTTTCCTCACAGCAGAGCTGGCATCAGTTAAGTGATAGTATTTTAACTTCCACTGTTTCTATGTGTGTCTGGAAATCAGATTGTTCAACTCTATGCTTCCTTACCTCCAATAGAGACAAGTTCCACATTCCCTACAATAGAGCTTTTGGAGTTCTGTGCTAGATGAAGTGAATATTTTCTATGATCTATGGTGTTTAAGTGGATAACAAGGGCAGCAAAAGTTCTGTATTGGTGTACTGGCGTTTTAAATACATCTATACATTGAATGCTTGCTTGCAAGTCAGCTGCCTCTTTTATATAAAAGACATAGAAAGGTTTATGGTGTAGCTGGCAAGGAGTCGGGGAGAACAATCAGTGAACCAAGTGCGAATAGATTCACCTCAGTGGTTTTCTCATTCCTGTATAGACTCACATATATGTATACATGTGCACATGCAAATCCCATCATCTGGCTCTCCCTTTGCTCTGCTGCCAGTGTCTTTTGACTGGTGAGCAGCACTGAAAACTCTCCCCATGCTTTTTGAAGACCTAAGCCAAGGCTCTCTAGCTTCTAGCCCGTTGATGCCCAGCCAACCCTTCAAGCCTGTTCAACCACAAAAAGTTTGTATGTGAGAAAAGCCTCAAACCATTCAAAATATTCTTCCAGGAACACGAGAGAACACTGGGGAGCAGAAAGAGAACAAAAGGAAAAACAAAGACTTCACTTTCTCAGGGTGAACTAGACAGGGACAGAGAGTATGGATGGTACTAGCTTCCTCAGTTGAAGTTGAGTTTATAATCTTTCACAAAATATCACAACCAAAATAATAAAACAGGAAAAAATTGTCTAGTGATCTTGCTGAAAAAATGAAAAGCAGATTTCTGAAATGCAGAGCTATATTTAATGAGATTTTAGGGATATACACTAAAACAATAGCTGATGGCTCAAAATCACAAGTGCTAGGCTCCCTGAAGCTCACTGCCATGACAGAAGCAGAATGCCACAGCATGGAGTCCAGGAAGGATGGAGAAATGCTGGCCCTACAGTGCAAAGAAGGCCATGCACTGCTAGAGGAATGTGTTATTTGGGAGCTCTGAAGGGTTCAAATTCAGATAGGACTCAGAAATGAGTTTTTCTAAAATAGTTCTTGAGAATTCTAAGCAGAGAAGGAACTGACTATGCAGTTAGTTATAAGCAATGTGTCTTCCAGCAGCCATGCTTAGGGTTGTCTCGTTGCAAAAGCCTCTCCTGTAGACATGTTTACCACGTGGCAGGATCAGACAATGCTGCAGCGTTCTTCTTTGTGACGTTCAGTACCCATCTTTGAGAAGCTAGTCATAATATACTAATTGAATGAATTGCTAACACACCCTTCAGTGGTTTCAGAAGCTTCCTTCTGCAAGATGCTCAGAATTTTTGGAAAGCTTGAGACAGTGTATGTGAAATAATTGAAAATAGTGCTTGCTATTCTAAAGGGTTCAACAAATGTTGCTTCAGTTTTATGTTGTGTGGGCATTAATATCTTCCACACAGCAGAGCATGTTACATCCCATCTTCTTCCTGAACTCTTTTTTTCCTTTGTCTATTTTAGGTTGAGTCTTGATATATAGTCCTGGTACAATGCAGCCTAGAACACAACAATCCTCCTGCCTCAGCATCCTGAGTCATAGGATTATAAGCACACTCTGCCACACTCAGCTTCTCCCAAGCTTCTGAACTATAAACAACTTGATGTTTAAATGACTAACATCTTCTGCTTTTTTTCCTTCCAATTATTCCTTGCTCTTAAAGAAGAAACATGAGGTCAAGGATAAGTAGGGGACAGTATGGTTGACAAGGGTTAGTAGGGGACAGTATGGCTGTCAAGGGTGAGTGGGGGACAGTATGGCTGTTAAGGGTGAGTGGGGGACAGTATGGCCGTCAAGGGTGAGTGGGGGACAATATGGCTGACAAGGGTGAGTGGGGGACAGTATGGCCGTCAAGGGTGAGTGGGGAACAATATGGCTGACAAGGGTGAGTGGGGGACAGTATGGCTGTCAAGGGTGAGTGGGGAACAATATGGCTGACAAAGGTGAGTGGGGGACAGTATGGTTGACTCCTTTCTCAAACTGCAAGGCTGGAATTCCTTCTTGGCCAATGGTTCTTCTGTCCCCTGTTCTCACTTGCCAACATCCATTACCATGATCACTAACACAACCTTTCTTTTATCCAAGTTGCTCTTGTTGCTCCTGCTGCTTTTACCTGCCCACTCCCACACTCCTTTAAGTCATACACAACTCCCCCTTCTTAGCAGTAATTTTCCTTTCACGTAGTAAATTTCCTTTCACTTTTACATAGACTTAGCTCTTGTTTAAATTTTTTCCTTTCTTTTCTGTGTTTTTTGGTTATAGCATTATTGGAATTTTTTGTTAGTTACAAAGTTTGAAAATATATTTTATTAAGTACATTAAACATTAATCATACCTTATGAACACATATAGAAATATATTCTATATCACACATACGAATTCACATGTATACCTTACCCCTTTGGAAAATGAGATAGATGATGTTTCGTAATCTGGAATTATCACAAAATTTGCATCATCATCATTATCCTCCTCCATCATCACCAAACCAACAACTGATCACCACCACAAAGGAAAGATTAAGCATGATGTCACCACAAGACTTGTCCTAGTGAGGTCCATGTGGGTCAGAGTAATTTGTACATATTAACTCCAGCTTACTTTGTTCCTATGGGAGGTACCATCTTCTTTGTGTCTGCAAAGAAGAATGGAGGCTGAGGACAGGACTAGGACCATGAGGAGGCTGTCTGGTTCCAGAAACATTCTCCAACCAGGGCCAAAGATCTCTAACTTCATCTTTATATTATCTCTCTGCATCCAAACATGTTGGGACAGGTGATGGGTACCTGTTCTCTTCATGTCTGTCAACAGGATGTTTATGAAGCAGGCACCATCCCCCCGCCTCCCAGTTTCCTCAAGTCATCTTAAGTACTAAAGTGTTTTCCCTGGTGACTATGGTGTTCTAGCCACTAACCTTGGGTACCCATCCTATCCTTCAAAGAGTAAAAAGCCCCTCTGGAAGGAGACAACTAGAAACAAACAAGTCACCATAGACTGCTAATATACATTCTGACCCATCTTCTAGCTGGCAGATTTTTTATTTTTTTTCAATTTGGGAATTAAACTGAGAATCATGCAAATATCCATTCTATGCCCAGCCCTAGAAGAAATGAAGCAAAGGAGCAGTGTTATTCATTATGTATTGCTACAATCTGAGAAATTTTGAAAGTCATTTTATAGATGACACAGAAATACTGTTAAGAGATGTTCTGGAGACTAGAGAGAAAGATGCTGTGGGAAAGAGCACTTGTCCTTGCAGAGGGCCAGAGCCTGGTTCCAGTGACCATGTTAGGAAGCCTTCAGCATGTGTAACTCCAGCTCCAGGGTTTCTAATGCCTTCTTCTGAACTCCATGGGTACCGTCCCCTCTACCTCACAAGTACATACCTCACACAGACATGCACCTAGACACATAAATCATTTTTTAATCTTAAAAAATGTATCAGGAGGATACTTGAGTTGGGTCTGGTGGCACATGTGTATAAGTCCAATACTTGGTAGGCGGAGGCACTAGAATTAGGAATTCAAGATCACCCTGGCTATGTGTGTCAAGGCCGAGGCTAGCCTGGGCTACGTACTAAGGCTGTATTTCAAAATAAAATTAAAAAGGAAAGAAACCAGAATAGATGTTTCAAAGTCAAGAGACTCCACAGTCAGACATACAAAATCACTTATCAATGGCAGAAGTTTTCATGCTACATTTAGTAGGGGTACATTTGGAAGAAGCTGAGGTGATTCAGTTGTTAAAGCACTCACAATACAGGCATAATAAAGACCTGAGTTAAAATCCCCAACACCTGTGTAAAATCAGTCAGCACTGGAATGACCCCAACACTTACGGTGATAGGAGCAGGCAGATGCCTGGAGCATAAGATGCACATACACAGAATACTAAGTTTCCTGCATAGTGTGGGTTTTCATCCCTAAAAAGATCAGTCTCTATATGGAGTGTGTGTGTGTGCATGTGTGGTGTGTGTGTATGTGTGAAATGTGCCTAAAACTCAACAGCATCTGACAGTACAAATATTTCTTTCCTCAAGCATATTGGTAAACACGTTCAAATCATTCTTTCTCAAGGTATCTAAATCCAAGGCCAGGTGTTCTGCATCCTAACCCTTTATTGATTGACAATGAAGCAAAATACAGTTAAAGACATATGACTAGAAGAATAAAATAAAAAATTTTAATACTCACATTAGAACCATTTGTCTTGGGCTGAAGAGATGGCTCAGCAATTAAGAACACGTGTTACTCTGGACAGGACCCAGACAAATTATCTACAACTGAAGTTCCAGGGGAGCTAAGATATTTTGCTGACCCCCATGGGCACCAGACATGCATGTGGTATACATATATACATGTAGGCAAAACACCCACACATATACTATACAATTAAATGTATTTTTAAAAAGTCATCATTTGTCTTAACACAAGACTTTCTACAAGTCTGGAGTGGCTCCTCTACTCAGAGGGTGTTTCATTTCTGCTGCTTGACATTGTTCTTGCTCTATCAGGCTCAGACGCCTCGTGGGCAATGGGATCGCATCATAGCCTGTTTATTTCCATCAGAGTCTGGAGGCATCCACAGTGGCTGAATGCATTTGTTTGTCTCACTCTTTGACAAGGTCCTGTGGCAAGCAGATCTTTGCTGTATGAGGTCTTCCATTACTCCTGGTCTGGGAAACTCATCAGTGGAAGTGTCTCTAACCCCTTTGGTTCCTCCTGTGTCTCTACTCATTCAAAACTCAGTATGTTTACAACCAAGACAACTTAAAGGTTTTAGAGTCTACCAATAAGTCCAGTCTCCTATAAAACTGTTCTATTCTGTGGCCATTAAACATATCAAAACTTTGTAATTCAAGCCATTTTTTTTTGTATACTAAATGAAAAAACAAATGGGGAAAATTAGTAGATCTTGACCAATAGAATTTTAATTTGGTGTATTATAAAAACTAAACCAATAAAAATCATAAAGTATATATATACTTATGAAATAGTATAAAAACATTAAGAACATCAATATAATGAAGCATTGAAAAAAGATGGATAATGCCAATGACTAAAAGAAAACAATTTTATCTCCTTAGTTTTAAAACACACAAATAAACATAACAAAGTTAACATCAGTGTGTGCACTCCCTATAATGCATCATTGCTCACAGTGATATGAGTATATAAGACATTCTCATATAAGACATTCTCAGGAAGCATAAAAGAATTTCCCCAGAAATCTCATACTTGTACTTGTCAGAAATACAGATAAAGAATGCAGAGCATTGCTGTAAATGCCCAGGGACAGTGGAGTGGTTAAATGCAGTGTCCAGGGACAGTGGAGTGGTTAAATGCAGTGCCCAGGGACAGTGGAGTGGTTAAATGCAGTGCCCAGGAACAGTGGAGTGGTTGAATGCAGTGCCCAGGGACAGTGGAGTGGTTGAATGCAGTGCCCAGGGACAGTGGAGTGGTTAAATGCAGTGCCCCTGAGTGTCATGCAGCCACTAAACTGACTCTTTATAAAATCAGTTATTGATATAAAAAGGTATTTATACAATTGCCTATGGTATATGTTCATATATATGAATGGTAAGAATTTTATGTAATAGATGATTGAATTACTTTTGCTTCTCCATATTTTCTGATTTATCCTTAACAAATAATGTAGTAACCACATAATAAACATAAGAAATGTAAATCATACAAAAATTCCTTCCACCAGGAAGCAGGAATGAGGAGTCAATTTAACTGTCTTTACATCATAGAAAATCAAAGTTGGTTTGTGAATCTGATATCTGGTACTTTTAAAAAGTATCAGAAAAATGTTATGTGAAACATTTTCTCCAGTACTTTACGGCTGCCTTTGCCGGGTAACAATCTGCTAATTACAAGTGCTATCTATTAGTCTTCAAGAGGCTCTAACAACTCATGCTTGAGCTGCTATTCTACCTGAATTGTACCTACACCATGTTTCATCTGCAGTTTCAAACAAAGACCCAGACACTGGTTCTTGGAAGCATTATCTTGAGGCTTCCTTGGGTAGCTATAGTGGATCTGTGTGAATTTGATTTGGTCTTTAGTAGGTCATTGAGTCAATATACATCACATACTATGTTTATAGAGCAGAGAGTGCTGTCCCCTAACACTATCTCATCACTAAAATGAAGAAACCATATTTCCCATAGAAAAGCTGGTTGGTAATCCAGGGGCTTCTACATGCCACACCCAGCCTTTTCTGTGGCCAACTTCCCTGACTTTTTATTTTCTTTTTCTAACTAGTAACAGACACGAAAGCAAAGACTTCAACATTAGAAACAAAAACAGAGCATTTGAAATACCACCTGTAGAGAACATTCCATCTAAGCCCTTCACAGAAATATGAAAATCTTGAGCCATAGGACAGAAGGTGAAGAACCTAATTTGAAATGTGTTGTCATGCCATCTCTGTGCCCAGTTTACTGCTCTCATCAACTCCCAGCTAAGAAACATCATATTTGCTTCAGGAATTAATAGCCAACATTTGAAGGGAAACAGCCAAGAGGCTGTATACAGACCTTGCATCTGGTAGCTGTACGGTGCCTGTCCAGGTTGAGGGGTACCAAAGCTTGTGCCATAGCTGAGAAATCCTGTCTGTCCAGGTGACTGAGACTGTGACAATCCACCTTCTGTCTTGATGCCTGCCCACAATGCACCTAAATCAGTTAGTGACAGCTGATCTATCTGTTCATTTTCAGAAGCTGGTAAATATAGACAAGCATCTACCCCACAACTGCCCGGTCAAATGCAGGAATACAAGGTGCGAATGCTTACAGTTGGATAGAATAAACCACGAGGGCAAGTTTTAAAACCATCTTGATTTGAATGTATTCTCATGATTCTCTCTGATTTCCCTTCAGTTCTAGAATGCAGAACTCTTGAGGTATCATTTCCATAATTCATTTTATTTTACTAGAGCAAGTCACTCTGTCATAGTCAAGAAATAATCACAATGAAAGGTTGGCCCCACAGTTCCACAGTCCTAGATTTCCTTTTCCCTGAGAAGTAGCTGCTGAGTTCCTACCATTGCCATCTTCTTTCTCAGCTTTGATGCTAGTGCTCAAGACATTTTGAAGTTAAAGAAAGCAATACAGGACATATAACAAAACAGGGCAGCTTTCTTCTGAGTATCTAAATCAATCTTTCTTCCGAGTATCTAAATCAATCTTTCTTCCGAGTATCTAAATCAATGGCTCTCAGCTTTCCTAATGCTGTGACCATAAGTACAACTCCTCATGTTGTAGTGACCTCCAACCTAAAACTGTTTCATAGCTATTTCATAATGTTGCTATTGTTATGGATCGTAATGTAAAGATCCATGGGGGTTGCAACCCACAGATGGAGAGCCACTGATCTAGATCTTTCTGGAAAGGAAGCATTAAGAAAGTAGAACGTCAAAGACCTGAACCTCACAAACAGCGAATGATTTAGAAACCTGGGAAAGTGGCCAGTAGTGTCTTTTTGACTTATTTTCAAATATTTAAGTGTACTTCTTCTAAATGGAGGCTAAATTATATCTGAATTTATATTATTATGTAAATGCAAGTTTATATTTTATAAAAGTACAAAAAAACAATTTACTTTGGGCCTTAAATATTTCCCCAAGCACCAGGATGGTACACTCATTCCAGACTGGGACTTGGCAACATGGAGGTGGGCCACTGGTCTTAATTATAATTAAAGACAGTCAGGCAAATGAACAACTGTCCTTAATTCCCACAGAGGGAAGACAGAAACATTCCTGCCAAGAGAATTCACATTTTTCAATAATCTTGGTTTTCACTGAAGATAAATTATATCTTTAGGATCTAGGATACACAGTAGTCTGCCTGCTTATTTCCATTTTAGGGGAATTTCATCAGTAGAGTGGAGTTAGGTAATTATCCTAAGGCAGTAGAAGAACCTGACTTGGCTGGAAGAGGCTATTTTCATTTCTTGAGTATTTCTGAATACTTTATGATGACCTTAACACTGAAAACTCTGTACAATCTTAAAATGGAAAAATGTGATGTGCTATGTACAGGTAACTTTAAGTTAATGAACAACTCAAAACATGTAAATAATCCCTGGAAACACACCTGCCTAGACAGGTGGCTGGACAGTTCTAGAAACTCCCATATTTCCATGCTGCCACCAGTAGGGAATTTCCCCCTTCATTCTCCACTCTAAGGTGCATCTCTTTCCAGCCCTAACTGGGCCACATGCTTCTTCTACCTTGGAAACTCGGAATGGGGAAATGGGTAAGAACAGGCATGGAGAAGAAAGAAGAGGTGAAAAACACTAGTCTACTCATGGGCAAAAAAATCCATTTTCCTTAGGAGCCTGTGGGCAGATAAGTGATGGATGGGAATCTAAACTGTAACAAATTTCTTTTCTATTGTATTTGCTATTCTCACTATGAAAATCTCCCACCCCACCATGCTGCATGGGAAGAAGACTAAAGAGAGGAACATGAGGAGGGCAGTGGAGGGGTGGGCCACTTCCCCTGGCAGCACAGTTGCCTATCTACTTGGAAGTCCATGAGCACGGCAAGCAATTTCCTACAAATTCAATTCTAAGCACACAAACTGAAGCCTGCTTTCATCCATATTGCAGCAAACAAGGTGAGCAATGAAGACCATGGGTGCTCTTCCCTCCCAGAGTAACTTAAAGGACTGTTACAGAAAAAAAAAGATGGATTATCTACTACAGTGGAAAAACTCTGAATGAAAGTCACAGAAATGAAGGACAATTTTAGAAAGTTCTTTTTAATGCTGTTTCTAAAGCCTGCTTCTAAAAAACCAGCACGTTAGATGGCATTGAGTTCTAGTGGTTTTTGGAGTAAATCTACAGAATCTGGAGTCATATGTAAGTTACACTTGATTTCCATGTATTTTAAAAGAAGCTAATAGATGGTCAAACTACTTGAGGTCAGAAGGCAGTGTTGAATGGAAGAAAGTTGTTTAGCTTCTAAGGAGTGGTAAAATACTTTAATAGAAAAGCCATGCTTTCAGTAGAGTGCTGGAAAGTACACAACACAAAAATTGTACCAACGAAAGTCTAATGGGACAGCTGCTAAAATGTATCCATCATACGGGCTACACAAGGACCAACTCTTCTAGCCTCTTTCTATGAATACTCATATCTTTTTCTTGATCATTCTGTGGGGGATTTTTCCTTAATAAAATGCTCCATATTAATATATTTTATTTGATTTAATTGAAAAATTGCAACCATTTGAATTTTCATTGAAGAAAATTTATTTTAAAATTTGAAGTCTTTTGTAAATAGAACCTTGGGATTTGGCTGGATTTATCTTTAATTTACAGGTATTGGCCCCATCACAATTGAGTTAAACTACACCAAGATAAAGATAATCTCCAGGTGAGAAGGAGCAAATGGCATGTGAGCTTTGAATGTTTCCTGATCCTCGTCTTCAAAGTGCAGTGCGGGAGGTGATCTATAGATCATTTTTCCTAATGGGTGATAATGTTGAAATTTGATCATGGAACCACCCCAGGCTTGGGGCAAGCACAAGATTGTTGAATTCTGCACGGACTTCCTTAATCATAGCTGGGTGTCTGATAAACAGGAAATGGATCTTTATACCAAAAGACTTCATTCATAGAAGTTTTATCACAAATATGCACAAAAATACTTTAGATTCCAGAGTCAAGTGCTCAGATGCCAAATTCAGATATAAGCAGAGAGAAAGGTAAGCAAGGGGCATACAACCCAGGCAAACTGTTCACTACCTCTGACCTCATGATAGGAGGTCACTGTCTTCCCAAAGCTCACTGGCAAGAATTACAGAGACTTTATACTGAACAGTAGCGACGCTTTGCAAAGCGGACCAACAGCCTCATTCTTGAAGTACTACTTGAGCACACAACATCAGCCCACCAGAATACAGCATGAGAATAATGGCCCATGACTCACCATAGGAGGAAATTCCATAGGGCTGTCCCGGCTGTGGGTACGTGGCGTAGGCTGTTGCTTGTTGCATTCCTGTGGTAAACTGTGTTTGCCCATATGCAGCCATAGTTTGTGAGGAAGGGGTAGGGAGAATATGTGGGTATGGTCTGCTATTTGTCAGAAATGACAGAAAATAGAAAGCCCATGCATTAGATGGAAACATGCAAAGTAACAATGAACAACTGCATCACAAATTCCAGTTAAAGAGTCTCAAAAAACTTTCCACTAGCATTGACAAAGCACTTCAAAGTACTCCAGTGCTACCAGGTGGTACTTAAAATAAACTTGCATATATATGTATTTAATTAAGTCTCTAGAAAATTCACTTCTACCTAAATTAAGATGTAACATGGGCATAGACATGACTTTGAATAAGGTAAGGTCTACATAGAAAAGTCACGTATTGATTAAGAGAAAATACAACTTACTTGGAAGGATAAATCTGTGGTGGAGAGAATGGGTGAGCTGGTCTTGGACTAAAGCTGCTGCTTCCAAGAGCTGAGGAAAAGGAAAACACACATAGAGCACACACAGTGAGTCAGGGAATCTGAGGATCATACTGAACATGCAAAAGACCAGAAACAAACAAATGTAACACTGTATTTGACCTCTGTGATCTGTAGACTGGGTGATTTCAATAGGATGTCAAAGAGGGTTGGAGAGATGTCTCACCAGATAAGAACATGGACAGCAGTCCAGAGGACACAAGTTTGATCCCCAGCACCCACCCACACATTGGCTAACAACCATCTGTAAATTCAGTTCTAGGGCATCTGATGCCTTAGTATGGCCTCTTCAGGCCATGTACACACATGGTGTAGAGACACATGCAGGTGACACACCATACACTTAAAATAAATACAACCCTTTAAAAAGGTGGGCACATATGTGCTGATTGAATGGTTTTGATTTTAAATAAACTTTTAAAAAAGGAAGATGTAGCCATAAGTACTCTTCAAAGTGCTTTGATGGGGGCCAGGAAAGCCAGGCTGAATGAGCGGTAGGAAGCTGATAAGTCCCCTGCCTATTGTCCATAGACATCAGGAACACACAAAGCCCAGCATGAATTAGCAAGAAGGATGGTCTAATTTCTGGGGAGGCCAATGGGAGTCATTCACTTTTGCCTATGTTGATTTACCAATGCTGTTTAGTGAATCTGCATCCTTGCAGCTGTCTTTAAAGTCTCAGGTTGCATGCTGAGCCTGTTCTTGGGCTGCCCAGTGTGTTCCTGCTTTCTTAGTTGTATGTATTCTTCTTGGATGTTCAAGCAAACATTTTTCCTCCTTAAGGAAGCAGGCAGCATTAAAGCTAAACTTGCTTTCTTTTAATTATATTTTCTGGACTCTGGATGTTTCAAAAATTCACCAGACTTCTATCAAATGTTCTTCAATACTCACTCGAATTTAAAAACCCAAAAACCCATTTTCAGTAGTATAAGGGTTTAAAAAGTTGGCTGTTGTTATAAGTAGGACAATTTACCTGTATAAAACAACATGCATTTATTTGTGACTACATATTTTCCCCTTCAAGCTTCCCAATGTCCCCCTGACTAAAATGCATAGCATGGGTGCAATTCTTATAGACTGTGACATGGCTATTTTCTTCTCCCATTAATGGTTACTGCCATCAGGGCCTCTGTCACATAACATCTGCATCCCCCACTCAATGTCAAGTCTCATGCACTCAGAGAGTCATGTGCTTTCTCATTTGTCTCATAATGCATTTATGCATGTCACACTTCATTTCCCAATGGGTGCTTGGGAGAATAGGAGATTTTGATCAGAATCTCAGAAGAAATGAGCTATCTCTTTATTCAAATAAATGAGACTGGGTCCAGGGACAAACAACAGGTCTGGGTACATTCTAGCCACACACACTGCCAAATTTCCACCACAGCTGTCACCTTAAAAGGAACAGAATCCACCAGACATGGGTGGTGCATGCCTTTAATCCCAGTACTTGGGAGGCAGAGGCAGGCGGATTTCTGAGTTCGAGGCCAGCCTGGTCTACAGAGTGAGTTCCAGGACAGCCAGGGCTACACAGAGAAACCCTGTCTCAAAAAACAAAACAAAAAGAAGAAGAAGAAGAAGAAGAAGAAGAAGAAGAAGAAGAAGAAGAAGAAGAAGAAGAAGAAGAAGAAGAAGAAGAAGAAGAAAAAGAAGAAGAAGAAGAAGAAGAAGAACAGAATCCACATGAAAGGGGTGGCACGACAAACTGGTTCACATGCCATAGCTTTGCAGGAACAATCATGGCAAGACAAGCCCTGTCCTCGTGGGGAGATTTGTGGAATGCTCTAGTTTCTGGAGGGAGGAATTGGTAACCATACACTCAGACTATGAGGGATTCCTGACACTTGTTTGGGCCACCTGTAAAGACAAGCTCTTCCACTCCCCTTCTTCTCTAGGCATAAAATGAGGCCAAGGGTAAAGGAAATGGTATCTGCAGGTGGCTGGGAAGAATTATCTCCCCTGGACAATCAGAATTAAAAGTAATTGTTTATAAAACAAACGCCAAATGCCACCTGCTAACAGAAGCTGCAGAGACCCTCTCTTCTTTTCTAGATCTAGGTCTGTTTTCCAACTCCTGGTTCACCATCCCTTAAAACACCCAACCATGCTTTTACAAAGAAACCAATGGGAGATACAATTGGCTATCACACAGTAAGTCTGTGGAATGTGCATTCAAAGTATATGCATTTTGTGTGTGTGTGTCTGTGTGTGTGTGCACACACGCGTGCATGAAAGTAATGGGGGCTACAGGCTGTGGAATATGAGTATAGAACCTAAATCAGAATTTAACTTCAGCTCAAATTTGAGTCCCAAATCTCATGTGTGGTCTCAAATCCTTTAACCCCCAGCTTCCACTAATGAAGGTGACAGTGCTTGCTTCTAGCTAGGCCTCATAGGAAGGAGCCTGGTGAAGACTAAATGATGATTCACATAACATGGTTCATATAATGTTTGTATAAATAAAGGATCTTCTCTGATCCTCATCACCAATTTGTCCCTAACCTTGTCCTTCTTTCTGTTACTAACATGATGTATGTGTACATGTGTGCATGTGTGTGCATGCGTGTACAGGTGTGTGTAGAGGCAAAGGCTAAAGGCTAACCTTGGGGTATCTGTTCTCATACACTAACCACTTTATTTTCTGAGACAGGGTCTCTGACATGCTTGAAAGTCACAGGTTAGGCTGACCGGCCAGTGTGTCCCAGGGGTCAGTTTGACTCCATGTCTCTAGGACTAAGATTCAAGTTTGGATCATGATGACTGGCTTTTTAAGGTGGGTTGTAGGATCAAACTTAAGTCTTCATCCTTACACACAAGTACTTTACTGAATGAGCTATCTCCCTCAGGTTCTCCTCTATAAGCACAATCACCATCTGTCCAAAAAATGGTCTTCAGGATACATAGAAGTAACATCTTTGAAGATGGGGGTTGGGGACACAAGCACACCAATATTCGAACCCATTTCCTGTGACCTCTTTCCATCAAAGCACACATTCCTCTCACATCCTACATGCAAACTGGAAACCTCAGTCACCATCTCAGGTCCTTCTTCCACTCATTCATCCCAAATCCTGAAGCAGCCTGCTGAACTAGCCATGGCTTACACACCCATCCCTAAGGATGCCTGCTGAGGTAGCCATGGCTTACACCCATCCCATCCCTAAAGAGGCCTACTGAGCTAGCCAGGGCTTACACACACATCCCTAAAGAGGCCTGCTGAGCTAGCCATGGCTTACACACACATCCCTAAGGACGCCTGCTGAGCCATGGCTTACACACACATCCCTAAAGAGGCCTGCTGAGCCATGGCTTACACACACAT
>NW_022196896.1:43239858-43258226 GCF_008632895.1 Mastomys coucha
ACACACATCCCTAAAGAGGCCTGCTGAGCCATGGCTTACACACACATCCCTAAAGAGGCCTGCTGAGCTAGCCATGGCTTGAACAACTAGCCCTCATCTAGGACTCAAGCCCTGCTTCAACTTCTCACCATGTCACACTGAGATGACTGCAGTAGCCCTGTGGATACTTAGGAGCAGCCACCATGACCCCCCACCCTTCCTCTCTCCTGTCACAGTGCCTCAATGAAGTCACTCCACATCCTTCTATAGCTCACAATCTTGTAGCCACTCATGTTACTCAAGGAATAACTAAATTCCTTGGCAGAGTATTCGAGGAGACTGAGGCTGTCATACTCTGCTATTTCTGGTACAATGCAATCGGCCTGGACTTCAGGACTCCTATACGCATTGTCTGTTTTACGTTTATACTGGATGTTCTTCAAGATAGACCCCTTGCCTTATAATACTCTTCTTTCCTCTGGTGGACAAACCTACTGCCACAGAGACTTTCTTCAGGATAATATCTTCTTTCTCCACACTTTGTTGGAGCATTGCCCATATCTGCAAAGCCATGAAGACTTACTGCTATTCTCCTAAGTGAGTGCACTTAAAATTACTATGGAGTTCAACTGCCATATAACATACCACATATAAGAGTCCAGCAAATATCTGGTAGCCAACAGTCAAGTGTCTACACCATGGTAAACCACAAGTGCCCTTCCTTAATCGCCTAAACTGCTTTTACAACAGTAGTTCAGGAATCCCAGTTGGTTTTAATGTCCTGAAACCAAACTAATTGAGAACAAATGGGATTATTAAAGTTTTGTTATGAGGGTAGAAACAACAGTCACATTATCCATTCACTAACTCTATATGAAAGGAATCATAGCGCTCTGGAGACAAGACAATCCACATCTCTTTATCAGCTAGCACGTTTGTGATTATTCTAGTCTTTCTCTTCCTTCTACCATATAATGTAAAGACACTCCCACAATCTTGTTGTGGGGAAAGGATTCAAAGTTAATAACAATCTCAAACCTGTGAATCCACCAAGCAGATTGCGAGAGCACTCAGAAGTCCCCTCTCCTCAGTCCACACTTCCAGGAGGCAGCCCAGTTTTCACTGGCATTATACCCCTCAGTCAGATCAGAATGATCAGAACACTTCAAAGAACTCAAATCTGCCAGCTTCCTATGTCCACTCATTCACTGCCCTGCCTTAGTCCCCCCACAGAGCAGTAAGAGAAAGCTCCTCCTATGTCTCCACTGAAGGAAGTAACTTAGCAAGGCATACACAGCCAAGTTCTGAAATCCATCTTCATAGATGCAGGGATGCCCCTGTTTCAAGGGCCCCACCTGGCCAGTGTCAACACACTTGACAAGACAGCAAGTCTGGGGTACCTGTGAGTTCCTTGGTGGGCTTGCTGAAATGTATAGATTGGCAGACAGCCTACATCAGCCCCACCTAGCCTATCTTTTCTTCTTTCTTTATAAATTTTCCCTAACAAGATCCTGGCCTGTGACTGTGACTCATGAACCACTGGTTCCTCCAGGAAGATGTGAGAAACCAGTCAACTTTTTTTCTGAGCCAGGGAAATTCAGATCTTCTGATCCTATTGTGTCCACATAAAGGCCTTTCCATGCAGTGGTTTGCAAGTGCATGCATGTGTCTTCCTCAATCACTTCTCCATCCTATTTTTTGAGAATGCATGCTTCAAGTTTTATGTGGCCACAGGAAATCAAATTCATGTTTCAAGCTTCTGGGACAAGGATTTGGCTGCTGCGTTACCCCTCAGCCCTCAAAACAATGATCCCCTAAAGATTAAAGTTAGATTATGCAAAAACCTGAAGTACCAACAAGTTCAAGCCCCCTAGACAAAACTCCTTCCTTCACTCACTACAGACTATACTCAGATGACCACTCTCCACTATTCTGTGAACACCTTTCATTTGTTTTAAAATCAGAGCTTCAAAGTTACATATTTTCAGAACCAGTTAATAAGGAAACCATACTTTTCATTCATAAGGCTTTCCTCTCCAAACAGTACACTATTTTCTATTTTTGATACCACTAGACAATGTATGATTGATTGCATAAACAGATGTTTAACTAACAAAATTAGTAATAAATTAAGATTTGGGACAACTGACAGGTTAGGCAAAAGCCTTACAAACATGTCTATAGTACCTGTGGGCATTAAAGCTTTTTAAATGACTAAAATAATTGTGCCAGGGATAGAAAGAAAGCTTGCAGATAAAGGCACTTGGTCATAAGCCTCTAGACTTGAGTTTGACCCCTGGGACCTCCATGGTAGGAGGAGAGAATTTATTCTTGATGGTTGGTCTCTGAACTCCATACAATGGCATATATGTGTGTATACATGCATGAGTACACACACACACACAATTAATTAGTCTATTAATTAACTACTTTGTACTGGTGATAAGTAAACAAGCAAAACATCACAATTGTTTCAAAACACAATAAACAACTTTGCAGTTTTCAAGTTTGAATCATGCCTTGGCAAACAGAGCAGTCTCCTCTAGTGTCCCCACTGAGGGTGGGAAAGGGAATGACATTGGTACCACCAGACTGGCCCTGCACGTCCTTCCCCTTGCTGACTGTTTTCTAAGAGGATGAAAGTACTTCATTTCTACAGCACACTGCTTCTTCGAGCTTCACCCAACTCTCCTGGTCACCCACTACTTCCCTCTAGAAAATAGGATCTTTTCTAGATCCTACAATGTATCCCTCCATCCTCACCTAAGCTCTGTTCTGGGGACTTGCTTTTCCTAGGTATCTTTTCAAAATAGCAGCTGCCAAATGTCCTAGATTCAAGGTGTTCTAAGGACCCCAGCCAAGTTCTTCGTCAAAGCATTTGTCCTGTACTTCTAGAAATGCTTCCATTTTCTGTAGCTCATGAAAGCTCTTTAACATCCCCAGGATGATTACCTCCTAAACACTCTCTTACACTGTGAATGTCTTTAGTATTTGGCAGTATCTCCCAATAGGTCCCAATATCATTATCCTGGAACTTCTCTTTTTCTGTTCAGATGTCTACTCTGGCTGAAGACTATAGTCTAAGCTTTTTGTTTCTTCATTTTACATCTCAAACCACAAGAATATTGGCCATTTCCTTTCTTCATTTAGGAATGTATAACAAGCACCACTAATGCACTCAATATTATTATGACTATTGGCACTATAAGTGTAGCTAATACCAGGAAAGTCTGTTTCTCATGGGTCTATACCATAAACAGGAAGACAGATAATGAATAAGAATTTCAAAAGTACTGATGAAGGCTAAGCAGGAAAGTACAGAGAACTAATTGTAGAACTGTGTGGTGCCATCCCACTGTGTTGGAAATTAGAGGAGATTCTTTCTTTCCAGAATATCCAACCCCTTTTACCCATTTTACATCTTTTCCAAGGCTATCGTGAGATGCAGGATTCTTGGCACCTTTGTCTCCTGTCTAGTTATTATTGGCTTGTATCTTCTCTGTTCAGGCAACTGAAGGGAGGATACCTATTCTATTAACCCTTGTGAATCCTCTCAGTCCTCTTACCTCTACTTTCCCTCACATCCTGTCTCCACATTCTTGACTCTGGATCAAACCAAAGGTCTTTCTACCTGGGTTGTTAAGCCTTAAAGCCTAACACTGCGACCCTTTAATACAGTTCCTCAGATTGTGTTACCTTCAGCCATAAAATTGTTTCATTATTACTTCATAACTGTAATTCTGCCACTGTTAGAAATCATGATGTAAATATCTGCTATGACATGTGTCTGACATGTGACCCTACGCAATGAGGTTGCAACCCACAGGTTGAGAACCACTGCTTTAAAGGGAACACTTACTGGGTGAATACATAGTCCATGTTCAAGAACTCCAGCTTTGTTTGTACCTCTGACTGTATGTCTGCCCTCTTTTACATTTGTAAGCCACCTCACCATGCATTCCCATTTTCCGGCATGTTCTCTGCCTCCTCCAACTCTGTAAAATCATGGGTCTTGCTAATCCTCACTCTTCAGAGGAAAGCTCAGACTGAATTCACTTATTCATGTGTTACTTTACTGAGCAAAGATAAATGGCCTGCCACAGGTCTTGAAAATACAAACAGGGGCAAAATCTCTTCAAATTCTGTTACTCTCCTCTAGTAAAACTGTTTAATTTGCGATTTAATAATACTACTTTCTGAATCTATAAGTGCCATATATATACATACACATATATATATATACACACATATATATGCATATATCCAATAAAGAAACTATGGAAAATAGACAATAGCAGAAAAAAAATTCAAAATGTATCCCACTACCCAGATACAAACACCATTTTTGTTCTCATATACATAGAAACACATCCCTGCAAAGAAATTGTCTTTCTTTAAAAATAAAACTGTGATCACACTAAAGATAGTACTATTTTATTTTATTTTTTATTATTTTATTTTGGTTTTGTGAGATAGACTTTCTCTGTGTAGCACTGGTTGTCCTGAAACTCACTCTGTAGACTTGGCTGGTCTCAAACTCAGAGCTCTGCCTGCCTCTGGCTCTGAATGTTGGGGCTAAAGGTACGCATCACCATAGGTTTCCAACACTGTGTTCTATAGAAGCTGCCCTTTCACTTCATAGAACTAAGATTTTCTCACGTCATCATTCTGTTTGTTTGGGGCGTGTGTGTGTGTGTGTGTGTGTGTGTGTGTGTGTGTGTGTGTGTGTGTAAGAGGAGGGTGGTTTCTGGTTTCTGGCTTCAACATTAATAAATTCCAAGTTTACCATCCTGTGTATTCCAAAGTCTCCATCTGCAAACTTTCTGAGCTTTAGCGCTTACTCTATCTGGCATCTTAAGGTAGCCTGTGCTCTCATCCAGCATATCCTACATTACAGAGCGAGACGTGCTCCATGGGTGCCTAGCTCTGCTTCTCTCTGGCTTGACTGACCCAAAGGCCATTGGTCATAGATGACTTAAACTTTATATCATAAATGTATCGCATCCCTCATGTTCTCATTCCCATTGCCAGAATTTTACCACAATTCTTCAATGATTCCTTTTTTTTTTTTTTTTTTTTTTTTTTTTTTTTTGGTTTTTAGAAGCAGGGTTTCTCTGTATATCCCTGGCTGTCCTAGAACTTACTCTGTAGACTAGGCTGGCCTCGAACTCAGAAATCTGCCTGTCTCTGCCTCCCAAGTGCTGGGATTAAAGGCATGTGCCACCACTGCCTGGCCACTTCAATGTTTCTTAATTAAATTAATGAAAAACTTTAAAACTGGACTCTTTTGGATTCAGATGTCTCCAATACATTGCCCTTGTGCTTATAACTATGAATAATTAATGTGTCAGCCGGTCCTTTGGTGTCTCCCACTGCACAGAACCTAAAACAACTCCAGAACCTGCTAGTCTCCTTGGCCTCTGAAAGCACTCCCTTTGTAGTACATTCAATTGTCCACAAAGCACCCAGTGGGAATGGCATTGTCAGCTCCCACAACTCCATGTCCTCTGTGCTATGCTCCCCTCCAATGAGGTAGCCAATCAGTCAGTGTCTCCCCAACACATGCACAGTTCCACGTGAGCTATGGCTCCTTGTTTCCTAGAACCGAGTGTCACCTTGTAGTCTGGGATGTCTTTCCGATAGTCTACCTTGGCCTAATCTTAACCATGTGGGTGCTCTTCAGACTTGGGTTTCCCTCTGCTACTGTCAAACCACTGGGATAATTTTTCAGTTGTTCATCCCATTAAGCCCTGAAATTGGACCATTTTCATATATCTGTGAATTTATTATGGCACAAATTACATTGCCTGGGAGGAACCATATCCCATCATATGTGTTTTGAAAAAAGAAACTGACATAATTCACTCTGTTATTTGCTTATTGCTCCGATCTAATATCATTAGTACCAAAATTGTGCATGTATTCTTAACTTAATATCTGCATGTAAGTTCTTTCCATTGTGGTATGTTGAAAATATATGACTCTAAGAACTTGACCATTAGTCAGAAATCTGAGAAGGTACAGTATTTCTAAAACACAAATCTTAAAAACAGAGCAGACCTTAAAACCATAGCAGACAATACAAAAAAAAAAGTGTACAATTTAAGAACTGCCTCTGACAGAAATCATTTTTCAATATAATATTCCACTCTGGATGGCGTGGCAAGTGTGTGGCAAAGGTCTCACAGGAGGTTAAGTCACCATCAAGATGTTTGGAGTATTTCTGTTCTGACAACCATGAAGTATGTGGACGTTTAGACATGAAGTGTGTATGCTGTTTGCTAGAGCATGTGCTAGTGTAGGAGTAAGGAAAACCTAGGAATATCACACTGCTTCACAGAAACAACCTAACATAGACCCCTTCAGATGAGAGTCAAGCTTGATCCACACTGCTTCACAGAAACAACCTAACATAGACCCCTTCAGATGAGAGTCAAGCTTGATGGTACTAAGTCTACTTAGGATGCTTTCATGAGTCAAATTTTGACTACTCAGACTTGCTTGATCAGAAAAAAAGATACAAATAAACGGAGAAGCATCATTCACATATAAAGTTAATTTTGTTGAGGAGAGGAGAAGAAAAGTCCATTTATCTTCTTTGGACACCTATGTTGCTTGCAAACACATCAGAGGGAATATAAAACCTGGGACTGTTCATTTGCTATTTGGAGGAGAGCTGTGTCTTGCATCTGTATCTGTGAATACTCACTTACATAAACACATATACTAATATAATAAGCTAGGAAAGACAGTACTCAGTGCAGATGGGAAGATCTAAGTTTCGTTCCTTACCTGCACCTGAGAAATTCTCTGAAGATCCGTCTGCCGCTGTTGAAGCTATTTCACTGCTGCTCATTGGCTCTGTCTTAACTACAAAAGTAAACACATAGCATATATGGAATTAGTAATCATTTGTAAAGATATGGGAGAGAAAATATAACATCCAAAATAATGAGAAAAAACATTTTATAATACAATATTTTCACAGTTGGACAAGACACTTTTCTGAAAAATTCACATGTTAAATTTCTTCTCTATAAGAATGTCCATTTTTCTGTGACATTTTTCTGTTACCTTTTAGATTAGTGGTTACAACATTCCTAATGCTGCAACTCTTTAATAGAGTTTCTCATGCTGTGATGACCCCAACTATAAAATTATATCACTGCTGCTTCATAACCATAATTTTGCTACTGTTACTAATCATAATGCAAATATCTGATTTGCATAACATTTGGTGTGTGACCCCTGTGAGGATCAAGACTCAGAGGTTAAGAAACACTCGTTTAAATGATGAATTACTTTTGTTTTTACAGTATATACTTAAAATGTGCTTATTAGTGAAAATATTACAATATACATAACATACAATCTGAAATTACTTCTTGGTGTTTGCACAGAATCTGTTATTTAGCCAAGCAATAAGAAGGAAAAATTCAAAAGGGCTTGAAGAAGTAGGGAAAAATAAGTGGCCATTTTTAAGCCCAGCAGGTTCTACATGAATTTGAACATGTATGTTCACATATACCTACTACTACTATTACTATTACTACTACTACTATTACTACTATTACTACTACTACTACTACTACTACTACTACTACTACTACAACACACACACACACACACTTCTTTAGATATCTAATGTAGTACAGAATCGAAGACTCAACCTTAAGTTAATAAACTCCTATCACCACAACATTTCATATGGTCAATTCATCAATACTGTTTTGCACTATGAAGAAAAAAAGAAGTTTCCCATCTCAAAATAATACTGATCGAAGATACTGTGAAGCATATATACATATATATATATATATATATATATATATATATATATATATGATCTTTTTCTCAATTTAGACTATAGAATGTCCACAAAACTCACTCCCAATAGTATGACAGGATCCTTGTATACCACCAACAGAGCCTTACTGCTTCAGAACTTAGCATATCTGCCTTTCCTCCCTAGGTTCAGAATGCATCTGGTTTTGGAGTACCATCACTGGACTGGTCCTAACCTATGTGTGAAGATGACTTATTCTCTATTTCAAATGAACTAATACTCTAAAGTTGACCTGAAACTCTATGTTCCCTAAAATGAAGGTTCTGACCAGAGTACTGACAGCGAGAGAGAGGCTCCTTCCTCAAAGTAAAAACATTCTGGGATGGGAGAAAATGGTGGAGAAAATGGTTCTTCTGTCTCAGGATGTTACCAATCTCTCCAAAGTACTAGGCAGAGGACTCAACCAGCTCAAGTCCTGGCCTTCGGCATTTTACACACACACACACACACACACACAGAACGATAAGTAGTTTTCACATGAACATTATACGTATATGGATTAGACAGTCATTTCAAAAAAATAATTTCTTATATGGTTTTTAAACAAAGTTGGGAGAAATACACACACATGCGCACACATAAATACACATGCACCCCGAGACTAATGGAAATCATTCTGCCTGATTGTTTTCATGTAGACCACACAGCAGTGAGACTCAAGTTCTGACTCAAGTTTTTACTTTTCTGCCAGTTGTTTTGGGTTTGAAGTCTTAGTTGATGCTAATGCATCCTGACAGAAGCCTGCTGTCTCCTTCCTCCCCCCACCCCCCATGCCACCAGCCACCTAATGTTCTTGCTCTTCATAACCAAGACATTGCCGCCACAGCTGTAGGAAAGCCAACAGTAACTACAAGGGGGTTTCCTACACAAGATGTCCAAATTATACTTCATGTTCCTTTAAAAACCTGACACAGGCCCTCATCAAATCCTGTGATCACAATTGGTCTAGTCCCCTTTCTAAACAGATCACCAATGGGAGACTGAACACTGAATCAGTCGCAGGATTTTTCCTTTCCAATTACATTAGTGTAGAGGAGGCCTGTGATTGGACAGGGAAAAGGGAGGTGGAGCTAAGAGTTGCAGAGATAGCCAGCTTCTCTGGGGAGAAAGGAGAAAGCAAGATGGTGGCAGGCGTGAATCAGCTTGGCTTTTAAACAGCCACAGGTAGTTACGAAATCATAAGGCTAGAATAATAAGGATAAAGCTTTTATCATTATCAATTGGCTCTGAAATTATCGTATTGGCATCTTTTAAA
The DNA here is from genome assembly GCF_008632895.1 of Mastomys coucha. Lineage (NCBI taxonomy): Eukaryota > Metazoa > Chordata > Mammalia > Rodentia > Muridae > Mastomys > Mastomys coucha. The sequence continues at coordinate 43,248,939 of NW_022196896.1, forward strand.
TTGAGAATTTATTGATACACATATCTGATTGGTTAATTATAAGTTTTCTAGAGTTTTGATTTACTTGGTTACTGGAAGGTGGGAACACCGATGGTGGAGAGGGACCGCTGTCCAGGGACAAGCGAGCCAGAGCCTGTGGTGGCTAGCAGCAGAGAGTTACAGGCTGGAGAGAGTCACTGGCAGCTTGAATGCAGGAGCTCCCCACGGGGAGGTAGTGGGATGAGAAAAGCAGGAGTGCGGAGAGTTGGCAGTTCTCATTTTTTTAATATTTCCCATAACAGAATCAGACATCTTTTGCTAAGCAACAGGGTACAATGGGATAAGATGAAAGCTGATGAAAATGCCTATTTTGGGTTATCTTTCTTAGGATGCTATTGTTGGAAGAAACCCTCAGGTCATTCTAAGGTCTCAGAACCTCCTTAGTCAGGTACTACCTTGTTGTCTCTCTCACATGTAAACATTGAACCTAGAGGCTAGGAAGTACTCAAAACTGTGATTTAATTTGGCACATTCTTTTACTCCTAGGCCTGTGACCAAAGCTCAATGAAACGATAGATAATAAGTAGCACTTTGCCAAAGTTAGAGCCAGGAGAAGGCCCAGGCTCAGCGCCCCACGCTGTGGTTGGACTAGAAAGCAGGATTCTGCCAGTTCTCACCCTTGGAGCTGCCAGGCTAGTGAGCTTACGGGATAATCTCAAGTAGAAACTCTCGGGTCAAGATGTCAAGAAAAGATGAACAACTCTTCTACTGCCTTGGTTGTTAGTCCAAATTGTTTTTAAGTCTGCCTAATCTAAAGTCAACGATTCTATAGCTTGAACTATACAATTACTCTGAGAAAGTTTACCTACAACAAAACCCTTTTTATCTCTGTTCCCCTGAAATCTACATCTCTGCATGATCATGCTCAATCAAGTGGTAACTCTTACTCCCACCAGGAACTGCAATTGTTCTTGAAATGCATTAAAACTAGGGAAGAAAGAAAGGACTGGAAGGTGATACTCTCTTTGAGGTCTCAAGATCATTGCCTTTTTGCTGTCATCCAAATACAGCCATCTATACACTAAAAACCAGAGTCCCACTCAATCTACACTCTAAAAAGGCTCTCTGTTAAAGAGGAGATGATTTCCACAGAGTAACTACCAGGATGAGCATGATTCTATCCGTCCTGTAATTGAATACTAGGATCAACAGAAGCCTAATGATTTATTGTGATGTAAGATATTCTCTGAGGGGTTGGGAAGATAGTTCAGTGGATAAGGAGCTTGCTGTATAGGTATGAATACCTGAGTTCATATCTCCCTGATAAACTATGCATGGCAGCACATACTTGTAACATCAGTGATGGAGACAGAGTGAAGACAGGTAGATCCCAAGAGTTCTCTAGCCAGACAGTCTAGTCTATACAGGGAGCTTCCAGTTTAATGAGAGACCTTGTTTTAAAAGTGAGGTGGAAAAGACACTCCATATCAATATTTAGTCTACACAGGCACACGTGGGTGAGTACACACACATGGATACTATACAACAGACAGACAGACATGCACACACACAAGTTCATAAAGGAAAACTTACTCTTCAAAAAAAAAAACAATGATTTAATTATTCTGGCTTTTTAAATGCCAGTTATATGGCATGTAAAGAACTGAAGACACAAAGACAATACGTGTCCATTTAAATCTTACCCACTCCATCTTACCTGAATGATCACACAGAGCAATATGCTCCAAAGAAGATAATAACTGAGCATCTCCCTGCAAAGAAGATAACTGAGCATCTCCCTGCAAAGACAATAACTACTGAGCATCTCCCTGCAAAGACGATAACTACTGAGCATCTCCCTGCAAAGACGATAACTACTGAGCATCTCCCTGCAAAGACGATGACTGAGCATCTCCCTGCAAACACAATAACTGAGCATCTCCCCAAAGCTTCCAGTTCTTAAATACCATGTGCTGACTTTTTATAAATGGTACTGTACTATGACCTCAGTGTACTAGAAAGTAGCCATTTTTTTCTATTATTGACAGTCCTACATCTCTTTTTTTCTCTGCTCCAAGTTCTGTCCTGCCATCTGACCCTGGGCAACTGTTTCATAGTTCTTTGAAGTATTCAGAAATTTCATCATGTGACTACACACTCCAGACCTTAGCTATCCTGGGCCATCACTACTTTTCACATGTTCCACAAACATCCATCTACTAACGCCTTTGAGCATCAGTGTTGGGGTCAGAACATTTAATCACCTGCTGCTGGGTTTTCTACAGTTTAACTCTTTGGACCTAATCATCCTTTTCACATAGTTTTTTTAATTATTTATATTACCAAAATGTAAGACAGATTCACAAAATGTTATAAGAAAGATCTGGTACCAAGAAGGAGCTGAAAACATGTTCGCAATCATCACTAATAGAGGCAGCAAGCAGTATAAATTCTGCTCTGTGGAACATCCATCTCTTGTCTACTGGAAAGAAGTAATACTATGAAGTAACATCAAATATAGAGTTGAAAGTCACAGATTATTACTAATAGTACTTCAATGTAGCTTTACCACCCAAGAATGCGAACCTAGAATAAGGCACTTAACGTTGAATACCTCACTTTTCTCCTCTGTTACTGGGTATAATAAACTCAGATGAGAATAAAGAAAGAGAAAGATTATATCATTCCAGCAGCACACGGGGCCAAGGGCCAAGCTTTATAATCACCTTTTCTTTTCGTACAGTATCTCTTTAAGCATGAAAAATTAAAATATGTTTCTTATATTAGTTGAGTTGCAGGCTAGGAAAATACTCTGCATGGAACTATATCCTTGGTTCCAAAAGCATTTTTGAATGCAAAGAAAACACTTAAAATCTATCAGAAGCGCCAGATTAAAGTCAAGCTTATGCTGCCAAAAGAAATGTGAGGATCTAACAGGAAAAAAAAAAACCAATCAGTGGGTCTTCCCTAAGGAATGTCAAATCAAATTAAACAAAGTTTCTTAGGAATAACTCAAGGAGGCAGGACTTAATAATGATTACATTAAGAAACTAGTGCCTTGGACATTACTTCAGCAGTATATGCTTCTCCTGAAGAAGCAGGCCATCAAGAGAAGGGTGTAGAGGCTAGTAGTGAGTAACAATTTCAGAATAAATGTGGAAATTCTACCATTCATTACAAAGTAAGCTGACACATGAAAATAGGAACCCCTCTTTTTATACTGTAAGTGGAGACTCTTGACTATAAAACTACTGGGACATGGTGATATGAGCTGTGACAGCAGTCAGCCAACTAAGCCCTGCACTATAATTCCAGGTTCATCAACTTCTGGATGAACTTTAAATGTTATAGTCATGAAAACACATTTCCAAACTAACAGGGCAATCAGAGAAGTGTTCAATCCATTTGATGAGTGATAATTCTCCCACATATAAGTTCAGACCTAAATGGTAGCTCTGCTTGCTGGAACTATGCCAGCCTGTGCTTTGATGGATTTGTCCAGAAGAACATATGGCCGTGGAATGGCATCAGGCTGGGTGAGCATCAGTCCTGAATCCTCCACTCCCTTCCAGTCCCACTCCCCAGTCAGTATTTAAACTCATCTTACAGCAGTTCTTCTGTTGGCATAGGCCCAGACACACAGGGACTTGAGAAACCCGCTTTGACAATCCTCTACCTCCCATGGTCCCTTCCTGTCAATGGCAACTAAAACCACATCACTTCCGAGAAACATCCCATTTTCCTCATTTACTCCCTTCTGCCAGATTCACTCAGAACAAGCTTCAAGTCTGTTTTCCCCCACCAATCTCATCAGCCTCATGTGGCCAGTATGGAACACAGGGCCTGCCATGTCATGTCTCCACTCTGTGCTGTGTAGTCTCATGTACCCTAATGAATCTAATCATAGAATGGGCTACTTTGCATTGCCCACTCTTCAGCCAGCTGCTCTGCACAGTGAGCATGATAGAACAGGCCCAGTTAACATGCTGGTGGACTCCACTTCAACAGTCTTTTCTTTTTTCAGTCCCTTGAGATAACCCATCATGGGGCAGTCTCTGTTTTCCATTTCTTGTCAGGTATCTGAAATATCTTCATTGATTCTTTCCCACATTCCTCAGTCTGTAAACCATACCTCATTCTCCACCCATGTGTTGTCACCAACTACTTTTTAGAGAATGCTGAAGCTGCATTAAAATTTTCCTCTTCCCGCAGCATGTCTGCTGGTTAATTTCAGTTAAAAAGTCCTATCCTTGGTCAGGAACTGCTTCTTGCACCGGCACCTTATTCCTCGGGTCTCTCTTTCCCAGGCTTCCTTTGCAGTGATACTCCATTGCTTGGTTTCACGGGCTCTTTGTGTCTCACAAAGCATCCTCTCCTCTACCCAGGGCCATGGCTGGGACTCTTTGGACATGCTGTATGCAGGGCTCAGAACAGAACACAGGGCTCTACTCTACTCTCTCCTGCTTTGTTCATGAATTGTCTCTCAACCATGATCCTTTGCAAGCTGTCCTCTTGGGCACTGGCTTTTAGATTGTCAGCATTGACTACATTTTCTACTCTATTAATCATTGTTACTTTCTCTTACTTCCTTACATGGCTTTTCCCAATTTCTGACCTTAAACTTTTCTTGGTTTTATTTTTTTAAGCCTTCTAAATAAACCCTTTTCTGCAACAGTTTTCTTTTAAGTCATTGATTCCTTTTTTCTACTATATTATCTTTCCTTTTCCCTCAGATTGCTTGCCTCTGTCTACTCTGGGGTTCCATAATTCTACCTCCTTCCCACCTCAATCCATTTTCTTTCACAATAATTTTTCTTGCCATCCATACCTTTTAAAAATGATTTTTACATAAATAACTCCTCAATCTCCATTCATATATACACAGTGTTGTCATAAAGACATATCACCTGGTTTAAACCTGACTCACAGCCTGACCAAGCATACCACCACCACCTCAGAAGCTTCAGCTTCCATCTCCCAAAGACTGCACGTTTCCCTTCTGGTTGAATTTCTCCTGCCACATCATTTCCTAGAACCCACTACCAAGCACTATGGCTTGGATCTTGAGCATGCCTCAGAGACTGATGTAGAAAGATGATCTTCTCTGTATGATGTTACTGAAGGTTGTGAAATTTAATTTTATTTTTCTTCATATCTTTTCATGTCCCTACCATGAGATGAATGATTTTCCTGTACCATAAGTTCCAACCATGACAAAGTGCCCTTCCTCTGACCAGAACCTGAAAAGTCATGATATGGCCCACTGAAACACTGGTAGAGTGCTAGCCGAGTATGTATAACACACTCTGGCTTCTGTCTCTAAAAATGAAGGTAGGGTAGCGTATTGAGTCTACCTGTTCATGGACTCATAAAATACATAGTCCAAGTACCTTTCTTCCTAGTTACCTCGGGTAATTTGTTACAGTGACAGAAAGCTGACAAATCAAACCTATAACTTCTACCACTGTCTTCTTTTCCATCTACCTTCTAAATCTCATGGTCATTCTCCTTCCTAACTACCTTCTGCTGGGAAGATTGGAACAGCAGGTCAACTCTCTCAACTGTACACAATTACAGATTTTAGTAGCCTAGATTTGTACAATACTTCTGGCACTACGGTCTTAGGTAGATACACAATAGGCATGAATGAAGTTTTTATTCTCTATTCATTATGCATTAGAGTCTTACAAAACACACAGTCTTATCTAATTGTCCTGACTCTGTGTAACACTATAGTCTATGTGCTATTAAGAAGGAACCACATGCCCCATGTGCCCCCATAAACAGACACTTAAACCACAGTGGCCAGTGCTTTCTCCCAGCTCCAGCTCTGCCAGTCTCTTAACTGCTCATATTTAATACTGGATAAGTTTTCCATGACTGAATTATATATTTCGAGTTTCATTAAAAAATCCCACTGCGTCTTCCTTAAAGACTATGAGTATGACTTAAGCAGAATTGTTTCTCTTTGACTTCAAAGCCTGTGTCTGTGGCTTTTTCAGGATACAAGGTAGATGGAAAAGAAGACAGTGGTAGAAGTTATAGCTTTGACTTTTCAGCTTTCTGTCCATATATATTATATATATATATATATATGTATATACATATATATATGTCTTCACTTCAATCCTACTTAATATCTCATAGTCTTATACATCTTGATGTATGATAATTTTCTCACAGCAGGAGAAACATTTGTAAATTGTTCTCTTGACACAACTCAGGCCAATGCATAGCTCACAGAACCCAGCAGATATAGAAGGAACAGACCAAGTTAAGGCCTGCACCCACCTGAAGACGTTTTACTTAATTTAAATCATTGGGCACATTGCTCAGGCAAATATAAACATCAATGAATCTAAGACAGTTTTAAACATCCCTGCATTATCACTCTGGGAACTTATATACACGTTCTCTCATCAAAGAATCTCATGGACACCACACACAGACAGTACTTGTGCCATTTGAAATCAGGTACAATTTGGGCATTATTATAAAATAAAATATCTTTGGGTGTTTGTTTCCTTAGAGTGTGCCCTTCTTGACTTAGAAAGGAGACAGGTAAATAAATAAATTATCATAAATAATTATGATGTAGAGATCAAAGAGAGAAAAACACAGCCGAGTAATTGTTCAGATTCAATGACATTACTAATCCATTCAAAAGCTCTTTTTCTTAAACCATAGGCAAAAGTGAAAATACAGGTTTTGAAAAAACTGTACCAAATAGTACAAATAGAAACAAATGCACCAAATGAAAGGTAGCAAAAAATGAGTGAAATTCTACACAATAAATGAAAGTAGAAAATCTTCCTAAATGTGTATTTTATATGCCTGACTTTAAAAACACATCAATGAATTATATTAAGCTACCATGTTATTTTTCTTTATGGAAAAGCACATACAGCTGTAAACTCAATGCTTTGCTCCCAGGCGATTCTCACTTAGAAATGTGGCATCTTCGTGTTTGGACTGAGACTACGACTTGACATCCTCCAGGGATTAGAGTCATCTTCTCTGTGTACCAACAGGGGAGAAAAATATTAACTTTTCAAAAGGAGCACAGCTTGTACAACCTTATGAATAGCAAGCCATGCTTACCACACTTGACCTTAAGAGTATTCATGATATACAATGTCTCCCATTGGCTCAGGAACTGGGTATTTGCATGCTAGCTGGTTAGGCTTCTGAGAAAAGGCTGCATTCTGAGGACTCTGACCAATCAATCAAGGCATTAGTCAGTCCATTGATAGTCTTATAATCCTGCCACATTACTGGGAAGTGCTGGAATGTAGGAAATGGGGCCTAGATGGATGAAGAAGGAAACTAGGGGTCTGCTCTGGAAAGACAGGCCTTGTCACCTGGCCCTTTTTCTCTGCCTCTGGACCACCGAGTGACCTGAATAACTTTGCTGTGGAATTCATGCCCTTTAACAATGGCGTTCCTTTTCACCTCAGGCTCAGGTACATGCAGCCAGCTGACCGCAAAATGAAACCTTTGAAACTCAAAGCTAAAATGCAATTTTCCTCCCTAGCTGGAAGATTCAGCTCCTTGTGTCAGGCATTCTGTCATAGTAAGGAAAATGTAACCAACACACAGTCAAGAGGAAATGGTAGGGAACTTTAAGACCTGTTAGTTACAGAAAGACAGCAATGATAGTGGCTTGTGAAGAGGCTAAGGCTGGTGGCCCTCTTGTAAGAAAAAAAGAAAGAGAAAGAGAGAGAGAGAGAGAGAGAGAGAGAGAGAGAGAGAGAGAGAGAGAGAGAGAGAGAGAGAGGGAGAGTAAATGCAGGGGTTCCCTTGAAAGGTCCTTCACAATGTTAATTAGCTTTTTTTCCACAGTTAGTACTATTGGTCCACTGGCTCAGGTTCCCAACACATCAAACCCTGCACAGATGAAGACTATACTGGAGCTGACAATCCAAACATTTCCTGAATGCAGTGCCAGCTTGCTACCCAAAGCACTCTCACAGTATTGTCCCTTTCTCAAAATATTCACTGGCTTCTCTTACTGGCCCAGAAGTTCAAATTCCTCAGCCTGATACTCAGGGTCCTCCAAGACCTGGCTCCAGTAGACTCCCCCAACCCTATCTCCTATCAATTCCTTCAGCAGCTCAAGCTTTCTCCTCCCAGTCCCCGAAACTATTCTACCTTTGTTCAAGGTGCTCCCTCATTAGCATGCATTCCAGTTCTTCCCCACCTATTCAAATTCTACCCATTCCCTAAGGGCTCAAATTGCACCTCAGCCTTGAAGCTCCGCCAGAACCTAGCAAGCTGAAGAGCTCTTTCTTCTGAACTCTGAGGGCACTCCTGTTTGCAGCAGTGGCTCCTAGCCTTCTTGAGAATGAAGCCCTTTTAATGACACCAAAATATTTCAGAACCCAAGGAAGGATAGCTTCTTTCTAATCTCCGGATGGAGAAAGTACAGGGTCACAAAACATGCAGTGAAACTAATAACAAAAGTTTTGCATTTGAACAGATGTAGTGGTTGTTCACACAGGAAAAGGCTGTGCCTGTGACTTGCTAATGGCTCACCAAATACACAAATTCGGTTCTATACACAAAACAAGGTTCTAACCTTCTGTACTCTCCTGTTCTGCATAAGGTCTTAGTCTCCAAAAGCTATTTTGGAATATTATTGTCCTTCAGGTTTTTGCCAAAAGTCAGAATTTGTATCTCCCTCAATGAGACCATGAACTCCTTAAGTCAGGGTCAGCTGATATTCTTAGTTGAACTGCTGAGTTCCTTTGCAATGCTTTGTGCACAGTAAAAACTTTGTTCTCCCCTTCTGTCCCCAATATTGTCTGAAGAAGTTTACAAGAGTGTAGAAAGCCAGGTGAATTATCATAACCAACCACTTGGAGTCATTAATTAATTTTTTATTGCTGTGCTCAGGTGTCCAAGCTAGAAGGCTGCTAAGCTCCTATACCTGCCCTCAAGAAGAAGACGGAGGAGGAGGAGGAAGAGGAGGAGGAGGAGAAGGAGGAGGAGGAGGAGGAGGAAGAGGAAGAGGAGGAGGAGGAGGAAGAAGAGGAGGAGGAAGAGATCTCATTTTTCATCTATCCTCAAATGAGTTGCATATGTCAAAGATTTCTTCTAAAGAGGTCATCATTCACATCATTAACATACATGTTTGTTTATGGCTCTTTCTTCTTTTCAGTAAAATTATCCAGATTGAAAGGTACAGGTTTTAAATGTGCCCTTCAATGATTTCCAACAGACATCAGCCTTTAGAAACCAAAGTTTGAGCTAAATAAATATTCCCTTTAGCTCACTATAAGGGAAATAGAACACAGTGGTAAAAAAAAA
>NW_022196896.1:43258236-43287115 GCF_008632895.1 Mastomys coucha
AAAAAAAAAGAAAAGCCCCATGCTAAGAATTTAGCAATATAGCAGTCTCCATTTCTGACACAAGCAATGCCTTGTGTAGCTCTTAGAATGGAGGAATAATAATTCATTACACAGTTGGTAGGTTTTAAGCACCTCTTGTGTGGCCAGTATATACTAAGTACTTTACAAGCCAACAATAGCTCCTCTACTCCCCGATGGCAAGTGTAAAGAGCAAGCATTATACTTGTATCCTTTCAAAGATGTGAAAATTGTGGCCTAAAGATATTCAGTAACAGCCCGAGAGATCACATGGCTGGTCTCTCACTGTTGCAGTTAATTTCTCTTCTACAAACCCACTGAAGAGTTTAAGGTTTCTCAAGCAGAGTTTTCTCATCCTGGACTGCTCCTCTCTACAGATAGAGATAATGCGAAGGCAGCACTCAACAGGCTAGTCTGAGAACACCAGGGCACCGAGGAGAAGTGTATCAGTGTATGCTGCAAATTAGCAGATGGTAAAATCAACCAGTGTTTGAAGATTGGAAGCAGATGATCTGGCTCCGACTCAGAACCTCAATCATATCAATATGGATGCATGGTTTATTTGCTCAAAATGCAATCAAGCCACCAAATGACTAGTACCCCCTTCCTGTCTTTTACTAAGCTCCAGGAGCTCCAGGAGCTCCCACTTACTCACACTCAGAATTAACTGAGTGAGTGCTATTAAGTGTATCAAGTACTCCGAGTACCTGCAAAAGCTGTTCAGTGATTCCAAAAGTCCAGTGGAAGAACAGACATGCATCCCTCCTATGGAGACACTGCTGTACCAATTCCAAAGGACATGCTTCTTTAAAACACAGCATCCATCATTATTTCACAGTAGCTACTAATGTTTTGAGCATGTAGCAGATGCCTGTAATCGTTCTCTTACTTAGTCTATCGTCAAGAATAAGTAGGTAATCCCCATTGCACAGCAAGGGCTTAAAAGTAACAAGTCTATCCAATGAATAGAAGCACTTTCTTAGAGTCAGACTGTCTTCAGTCTGCTGATGAAGCACTCTCTGTAGGTACTATTATCATCTTGATTGCACAGGTCTGAATTAAAGGCCTGGCGCTTGCTGGAGACTGACTGCCCTCAGGGCCCCTCTGGGCTGCTCTGCTGCTTCATAAGACCTACCTTTGTTACATGGAACATAAACTGCTGAACTGACTATGAGCCCAAACTAGTCAGCCTGTGAAAGAGTCACTCTCAAATCAGGACGCCACTTTCCTTCATTTTTTCAGTATGACTCTTGTCCCAGCACCCCATCTCAAGTCAAATATGAAATTGGTGCTGAGCTACTGTATGTAAGTAAGTAGCATGGCTTCAGTAATTTAACCTGTGCTTTCTCACTATCCACACTGTGTCAGTGTATTGGTTAAAACACAAACCCAGTCACAACACTTCTGTTTACCTGCCCAAGTTTTGAGCCTGGTATGCAGAACTTACATCACCTGTCTGGCCTTACACTTTGGCCTCATTTCTCTGTACTCTATGTTGTGTAGTTAAAACACAACACACACACACACACACACACACACACGCGTGCATATACACACTTTACAATGACTGAAGTGTGAAGATCTTATTACCCCATTCAATTGTTCCCTACCTTAAAATTTTTGCCTCCAATTACTTTTGCCATATTTCAAAGATGCTTAGCCCATGTTTACTAACAACAACCTTGCATATCTTTATGCCACTCAATTTTATCATATTATGTGGGAGTGGTTTTATCACTGCTAAAATTCAAAGACTAATAGTTCTACTTGTAAAATAGTAAATTATTATGGGTAAAGTGTAGATTGGCTACTATAGCTCAAATCAAAGGCTGGCAATGATATTCACTGTGGCTATTCGCTGGATGGACCACCTAATAATGTCTTTGAGAACTGGTCCATGAAGATGAGTCCTTTCCAAAAGGAAGCTTTAACTAGCTCCATGAATAGTTAATGTGTTATTAGTAATATGAATGGGTGTCCTGCTCCTGTCATGCCTCATTTACATGATTTACTTAGTAGCAAGGGCATTCATTCAACAAATACCTGTTCCAGAGCTGCCAGATGTAGGACGTCGTGACAGTGAACAAGTCTGTCCTGCCTTCAAGAAGCTCAGGGCTCTACCAGCAAAATAATAGTGTGTGTGGATACTGTAAACCTTGCATCCCAGCCATAATATTAGATTAGATGATATAAAAAGTCTTTAGGTGGGTAAAGAACTTCAGCAGGCATGAAGTTTGTCATCTAGCAACTGGAACAATGCTGTATAAATCTCATGTTCTGAGAACAAGAAAGTAAGGCCCTGAGGCAATGCCAGCATGCTATGTATCTCCTCTCTAACACAGTCCATGTGCTGTGTGAGAACACATCAGTCACTTAACTGTGTTAAAACCAGGCACATAGATCTTGTCTTAAAAGTTATTTGGAAGATGAAGTGACTAAATATATAGAGGGTGTCAGAACAGCCAGGCAGCGTTAAGAACTCTGTCAAGTCAGTTCATAATTTTTCCTTTCAAAACCTCACTTATTATTGATAAACACAAGGATAATATTGGTAAACAATTCAGATTTTGTTTCATTCTACAGGGAAAAAGATGTCCTAATGTCTATTATAAAGAATATAAAAACATCCCTCCTCTGGGGAATATTGACTGAGCTCAATACCTCTTTTTTTTTTTACTTCCTTTTATTTAATTAATTAATTTATTTATTTTTGGTGTAATGGATAGTGAAGGCATGCAACAAAACTAAAAGCAAGGAAGCACAGACGAAAACGAGAGGGAAAGAAGGAAAGAAAAAAGAAAGAAGGAAGGAAGGAAGGAAGGAAGGGAGGGAGGGAGGGAGGAAGGAAGGAAGGAAGGGAGGAAGGAAGGAAGGAAGGAAGGGAGGAAGGAAGGGAGGGAGGAAGGAAGGAAGGAAGGAAGGAAGGAAGGAGAGAGAGAGGAAGAACGAAAGATCTTTGAAGCCTGCAAATTGCTACAAATATAATCATAATAAATTTTCACTTATAAGCATTTGAGGTCCTACTAAAATTGCATATGAATCCTTGGCTAGCTTTTCCTAACTCAGATTTTCTCTTTGTAAAGCTGGTATCTGCTCACCACTGAGTAGAATTAGAGGAGAGAGATCCTCTATCCCTTTATGCTGCTCACCACCAAGGCATCCTGGGATGGTATAAGAAATCAGGAATCACTTAAAACAGGTATGGACTTGCCTAAAAGTTCCTATGTTCCTTGAAGGAAGCAGAGTTCTCTCAGAAGGCGTGATGTTTTGGGGCAAATACACCTTTGCTTATACAGAAGAACCAAGGTAGAGACACCACAGAGCTCTTCTTCTCTATAGGCAACCAAAGAAGTGAGAACATTCTGAATTTAGTCACTAATTACCAAGCAGCTGAGGTGCCTGCAAACCCTGGGCCGACTTCAGCAACAGTTGGAATCCCTGGGTTTACTACAGGTAGTACAATAGGGCTAGTTAATTAATAGGTGACAACAGACTGTCCCCCAACTGGTCTACATGTGCTGCCTGTTTAATCCTCTCTACTAAACCACTTTCTCTCTTCCAACCACACATAGCTCCTAGCTGTCCGTGGCTGATTCTCAAAGCCAAAAGAAATGGGACCATCCACATCGTGGTCCTCTGGGACCATCCACATCATGGTCCTCTGGGACCATCCACATCATGATCCTGTGGGACCATCCACATCATGATCGTCTGAAAACTACTTCCTGAAGTAGAAAGTATTTACTCTTAGCAGTAGCAAAAATGTTTTTTGAATTTCACAAATGTGCATATAATGATGGCTATTGTAATGAAAAGCAGAAACGATTCTTCCTTCTCCTTTTCATCTCAAAGAGGCTTAAAGCAAGCAGGGGCTGGCTGACAGAATTATAATTAAGTCAAAAGCTTTGAAAACGAGTTAGAGACAGTTCCCCCAAAGTTAAGCAATTGAAGCAATATGCGGGGCATGTGTGGACACAGAAGAAATCCCCCCCACAATCTCACACACAAGATCGCAGGCATAAGTCTCCTAGGCACTCACCATGTATATCATGAGGTCCATTTTCTATCAAAGTCGCCGCTCTCAGCTTGTATGCAATCTGCACTGCACTGCTCGGTGCTATCTTCCATGTGGAGGCCCTAGCATGATTAGCGACTCAGACACTCAGGATGAAGGCATTGAGAGACATTCATAGAAGAGGATGAGCATACATTCCAAAACCCTGATCTTTGGATTCTGCCCACAGCTCTTCAGACAGCAGCGCAGACTCCAGTGGTACCCATGACAAGCTATGTGCCTCGAAACTTGGCCTTTAACTTTTACAGCTTTCTTTGTAAAACAGGAATCATACCATAGAAGTGGCTATTATTTACATCTGGCCTAGAAGTTAATATTAATAGATATAGTAAGTTCTTGCTCACTAAGTTCCAAGTACACCACAAGGTTTGCATTACATGCTCATGGCAGACCTAACGTGAGATCTGTTGCTTTCCTCATTGCTCTGATGGGAAAACAGAGTCACAGGGTAGCTCCTCTGCCCCAGTTCCTCCAGCTGGCACACTATGCAGCTAGGGTTCAAACCCACCCTCTTAACCCTCCTGCTGCTCAGTTCCAGGAATTTTCTGATGATTTAATAAAACAAAATGTGGTAAAGGGTCAGTGTAATGACCAACAAATTATTCCTAAACAGCTGTTGGCATTGCTAACAGACGTGAGGATCATTGCCATGTATAAAACAAAGCAAATATTAAATTGTGACTAATAATTTTATTCCTTCATAGGTTTTGCTTTAGAGTAATTTCTAAGAATTACTCTATTTTGTGGCCATAGACAAAACCCTAACAATGTTATTTAGGAATGCCTTTCCTCATAGTGTCCCTTAATCTCCCAGAAACCGAATTATGTATAGAACATAAACAGAGTAATATTAGATTAACATGTTTCTATTGACATCAGAATATTGAACCACAGATACGCAAATATTGCCAGTAAAAAGCAGCCTCAGACCCTAACTATACACACGGCTTTAGACCCTAACTGTACACACGGCCTCAGACCCTAACTGTACACACGGCCTCAGACCTTAACTGTACACACGGCCTCAGACCCTAACTGTACACACGGCCTCAGACCCTAACTGTACACACGGCCTCAGACCCTAACTGTACACACGGCCTTAGACCCTAACTGTACACATTTACTTTGTTGAGAGACTTCCTATAAACAAGATTGAGTAAAGATACTCTCACCAGTCAGAACTATATTTTACTGAAATATGTAGGGAAGAAAACTAGTTCAAATAATTTGCTAGTGTTCTAAACTTTGTGGAAATTACAAAATTGCTTTAAAATAGATTCTGGTAACAAAGATGTAGATAATTATGTCACCCTACCACCCTAAAATATGCAAAACACAACGGAAAAGTTTTAAATGCAGGCAATTTAGCCACCTAGTTCAGGAGCGAAATCTTGGAAATCTGATACACCAATTCAACGTTACTATTTGAATTACTGTAGGAATTCCTGCAATGAATGGTAGAGAATTCCATCTTTACCATTACATTATACCGGCTTTTGCATCGTTTAAAAACTGCAAATTTCAGGTCTGAGCTATGCTCAACCTCCCCCCTCCCCCAGCAACCCCTCTTTGCCTTTTCCCAGCCTCCATACAACCAAAAATAAACACTCAAATTGGCAGTATAGAACTCATCAATCTCAAACTCCTGCAAATTCAAGACAATCAGAAAAAACAAAGATGTTTAAAAGAAACTGCTTTGCAAACAAGGCTCTAATAGGTGTGTAAATAAAAATTCCTTCACTATGACAGCTCTGAGTCCTTCACAAGGCAAGCAGTTTGCAAAGACTTCTCACACCATGAATATCAACACAAGGCTTTGCGCACAGCAAGCCTGAGCACCTACCCACACCAGAAAGCCTCCCTTTCTGTCACACTGGACACTTTCCTCCTCAGCTCACTTTATCCAAAAACTGATTTCTTTAAAATTATGCACTCAAAATAACAACAGACAAGTCATGTAAATTCAGCCAGAGCCAACTGTAAACTACATAGAAGGTTTGTTGGTCGTTTAATTAATTTCAATTGAGCTGGGACTATTTTAACTTAGGCTGTTGTACTTAATATTTATCATGGTGTGTGTGTGTGTGTGTGTGCGCGCGCGCGCGCTCGTACGCACGTTGTGAGGGAACATAATGAGAACTGAGTATTTGATGAGAAATGTCTTTCCCATTGTACCTTAGAAGACATTCAGGATCACAGGTTGTGTTTTTAACCCTTCCCTAATGTCTCTGGAATTAACTTGGTCAACAGTAACTAAAATATTCATTGACTCCCTTGGAAAGCCACATCTTCCCACAGAACGCTCCCACCTTCAGCCAAGCAAGCATTCTCTGATGCTTACCACCCTAGGTAACTACTTGTGTTCTACATCTCAAAGGTTTAGATGCTGGGTAACACCAGCTGTGAGTCGCAACAATAACCAGAAATATTGGCATTAAAAAAAAATGCAAGGAGTTTTCAAACATGCAACAATCAATTATTATAACTCAAGAACACGGTGTTTGGAAAACTAAATAAGCACAGCTCTTGAGCCTGGAGTTTGGGTGTTTCTGTCCTTATCCTGGATGCTGTGAACCATGGAAACAGGCACTAGCCTTTAAGAATAGAACCTATAAGCACCGAGTCTTAGAATAATTTGGCAGCAGACTTCAGAAGAAACTTAATATTCTCTGCGTCTCCAGTTTATTTCCTTCTTGTTTGCTCTTAGGATGAAACTGATAATTCATAGAGGAGATTTTCTGTTTTCTTAGCCTCATGATATGGACAACTGATGGCAGGAATTTAGAAATTGCCTTTGAGTTAGAGAAGACAAAGCCAACTGTAGACAACATAGAAGTTCTGCTGATCATTAAATTAATTTCAATTGAACTAAGACTATTTTCATTGGGCTTCTGGAAAGTCATTTAAATACCTGTTGTGGTGTGTGTGTGTGTGTGTGTGTATGTGTGTGTATGGTGTGTATATGTGTGTTTGGGAAGGTGTGGTGTGTATGTGTGTATATATATGTGGGGGGGCATTTGGTGTGTATGGGGTTAATGTAGGGTATTGGAGGGTGTTGGGTGTGTGTGTGTGTGTATACAGAGAACTGACGTATTTACTGTGGAGTAATGGGACATGTTATTTTAATGACTAGCTTGGTTTTTAATAATTTATTTAATTTTATGAGCACTGGTATGAGTTACAGACAGTTGCGAACTTCTAGGTGGGTGCTAGGAGTTGAACCATGGTCCCCGGAGGAACAGGCAGTGCTCCTAACCCTGAGCCATTTCTCCAGCCCCTTAATGGCTAGTTGTAATGAATTTCTTTCTTTCCTTCCTGATCCTCTAATTCACCAATAAACACTTCAGATTTCAAGCTAAATCATATCCCAAAAAAGGAATAGGAAAATCTTTAATGACTATATCCTAGGGAAGCTTGCAAGATATTAAAATTTACTAATTTTAAGCACAGTTCCTATGGTGGTGGATAAGAGACATGAAACAGGAATAGGATGGAACAGTAAAGAAGCAGGATCAGTTGATTCCCATTAGATTAATAATTAACCTAGAGCACTGAATGTGTCTGGAACTATAAAGTCATATAACAGGTCATAAGTAAAATTCACGTCCATAATCTTAAACTGTATGCTAAGAAAATTTTCTAAATTATCCAGTAAACTAGCAAAAGTCCTCCTTTAGTGCTCTGAATAATTTATAGTGAGAGCTTCTATCTTAGCTCCTGATCATACAGCATCCCAACATCTATTCACCTCTGTAAGCACACAAGTGAAGAAAACCTGAAAGGGGGCATTCAGTGAATAATTACGCACTTCTTTGAAACTGGGCCTTGAAAGTTCATTGCTAAGACCTAACACAGTCAAGGGTTTTTGGTGGTTTTGATTCATTGAGACAGGGTCTCCTGTAGTCCATGCTGGTCTTAAACTCACTTCAATGGTTGAAACTCATTTGGAACTGTTGATTGACCCTCCTGTCTCCAACTTCCTAGGGCTGGGGTTAGAGCTTATCATTAGAGGCTGCACAATTAACTTTGTTGTTATTTGTTTTGTTTTAGTATAAGAAATTACTTCTAAGAACCAGGGGTAGTAATGCATGCCTTGCCTTTAATTCCAGCACTAGGGAGGCAAAGAGGCAGATGGAGATCCTTGATTCCAAGGCCAGCCAGAATATATAGTGAATTTCAGGACAGCCAGAGCTACATAGCAAAACTGTATCTCAAAAAAAAAAAAAAAAAAAAAAAATCAAAGAAGAGAAATGAATGAATGAATGAATGAATGATAGAAGGTAGGGAGGGAAGGAGAAGAACTTAGTTCTAACTATCTCAGGAACTGAATGTTTCAAAAGTAATCATAAAAATTATCTAGAATATTTAAGTATTGCAATCTAATTTTAATTATGTAAAGATATTACAAAATAGAATATATTCACGAACATGGATGGGATGTCAAGGTATGAAACATAAATATTTAGAAATATGTTGGTGCACCATATTTTCTTTAAAATTAAACCACATCTCATTCCCACAAACCATCCGAGGCAACACCTCACAGATACTTGTGCTCTGCGTAAACAGACGCTGGCATGTCAGTAACACACTGAGAAGATGAGAACTTCTTGCTCCTATTTCCCTATATTGCATACAAAGTTATTTTTGTATTTTTAATTTTCTCCCTATAGTAAATCTTATGAATCAAAGTAGTTTAGCAGGCTTAGCCCTCCTTGTTTACGTGGCTATCTTTTTTTTAACACGACTGTGATAGGTTTGTACCTATGGCCTCTCCCTAGCTGCACAGCACCTGACAAGCCATCTGAGGCAGACTTGTTTGTGCTCTAAGGCTTTTAAATCTGAAGACAGATTTAAGCAAGAGAGGAAACAGGACCAATCGCCTGCTTTTACTGTACAAATTCTAAACCCACTACTTATACATTAAAACTGTTTCTGTGTAAGTTCCATTTGACTACTGAGATGGAGGGAAAGATGCTTTCTCCAGAGAAAGCTGCGTTGCTGACTCAGCACCAAGCTTCTCCTTTCACAATAGCCATTCTCCATAAATACTGGGCAGGAACACACTTACTTGGAAAGAAAGCCACAGAACAGTTGTAGATAAAAATAATTACTGTTGGCATAAAAACCAAGATATAACTGAAAACTCTTAAATAAATGATTTCTGTGCTTTCTTATGAATTTCTTAGCTTTTCACATTTTAAAAGGCTTTCCCCAATACATACTCAAATACTTCACCTAAATGATAATATTTACATAATTTACAAAATGATACATAAATTAATTATGCTTATGTTTTTTAAAAACCTGAGATAAAAGATCAAGAACTGATATGTAAGAGTTTGTGTATAAATGGAATCCTAACACAGATGACCCATTAAACTTCTAATAAATCTGACTTAATAAATCCATCACTATCCTGAGGCTTAATAACAAATCCATGAGCACCAATATTAGGGAAGGCTCCAGCTGAAGTTAACATAACCCAAAGGCAACCGGTCCTCCCATGCATCTGAGTTATAAAGATATGCACAGCGCCTAAGTGGCTGTGCGGAACAGACAGTAGTATGTACATACAAACCTTCTATGCTTTGAATGAAATATGTATGGGTTGAAGAAGATGTGTCTATTTACATACAATTTACATGAACATTCATATGTACTAACCGTATTAAAATAATTATAACACTATGTTTAAAGTATTCTACTCAATCTCCAAGAAAGTGAATACATACTATGCATACTTGCCAAATAGGTTTGCGTACTTCATAGGTATTAAGTTTTAGTTTTTTCTTGTTTATACTACAGTGGCCAAAGCCACAGGCATACTAGACACAAAAACTGTTTCGCTAATTTAAGAAGTAATCCAGTTCAGTGTTGACATTTTAAAAAATTTGGTTGTACTTGCTAACAAAACAGAAAATAAAATGAAATAATTCCAAATTTTCAGTAGTCATATAGCAAAATGATGTAAAGTAATACCATGATGGGGATATGTAGATAAACAGAAGAAATATATTCAAATTTAAAAGTATTATGTGTATACACATTGTATATATTTCAATACATATGTTTATATATGTCTTAAACTAACACCAGTATATGGAGTGTGATAATCCAGTAATATGGGAGTCCCAATTAGAGGGGAACTCAGATTAAGTCAAATCACTTAGAAACGAAGGGAATGTCTGATGGATCTGAGGGCTGGGCTCACAGGCAGTGAGAGAGCAGAGTTAGAGATAAGGGCAGAGCAACAAGAGACGGACTCACCTTCGGTGCCATTAGGAGTCATGGAAGTACTATTTATATGAGAGCTATCAAGTTTGGGACCACTGGGGGATTCGCTACTACCACTCAGTCGGCTATGCGGGCTGGTTAGATCCTGCATTTCCATAGACCTAAAGACAAGAAGCCTTCCGTTTGACAGATGTACCAAGTTCATAACACCACTATTTAATGTGCTAACAACTTGACACCTCCTTTGAAACACATGCGCACAAAAGCCCCATTGTGTCTATTTTCTTAGACTGTCGTTCACCTTGCATCTGACTCCAGCCCTTTTGTCACATGTGTTACTAAAAGGCGTCTCTCGGCCTGTGTAGCCAAAGTTTCACATGCAGTTTTTAAAATCTTTTCCCACCTCTTGTATAATGGAAGTCATAAGCTAATGTCAGACAATGACATTGATTTTAACATTCAGAGGAAAACATGTAGTCATATTTATATTAAAACAAAACCTCAAGCATTAATTTCCTAGAAGGAAAAGCAGATACATAAACACATGGAATAAATCACTATTCTGTACAATCTGTTTCATCTAATAAATTAGCACTGGGTACTCCCTTTATAATTTAACACCCAGTTGTTATTTAATGGATCGCCAAACCAAATAAAACACTTGAAACCTCCTGCCCAGTGACAAGGAATGAGACTGTCCTGATGCATATGTTTACTCTGGCTTACTACTTAATTGTTCCTCTGTTTCCCTTGAAACGAATGCAGCATTAAAACACTATGATGTCGGCTCACTTGTTTGCTTTGTGGATTACATATAGCGTAGCCAATTGAAAATGGATGGCTAAGACCAGCAGCTCAGCCGTCCTTCCGAAGGACCATTAGCACTCCCGAGTATCTCAGCTGTCACTTAGGGGGAAAATGGCAATTCTATGCAATGCTGTAATTTTGCATTTTCACCATATTTAAATCAGTTCAATGCCTCCCAGATGGTCCTAAGTTTGCCAGTTTCTTCTGCTGGAGGAGCCACAGCAGCAAGACGTCAAAGTGACAATTTCAGAACTCATATGTACCATTCTAGCTCATGAACAGGAAACTACTTAAAGTCACTAGTTAGATACTTAGATACAACTCCATTTTCTGACAGCACAAACTTTTAAAGTCTAATGCCCATTCACTATATCCTAAAATTATATATTTTTTTCTAAAGAATCATAATCCGGGGACAGGGTGCGAGAGTTAGTGTTACACATAGAATGCTGCTTCTCTTCACTCCTCACCTCACCCGGGTCATTTTAACGGAGAGGCTGAGTGGAAGTGACTGTTGGACAGCAGTTGTAACATAGCTTTACATGAGCCATCTTACTTCCTCAAAGTATCTGAATTCAAACAAGAAATTATTTTAAATCACTCCATATTCAGGTTTCCTAACAACAGACAGCAACTG
This sequence comes from Mastomys coucha, assembly GCF_008632895.1. Taxonomy (NCBI): domain Eukaryota; kingdom Metazoa; phylum Chordata; class Mammalia; order Rodentia; family Muridae; genus Mastomys; species Mastomys coucha. The sequence goes on from NW_022196896.1 coordinate 43,270,011, forward strand.
CCTCCAATCAAGACTCTTATGCCTTTCCCACATACAGAATTATTTTTTATAAGTACACTCATGTACACATGCACACACACACACACAAATTGTTAAGTCGTTCCCAACCCAGCTTGTTGCTATTAATAGAAATAATTAAGAAATACTAGACAAAAATAGATCCGGGTTACAGAAAGGTAAGCTACAAAAAAAAAAATGTTTAATATCAACGAAAGCCTTACCTGTAACTTGAGGAAAGAGCAACATCGGAACTGGTGTGAGATGTTTGCACCTGTGGCCAGGGGTAGAAAATTAGAAGTGGTTGTTAACTGTGCTTCACTGTCAGCTCTTAATTACAAAGAGCACATGGCTGAGCCCCTCAATGCTCACTTTTAACCAAAAGAGAAAAGGGAGGATATTGCAGCCAGGAAAGGCATAGTGTCTTTAAGTGGAAAGCTCAACTGTTGTTTCTTCCTGCAGGTCTATCCTCTTTCAGGAGGGAAGGCAGTCAAATGACGGGCTCGTGATTCATCACCGGCCTATGACAGCTGCAAACGGGATTACCCCTCCCCCAGACAACACGAAAAGCTAGCTCTCCCTAGCAGCTTGGAAAAGGTGCTTGGGAAGCAAAAAAAAAAAAAAAAAAAGCTATTAACAAATGAGTAACAGCAGTTTAACAGCAGTAGTAGTTGGGGCAATAATCCCCCAGCATCCTCCAATCTTTCATCTTCTGCTCTAGCCAGCTGAACTAGAGGGCCCGCCCACCCCCTTAGCCTCCTCACTATTTCTTATCCTTATCAGGATGGTTTTCTCCCAGTTACCTATTTGTCATTTAACATTCAATGAAACAGCTTCGAGCAATGCTGTGGTCAAGAAACAAGACAAAGGCAGACTTTCACACCCAAAGTCCCAGTGCTCAGCAATGTACTCGTTTAAATATGCCAAGGTAAAAGCCAATGAGTATTTTTACTCAGCTATGCTGGACAACATGAAAGTGTGTGTGTGTGTGTGTGTGTGTGTGTGTGTGTGTGTGTGTGTGTGTGTGTGTGTGAGAGAGAGAGAGAGAGAGAGAGAGAGTCCCGTCTCTTAGACTGAAGTAGAATGCATATTTGAGTACTCAATTCACCAGCCCAGTCAGTCTGCACGTTTAGTTTCCAGATAAGTGTGGACTGAGGAATTTTACTGCATAGCTCCACTAATTCAAAAAAGCATGGCAGTTGTGAAGGGCCAGCAGGTAATGATGTTCAGGTGAGCCAGGCTGATGCGGGCTTGCAAGCTCCCACCAAGGCTTCCCAGGCAGGAAGGAACACTGCCTAACTTCTGAAATGGCACAGAACTCCAAATCTTTGATGTACGTTTTCATTCAACCTGAACTGACATCAATTAAGGCTGCAGAACAAAGATGAGAACTGAAGCGTCTCAAATGACATTAAAGTTATCCACCTAAACATCTTCTGTTGAGTCCTGATAGTTTTTAATTATGATTTATGAAATTAAGAAACACAACCTTTCTAGCAAGAATAAAGCATCATTAAGCTTGAATGTCTTGAGATAATGTTACTTAGAACTTCTAGGTATGCATTTTTTACATGTAAGACAAAAACAATTCTTTAAGATGTTTGAGTAACTGAAGTTACAGAGTGCTAACTATAATGACTACAGATGGCCATTATTTGATAACAGTTTTCTGTCATTTTTTTTAAAGTTAATGTTCTCACACAAGATTAAACGGTTTTCTTTAGAAACTGCAGCAATATATCTCAAGGATAAAATTCTACTTTTATACACCTGGAATAAATTATAGGTGAGAATGGACTTCATTTTAAGAACTCTCCTGGCTTAATTACATAAGAGTACGTTAAAGCACTGCCCAATGCTAAAATACATCCCCACTGTAAAATCAACCAGAACCCCTAATCCTGAAAATAGAACTTTTATTTCATTGTAAACTTTTAAAGTTCCATTGTATTTATATTTGAAGTTTAAAACCTACCATTTCTCAGTTTGGCAAAAACATCAAATTTGATGATGATGATGATGATGATGATGGTGATAATAATAGTAATAATAATAATAATAATAATAATAATAATAATAATAATAAACAAAGATACTACAAATGAAAATATTCTAACGAATTTTGTTATTGAAAAAAAAGCCACTTAAGAGTGAATTTCTTTTCTGCTGGCAGCCTAGCTTCTACTGTACTTTCAGAGAACCGTTTTTGAAAAGTCCATACGCATGATCTTCCTCTCATTAAGTGTACTTCAGATATATTCTTTTGTGTCTCAAGATTATTTAAACCATGTGTTGTGTGTTACTGTATTTAAAAATGACTCTTTAATCAAAATAACTTTAAAACAACTAATCCTCACTTAGGCTGGTCAGCTGAACCCACATCGTGGTCCAGGAAAAATAAATCTACTCTCAAGAATGCGAATGCAGACAACAATTAGACACAGATGTGAGTGAAATTAGTTACAGTTTACAAAATGCTACACTTCACATGCTTTTAGTTTTTTATGTGCAGTGCAAGGTTACAGTGTGGTAGGGAGACATCCTTCGTCCTCCAAAGGCTTATCTAAAAAGTGCACCTCTCACTGGTGGCTGGACATTTCCTCCGGGTTTGAAAATGTCTGTATAAGCTTGTTTTTTTTTTTTTTTTTTCATTTAAAGCTCTAAAACCAAGGTACATTTCAAAAAATTAATTATTGAAAGATATTTTCATTCAAAATAAGGGGAGTTTGTGGTTTCTAAAAAAGTTCTGCTAGGTACCTAGAACCTCTACTTGTTTTATCTGTAAAGTTAATATAATTCCTGTTATCTTCTAATCTGTTATTTTTAATTTCAATACTTTCAGGAATGGGAAATTAATACATATTTTATTATGATCATCTCCTAGCACAACGAAGTCATTCACTTTAATGCTTTTAAAAAAATTTGTCAAGTAGAAGCCACACTGGTATAGCATATAGCCAGACATGTAAAAGAAAAAGAAAAAAGGTAACAGAGATCCTGAGAATTTAAACCCAGACTCCTACACTAGTAACTAGGACTTCTGATTAGTTAATGAGGTCTTTTAAGTTTGCCTTTTTTCTAATTAAATTTATAATTCTTCACAGATGTAACTTTTGTTGATGTTCAATTTGTCTCCCTCATTTTGTTAAAGCTCACATAGTACTTCGTCAATCCATTGAACAGCCACATTAAATCTGCTAATACCATGCTCTTCAACCCCAGAAATTATTTCCAGAAGGCAAACGTGCTTTGAGAGATCATCAAACAAGACTTAAGGTACACATTTTCTCACACTTTCCCTACCACAGAGCTCAGGATACAGAGCAAAATTCATGACTTTTGCCCTGTTTATTATACTTTGCTAAAACACCAATCAAAAGCATCTGACAGAAGATCATGTATGAAGCCAAAAGTTAATAATGTTCTGTGCAAAGTAAACTGCAAATGGAAAGAGATTCTAACTCTCAGCAGTACGGAACAGATAAGATGGGGGAGCGGGGGCTGTCTAAATTATGGGGCCTCCATGGGCTTTTATGCTTGCTAGAAGCATTTTTGATAAAATGACTATAATTTAAAACTTTTTTCAAACTGAAAATGAATTTTCAAAGTGAAAGTGGTCAACATGCATCTAAGTAGAGCTGGCAGGCAAGCTGGTCTTTTTGTCTGACACAGATCAACCTGTGTGCTCCCCAATTTGAAAGACAATGGTCATTTTCTAATCAGAAAGTATTTTATCGGGAGCAAAGAATGCCTTCATCATTAAGGTTGCTCCTTACACAGGCCACATTTCTCCTCTGTCGGAATTTCCAGGTCTCTGTGTTGTAATACAAACTTCAAGTCTTAAAAAAAATAAAACCTCACCCTAAAGTGGGAAAGCACTTGTAAGAGGAGGCAAGTGTTTGTCACATGCTAACACTGCATTTCTTGTCAAAGCTTCCATACACAAAATGCACAGATGCTACGGATATTATCTTAATGTAGTATTCTAGGTAGCTTTTTCCATAATCTCCTTTAAAGAGACAGAAAAAACATAATACTTCTGAAACCAAAAACAAACAAGTGTTTGGAACACAACATTCCTGTCTTCAGCTTTAAAAAGGAATGTTTTCAAAATCAGCATTTATCGACAATGTTGACTGAAATACTTTGGTTATATGAAAAAAGAGATTTTTGTTCCCACTGCAAGGACCTCTTTTCTTCCATTGTATTCTTAGGAAATACATTTTCACACTCCAATGGAAATTTTCTTTTTCAAAAAATCATTTATCATGCCTGTGAAACTCACAGAGCAGCTGACTTCATTTGGCACTTAAAAGCTGAAGTGAACGGTGGCTCAATTAGACTTCTATGTCTGTCACCACAAAGAGTTTTCAAAGGCTGAAAATCCACGGCCGCTTTGCTTACTTACTAAACACTTTGGGCCTTAGGAGAACTCAAGCATCGAGAAAGTCAAATATCAAATGTTTCATCGTATGAAGGCATGACTATTCCTGTGTGCATGTGCCCAAACTCTAAACAGAGAAGGGAAAGGCTCTCACACATAAACTAAAACCTTCTCTGAAAGACGTTAGAAAGACAACATCAAACCTACAGTTACACACCATGATTCCCAGCTAACAAGTTTCTATACCCCTGGCCATCTTAAGAAATGAAACTTAAAAACACTTGTCTAAACTCAATGACAGTTCACAATGTATTGAATTCTTGTAAACGTTATGCTTAAATGTCTTCAAACTCCTCCCAAGAGTGTAAGCTATGAGTTGTTAGCAATTCAAATACTCATTTTGAAGGACAGTGCTTTTACACGAATATTCAAAAGTTTGAAAATCTGGAGTTTAGCTTCCAAGTGCACTCAAATCACAAAAAAAGGGCCAGAGAGGGGCAAATACATGAAGGGCCGAAGGCTTATTGTATCGAATACTGAAGATGAGCCCGCTTAATAGTCTTTGATAAATTTGCTTTGGAACAAACAAAAAGGCGTCCTTCTTGAAAACATGGTTATCAGTTCGTTGTTCATCTGCTTAATTTTCCATCGGAAACCTTTCCTCATTTATCAACCTAGCTGTAGAAAAAGTCATCTGTGTAATATATACCGCTAAGAATACCTAAGTATAACTATGTATGGATATAACCCCGCTCAATACCACTCAATAATATTCTGGGGCTAGTGCAGCAATTAAGAAAACATATGAAATATCCCACCACCTCCCCGGACGAGAATATTACCTAGTGTTCTAGTTATTTATAAAGATCATTACAAAAGTAGTTAATTTGCAATGATCCTTTAATGATCCTAATGGCTCCGATCATTTGGAGGTTAAAGATTATACTTTTACGACGGAACCCCGTGGCTACTAAAGTCCCAGGAACAAAGTGTTAGCGTTTTCCTCAAGCCACACTGCTTTTTTTCTTTGAAAACAAACCAAAACACTAATAAAGGCGCTCCGGTTATCTCAGGATTTGCCCACCGGACAGTTGTTCTTGGTCACAATTTTTCAAACACCAGTTTGTACTTACAACGCTCACATCTGCTGCCTCCACCGGTTTAGTGTGCTCCTTGGAGTTTTCTGTGTTAGCAGACCTCCATTCCTGACATAGTTTGGCTGCTGGGCAGAAACACGGGGACCCAGGAGCTCTCAGAGGCGCTGTGGCGCGGCTGGCAGCGAAGCGCGGAGGCCGGGGATTGCCCGGCTCCCGGGGACTGCGCCCGGGCGCTGCTGCAGTCTTGGACTGCCGAGCGACTGAGCGCGATCGCCTTCCCCAGGAAGGACCCGGCCACCGCGCACCGCCACAGGAAGACTTCCAGTCGGAAGTGGCCCTGCACACTCGCTACCTAGCCGTAAGCTCGGAGCCATCAGCTCGCCGCGGTCTGTTTGGGAACGGCTTTGCGCCCCAGCGAACAGCAGCGGCAGATAGCATCTGAGACGCCTAGACAAAGAAACGGCACAATCTCATCCCCCCGATTTGTTTGCGCAGCCTTGTAGGTCTGCCCACGAAGCCTCGGGGCTTTTTGTTTTGTTTTGTTTTTGCAACGCAAACCACAGCTAGTCTCTTGTCCTTATTGGTTTAAATGCAACAATTGAGAGGAACAGAGCTTGGTCTGACTCAATCTCAATGCTTTAAAAAAAATTTATTATGTAAATGACGCGCCCCATGATATCTGCATAAACAGCTATGCGGGAAGAACTTGTGGGAACCTCTGTCAACACACATCCTCCCGCGCCAGTAGCTCCCAATTAAGATCTTTGGGGAGTAGTTGCACGCTATCTTTTACACTTTTTCAATACTTTTTTTTTTTTTTTGAGGACCCTAAACTTCGGAGAACGGATACTTTTCACACTTCTTCCTAAAGTACCTACCTACTTACAGGTCTGGAGAAGATAAAATAAGCTGTTTCTATGAAGTAGAGGGAGAATGGGCAAACGTGTTAGCTATTAGCAGCTTAACAATGAAAGCCTGGCCACGGATTCTGCAAGGGTTGCTAGGAGGCCAAAGGCTTCAGTTCTTTGGCTAGGACCCAGATAATATTTCACCATTAACATTTTTAAATGAGAAGAGATTCGTTTAGTCTGGAACTTGCTTTGCAACTTATCCTTTTAAAAACTCATAGCCTGAATCAATTCAGAATCTATGAGTTAGGCGTTCGGTGACACCTAGGAGCTGAGCTTCAGTTAAGAAACTATGTTTTATCCAAGTCAGGGGCCATTATAATATTTTGGAATCGTGAAAGAATGCATCTCCTTAATTAATCCATATTAATATCTTGTCAGTCCTAGATCACAGTTTAAATGCAAATGCAAGCTAACACTCACTATGAAATAAAGTCTGTATACTCATTTTAAAAAGGCGTTTTTATCACGAATATTTCTATTCTATGTGCTCTTCTTATTTTTTTTTAAAAGTCCCCTTCTTTTAATTTCTCACCTTGGTATGAATTTTTTTAAATATTTAAATCGTAGTAACTTCACATCAACTAATAGAGGAGATAGACGGGCCTTACCTTAGCTCTGCTAATTAGAAAATGAAAGCACCACCCAGATGATGCAAACAAAACCCAACTAAATGGTTCTAAGGACCAAAATTCCATACAGGCATTCTCTCTTCCCCTTCTAGGAAGGATGCCAGGCTAAATTCCTTGCAAAAGAGCACTTTGTCAAACCTAAGAGACAGTTTAAACTGGTAACTTACCTAGGATTTCATCTTGTGTAGTACCAGCAAGGAATACTGGGCTAGACATCTACCATATTTGGGAAGCCAGGTCAGAAAAGAGTTGATTGCTACTGGATCATATATGCGACAGAAGTACTTATGTTAGCACCTACAGCACTCTCTCAGACCAGAAGGATCAGTTATTCAACATACCAAAGTGCATGTGCAGGAAAAAAAAAAACAAAACAAAACAAAAAACAAAGTCTATTGTGAAGTTTTCTATCTAATGCTACATTAGTTCTCTTTATAACACCAAACACCCACATAGTAACTTCATTTGCACTTAGATTTGTTACTAAGTTCCCTAAGACATAAACTTTAACCTCTGGTTTAAACTTTACATACAGCTACTGCATTCATGCTTCCCATAGGTTAAAATTATTTTAGACATGTATTGCTAAAATGCTATTCAACCAATTCATACAAGATTATATTGGAGAATCCAGAATGTGAAGATTGTGTGAAGTCGAAGTGGCAGAAATAGCATGTCAGCTTTACACATGTTACTTGCCTAGGTTACAGTCAAATTTATCAGATTACATGCACTTTTGTAATGAAATTCAATAATTTTTATTTAAATAACCAAACAAAAAGCCTTCAAAGAAATGACTCATGTAATTATGAATAAAATTAGGAAAGATATGATGAATTTAATGTAACCACTAATGGATATAATATAGCTCATACCTCATAATTATGTAACACACAGCTTAGTCACTCATTAGAAGAAATAGCCATGTACATATTTACCACTCTTAAATAGTTTCCTTTTCCTTAAGCAAAACTAAATGTATTAAAAAGAATCACATGTTTACCTATAAATTTAGTCTGGTTACTAACTCCATACTCCAAATACATAGTAATTATTCCATATGCAGCTTGAATCTAAAATAAGATATTCTATGATAAATAACCAAAAGGTAATATTATGAAATTTTCATCAGCTATAATTATATAACTTGATCATATACCACAGAGAACCAGACTGTTTCTTAAAGTACTTCTGTGTTTACACAGAGGTGAGGGAAGTGCGCTGAGAAGTTCAGTCTGAATGGAACCCTAACAGAGCCGCAAAGATCTTCCCACCAACAGGTTTTATCAGCCAGGTCAGCTCTTGCCTGGATACATTCCCACTTAGACAGCAGATGTCTGCCATTTTCATAAACGTTGACAGTACTTTTAGATTAGGACAGAATTTAAATAAAGATGTGCTTGCAAAAATCAACAAATGTCCTTAGACAAGGTCAAATGCAAGAGAGTCCTTGCAACAATACAAAGGAACATTTTCTCCACCTATAGGAACAAATAGCTAATTAACTACATCAACATAAGAAATGCTGAGAGAATCAGGCCCAGGCACTGTGGGGAATACAGCCTATTGCTTGAAGGGCTGTAACTTTCCAGTAAAAGATGTTTATTCCTTGTATTCCTGCTTACCCCTATGAATTAAGCACCCATGCCATTCTGAGAAAGCCCTTTCCCTAGTTTTCTCTGCACTTGCAACTCATAAGAGATTACTATTTTTCAGGAGGAATGGCTGTGAGGTTCATAATTTAATTAACACTTCAAAGACAGATACATTTTCTCCCAAATTGAAGCGGCTTCTGTCCCTCCTCTCACAGGATTAAATATATATATATATATATATATATATATATATATATATATATATATATATATATATATCAGAATATACAGTGTCTCACAATTTAAACTGTTAGAAGTACAATGGGAAAGAAAATATCCCAAAATACCATAGTTGAACTCCCCCTGCCCCCGGTATATCTGCCTTTCCTTTGCTCCTCGTCATGACACTAGAGTGCTAGCTTCTCTGTACCCCCGCACCACCGTTAGGGTGGGGAAGTGAGTGTACCCCACCACCCTAAGGGTGGGGAAGTAAGTAGTTGGGCAGTAAGCTTTGCTGGTCAGTGGACTGGTCCTTTCCGTGGCATGTACTTTCTTCACTGGCATGAAATCTACAGTGAGGGTCCTGCTACCAAGTATGCTTTCAGTTGAAACACAACCAAGAGAAACATCCTCTATTTATTTTAAGAATGATATTAAATCCACCAAGCAAAATGTCTACCAACATTTGCTAAATGTTTTCTATTCAAACTCCAACATGAATAGCTTTTAACAGTAAATTTAAGGAGGCAATTACTAACTATTAGCTGTACCATGGAAACTTATTTTCATAAATAATACAGACTTCGTACCAACACAATATGAAAATAGAACCCATTTCCTGGCCCTGTAATAAGCACATAGATTTCTATGTATAAATCATAACCATTTATTTACTTAGAGAGGGAAACTTGCTATCCTATGTAGTATTGACAACCAATGGAATGTTTTTTTTAAAAAAATATTATTCTTAATACAAGCTTTGGTTAGCCCATCTTGATAATGAAAGCATGAGCAGTGGCAATTATTATTATTATTTTTCTCCTCAAGAAAGGGCATCGATGCTATAGGCTCTTTAAGAAAAATATGACACAATAGATTTTCTCTTCCACAATCAACTGATTTTCCAAAATGGCAAACAGAGTTAGCTTTTCTTCCTTCTGTCAAAAATATGTAAATAACTGTTCTTGGAAGCACATGTTTAATCTTAGCAACAAGCTCTTTTGCCTTCCCACACTGTAAAATGGATCTCTGTTAACATGAAGCAACCTAGGAAGCCCAGGGTGTCTCCTCTTCAACATTTTTTTTTCTCTCTAAGCCATGGGCAAAACCAACCTTGTCAGCACCTCCCATAACATGTAAGAGGATCTGGAAATTTGCTTTGCGTTCTCTGGCTTTCACCACAGCTGAGTTGTTGGTTTTTAACTTCTTCGGTGACAAGGAGTCGCTCACAGAAGGCAAGGCGAGGCCGCTGAGACTATGTGCCAGGCTCACACACCTGGACAAAGTGCTAGAAACCACTTGTCTGCCTGAATCCTGAGTTTTAATACATTGAGTGTTTTTCTCCCCACACTATTTGTTTGGGAATTTGTCTCTTTTTTTTTTGTAACAGATCACATCTAAACAGCAGATGGAGCACTGAGACATCTCTGGCTTTTGGCTGTCTCGTCATTCTAGAACAAGGTAAAATGCAATAAAGTTAATCAATCCAGAAAGGTGCGTGTTATGCCAAATATATATATATATATATATATATATATCATAGATAGATAGATACATACATACATACATAGATACATACACAGATACATAGATAGATACATAGATAGATGCATACATACATACATAGATAAATAAATACATAGATATATAGATAGATACATAGATAGATACATAGATAGATACATAGATAGATACATAGATACATAGATATAGCTAGATCTCCTCAAAGGTTTCTGAAAGCTGAAGGAAGAGTTCTGAGTTGTAACAGGCAGCTGTATGTCTAGTTGCTTTACCACTCTCAGTTTCTACCTCTTTGCCTGCCTTAATTTCAGTTACCTAATGTTGTGCTTTGACCCTACTACGTGATAGCTACTACATGATAAACACTTGATTTGTTCACTGTGGACATAATCACATTAAAATGCACTCCAGGCTTCCCAAGGCATATAGGGCTTGGTTTTAAGTCGTCAGAATTAAAGAACACTTATTTTATAAAGAAGCTTCCATGGGAGAAAATAATCCATCGACATGCCTTATCCTTCAAGCTTCCTACACTCTCCCTTCCCTAGAAAGATAAAGGGCAACTTCCAAAGCATTTTTTAAACGGAAGGTCACAATTCAAAGGCCTTGTAACTCAATCCAGTGCAGCAATCACATAGCTGTTGGAAAGACACCAGAAGCACCATGATTCTAGCTATTTCTAGTAAGTAACATCCATAGGTATACAACCCGAAGATTTCTCTCAACTGTGAAGTTTCATACATTCACTCTGGCGGGGATCAAGTTGCCTTGGGGTCTTCAATTTGATTTTAGCATGCTGGAACAGAAGAGGGAAGGAAGAAGCTAGAAGCTAGATGGAGAGTACCACCTACGAGATGGGAGTGCACCCTCCAGAAGTAACCTGTGGAAAAGGGGAAGTGCTTTTCAGCTTCTGGATCTCTGCAATGAACAAAAGGGCTTACTTCTGGTGGTTTCACAGTTGGAGCATCCTACTGATTATTTAAGTTTGTGGTTTAGGTTGCTTCTTTGGAAATTTTTAATTTTTAAAAAAGGATATAAAAAGCCTGGTTTACCTGAACTGCAGAAATTAAACAAGATGTGTGGTACCTGGCATCTTTGAAATGTGGGAGATTCCAAAAAAAAAAAAAAAAAAAAAAAAAAATCGAGGCTCTGGTTGACAGGGAGTTAGTGCTGGTGGCTTGTTTTTTTAAATCAATACAAGGAAAAACAAATAGTTTATCAAGAGGTCAGAGTGCCAGTGCAGAGCCCTCCAGTGCCTGATTCTCATTGACAAGCCCTGCTGAAAGATCCACACAACCCCCATTAGTCCAGCCCCCAGGGATGGCTGTTCACTTTCCTTCCTGTCCTTTCCTGAGAGGATGGTCGGCCCTGCCAGCCACAGTGAGGGAGGGGGCAAATGAAGAGCGAAAGGGGGAGGGGGCCAAGGGGGAGGGGGGCAAGGAGGAGATGGAGGAGGGAAGGACAAAACAAAGCAGACCCAAAAAGAAGGGTCCACGGCAGTTCTGGTCACTGCCCAAGCACAGAACCCCTTAACTTAGGAAGTCTAAGAGGAGACAGTGCACATCGGGAAGTGGGTTTTAGAGGTTTTAAACAAGTCCATCACTGCTGTCTCCATCTCGTTTGTGAGAAATTACATCTGATAAATCTAAAAATTACAACAAATATAGGTGATTCACTCCCCAGAAATAAATTCATTCATAATTAATTAATGAGGAACCTTAAAGAGGAGGGATTTAGAATCAGGCCCCCAGCTTCTAACCCTGATTGTTGGTTTGACTGTTTATGACTAAATGACTGACACATTATATATATATATATATATATATATATATATATATATATATATATATATATATATATATAATTGTACACACAATCATTTCTCTGAATTTTTTTGCTTCCCTCCCCCACAATATTATACTATATTTGGTATATGTATTTAAATGACACTGGAAAGATATTGTATACTCACGCCTCTTCAAAACATCAGGGAAGAGCCCCAGCTTCCAATCCTATCTTGCCATGTCTACCACTATTTCAATCTCTTCCCCCACCCCAAATTGTTAGAATTATTAACTTCTACCTATGCTCAAAGGTCTGTACTCCCACTACAACAAATGCCCTAAAGGTTGAAGTGGGTTTTAATTTTGTTTCTAGGGTGGGTTTTCTCTTTGCCTTTTGTTGACATTCATCTGTTACAATGTATTACCTTTTACTTGGCTAACTATAGGTTGATGAATGCAAGGTTAGATCCCACCCTTAACAAAATAGTGTGAGAACTTAAGGCCCAGAGAGAACATGGTGAGTTTTCAGGACTTAGTACTTGGTGCAGGCAGTAGGTGCTCAATAAATGCTGCTTGAATGGACTAAAGCAAATGTGCAATGCTCCTTGGTACAACACAACCCTAGTTTGTATAAGAGAAAATCATTTCTCTGAATTTCTTTTGCTCTCATACACCTCCCCCCCCACACACACACACAATGCTATTCAATATTTGGTACATGTATTTGAGTGAGATTGGAAAATTATATGAAAACAAGAGATTTAAGTTCATTTTTAAAAAGCCTATCACATATTATATATCAGCTCTAACTACCATTGTCTTCCTAAAGCCCTCTGATGTCCTAGTATCCATCCGTTTCCTTTTAAGTTTCTATTGAAAACAATCCAGAAGAATTAATGTAAATGAAATGAAGAGGAGAGGTGGTTCAGTGATTCAAAGCATTTGCTACTCTCTTGTAGAGGACACAGGTTCTGTTCTCAGCACATTTATCAGGCAACTCAAAATGGTTGTAACTCTAGTTCCAGGGAACTGATGGCCTCTGGCAGGCACACAGATATACTTATAAATAAATAATTAAAAACGACATGCATACACAACAGAATAAAGATACAGTTAAGAATATCTCACAATTTCTTAGTCTTAAATTTTTCTTTGTAGAAACACCTACAGTGATGCCATTGTCAAAATTTGCAGTTGCTATGGCACCCAGAAGTCTAACCAATCCAGTTAGTTAGGTGGCCTGCCAAATAGGGCTCAGCAAATACTTACTATGTGTCTTATATTTGTCAGGTATTGGGGACACTAAATGAAGCACTAACCCAAAAGATAAAAACCCTTGCCATTAAGAAAAATCTCTCAGGTATGCACAGCAGAGTATAAACCTACCCTAACCTCCCACCAAGGTTCATAGACTAGTCAGCTTCATATAGATGATTATGGCCAGAGCCTGGGCTAAACTTTACTGAGAGTTCTGGTTAGACAAAAGGGAAATAAATATCTGAGATTCTCACACTGGGAAGGTTCTAAACCCCATCACCCAAAGTACAAGCCATAGTCTTTATTTAGGAGTCAACTTTATATAAGCCAACAATGAAATACAAGTGAGAGTTTAGAGAAAGCCTGTAGCCGGGCGGTGGTGGCGTACGCCTTTAATCCCAGCACTTGGGAGGCAGAGGCAGGTGGATTTCTGAGTTCGAGGCTAGCCTGGTCTACAGAGTAAGTTCCAGGACAGCCAGGGCTACTCAGAGAAACCCTGTCTCAAAAAACCAAAAAAAAAAAAAAAAAAAAAAAAAAAAAAAAAAAAAAAAAAAAAAAAAAAAAAGAGAAAGCCTGCACTAAGACACACGGAGATCAAATAAAGAGTAGCAGAGAGCAGACCAAGGCAAACATTGGGTAAATCAAAATAACTCCCTTTATCATTCCCAAGAGAACTAAAACAGTGAAGTCGTGATAGGAGAAGAGAGTATCAACAGTGCCCCTCACCCCAAACACAAAGTAAAAATGGAAGAAGATCCAAAGAGCTGGGGTGTGGCTCGATGGTAGAACTGTGTCTAGTATGTGCAAGACCTTGAGTTCTGTCCCCATCGCTCAGGAGGAAGAGAAGGAAGATGAGAAGAAAGGATGAGGGGTGGGAAAGGGAAGAAGAGATAGAAGAAAGGCTGCAAAAGATACATGGGAAATAAAATTAGGATAACAGAAATATCCAAATCAATGAAGTTGGCAAAATAAGCTGATGTATTCTCCCAGAAAGCAGGAAGAGGCAAGAAGCAGCATAACGGAGTCCTATATACTCATGCTGTCCAACATCCAAATAAACAGAGCTCTAGAAAGCCAGAGGAGTGCTGTCGGGACAATGTTAGTGTGCATTGAGGAACGATTATCTTTGTATTATTCAAAAGCTAATTTCTCTATCCCACTACCTGATTTCAATCTGGACATAATGCCTTGTGTTAAGAATCTCCAGTCTTAAGTTTGTGTAAACAATGCTCACTCTTTATTCTCTGCTTTGTCAATGAAAGCTGGAAAAGCCAATAACTAGGCAGTAGAGAAAAAAAGGTAGAACACTCTACAGAGAAAGGAATCAGGGAAAGATCAGGACAGGGGAGATTCAGCCAGGAGGCAGGAGAAAGAAGACATCATGGGAGTCAGCTGGACCATGGAAGGTCCTAAAGGAAGGCTTATGTGAATCTCAGCTAGGAGTTAGCAAGATTAGATTAGAGGATTAGAATAGAATTATAATGCCTAATTATTATGCTTTTAAGATGTAAATAAGTCTTAGTATCTCTGAATCGTAGTTTGGGAACTATCTAGGTTTAAGAAAACTGCTGCAGTATTAATTTCCTGCATACATTCATAATAATATTAATTGCTACAACAAAGAAAGGACAAAATTCAGCCAATGACTCTAAAATATTTCCTAGAACATGAGGTTTCAGAGTGGAAGACCTCTATGAGTACCAGATAAAACAGATGGGGACAGAATCACACTAGTGGTTGTTGTTGAAATGTGTTTAGAACGCCAAGAAAAAAATCAAATAGAACTACCACCATCCTAGAGGAGGAAAGCAGACCACAGCTGAAATACAGACCATAAGTAGATTTCTTTTGGTTTTTTTTTGGTTTTTTTTTGTTTTTTCGAGACAGGGTTTCTCTGTGTAGCCCTGGCTGTCCTGGAACTCACTCTGTAGACCAGGCTGGCCTCGAACTCAGAAATTCACCAGCCTCTGCCTCCCAAGTGCTGGGATTAAAGGTGTGCGCCACCACCGCCCGGCCATAAGTAGATTTCTTAACTGCAACATGTAGTTCTAGAAGGTTAAAGGGACCAATGACCTCAGATTGCTCAAGAAAACAAAATTTACTTAGAATTTTATAACCTACCAAACTTACAAAAACAAATCCTTAAATTAAAGCCATTTTCAGAAATACAAACCTCAATTTTTTTTTCCTCAGGAAGACAAGAGAAGAAGAAAGTTTCCATGAAAGTTAGGAGCCACTTGTCTTTTATGACTGAGCTTATCGACATAGGAATGAGGTGAACATGAACCCGAGTCCTCATGGAATGCAAGTGGACCCTTGTTGGACCCTGTCTAAAAAAATCAACCTAGAATAAATTAAAGACCTATATATTATACTATAAAACTCTAAGAAAAAGTACGCAGGGAAGTTCCTAACATTGGTCTGGACACTGCAGCTCTGCAGAGGGCAGCCAAAGATGAAGCACAGGCAGAACTCTAATAGTGGGGCCACAATAAAGCAAAGTTGACCCAAAGGAAACAAAAAGACAAAAATGTCAGTCTGTGCTTTGTAAATAAATGTTTATGAATGATGTATCAGACAAGTGGCTACTATCCAAAACTTGCAAGAAACTCACATCATTCAACAGTACACCAGATAGCCTAACTAAGAAATAGGCAAAGGATTTGAGGAGGCATTTTTTAAAAAAGACATAAAAATGGCCAACCAGTATATGAAAAAGATGTGCAATGGGCCGGAAACACTGGTCAAAATCACAATGAACAAGAAGGGAAGTAAGAGTATTTGTAAACATGAAGACTGAGTTCAAATCCCTAGCACCTACATAAAAAGCTGGTGTGACTCTGCAATCCTGTAACCCCAGAGCTATGCAGAGAGGAAGATCACTAGGTCTTGTTGGCCAACAGCCTAGTTTCAGGTTCAGTGAGAGTCCTTGTCTCAAAGGAACAAGGTAGAGAGTAACAGAGTAGAACACACACACACACGCACACACACACACACACTGAGGTATCATTTCAGTTTTGTTAGAATGTCTATAACTAAGAAATCAAGAGAGCAGTCTCCATGAAGGTGTAGAAGAAAGGAAAGCTTTCCGCCACCATTGTTTGTGGAAATGGTAATTGAAAGAGGTATTTTGGAAAAAAGTACAGACATTTTTTTAAAAACTAAGGGTAAAAGTGTAATTTTAATTTTTTATTAGATATTTTCTTTATTTACATGTAAATTTCTCCTTTCCCATATTCTCCTCCAAAAAAAAAAGAAACAAACAAAAACAACAATAACAAACCCCTATTGCCTCCCCATGTCTGCCACCCCACCCTCTCCCATTTATTGGCCCTGGCATTCCCCTACAGTGGGACACAGACACTTCACAGGGCCGAGGTCCTCTCCTCTTATTGATGATTGAATTTGCAATCCTCTACTATACACATGCTGCCAGAACAATCAGAACCCTCCATGTGCAGTCCTTGATTGGTGGTTGAGACCCTGGGAACTCTGAGGGTATTAGTTAGTTCATATTGTTGTTCGTCCTAAGGGGCTGCAAACCCCTCAGCTCCATAGGTCCTTTCTCTAACTCCTACATTGGGGACCCTGTACACAGTTCAGTGGATGGCTGTGAGCCTCTACATCTGTATTATTCAGGTATTGTTAGAGCCTCTCAGGAGATAGCTATATTTAGGCTGGCTTGCCCTTCCTTCAGTCTCTGCTCCATAG
>NW_022196896.1:43289464-43298425 GCF_008632895.1 Mastomys coucha
TCATATCATCAGCAAATAGTGATAATTTGACTTCTTCCTTTCCAATTAGTATCCCTTTGATCTCCTTTCGTTGCCTAATTGCTTTGGCTAGAACTTCAAGTACAATATTGAATAGGTAGGGAGAGAGTAAGCAACCTTGTCTAGTCCCTGAGTTTAGTGGGATTGCTTCAAGTTTCTCTCCATGTAGTTTGATGTTGGTTACTGGTTTTCTGTATATTGCTTTTATTATGTTCAAATATGAGCCTTGAATTCCTGATCTTTCCAAGACTTTTATCATGAAGGGATGTTGGATTTTGTCAAATGCTTTCTCAGCATCTAGTGAGATGATCATATGGTTTTTGTCCTTGAGTTTGTTTATGTAGTGAATTATGTTGATGAATTTCCATATATTGAACCATCCCGGCATCCCTGGGATGAAACCTACTTGATCATGGTGGATGATCGTTTTGATATGTTCTTTGATTCGGTTTGCAAGAATTTTATTGAGTATCTTGCATCAATATTCATAAGGGAAATTGGTCTGAAGTTTTCTTCCTTCATTAGGTCTTTGTGTGGTTTAGGTATAAGAGTAATTGTGGCTCCATAGAATGAATTGGGTAGAGTGCCTTCAGTTTCTATTTTGTTGAATAGCTTGAGGAGTATTGGTATTAGGTCTTCTTTGAAGGTTTGATAAAACTCTGCACTAAACCCATCTGGTCCTGGGCTTTTTTTTGTTGGGAGACTATTAATGACTGTTTCTATTTCCTTAGCAGATATGGGACTGTTTAGATTGTTGATCTGATCTTGATTTAACTTTGGTACCTGGTATCTGTCTAGAAAATTGTCGATTTCATCCAGGTTTTCTAGTTTTGTTGAGTGTAAGTTTTTGTAATAGGATCTCATCATATTTTGGATTTCCTCAGTGTCTGTTGTTATGTCTCCTTTTTCATTTCTGATCTTGTTAATTAGGAAACTATCTCTGTGCCCTCTAGTTAGTCTGGTTAAGGGTTTATCTATTTTGTTGACTTTCTCAAAGAACCAGCTCCTGGTTTTGTTGATTCTTTGTATAGTTCTTTTTGTTTCTATTTGGTTGATTTCAGCCCTGAGTTTGGTTATTTCCTGCCTTTGACTCCTCTTGGGTGAATTAGCTTCCTTTTGTTCTAGTGCCTTCAGGTGTTCTGTCAAATTGCTGGTGAATGCTCTCTCCAGTTTCTTTTTGGAAGCACTTAAAGCTATGAGTTTTCCTCTTAGGGCTGCTTTCATTGTGTCCTATAAGTTTGGGTATGTTGTGGCTTCATTTTCATTATACTCTAGAAAGTCTTTAATTTCTTTCTTTATTTTTTCCTTGACCAAGTTATCATTGAGTAGAGTGTTGTTAAGCTTCCACCTGTATGCGGGCATTCTATTGTTTATGTTGTTATTGTGGAGCAGCCTTAGTCCCTGGTGATCTGATAGGATACAAGGAATTATTTCAGTCTTCTTGTATCTATTGAGGCCTGATTTGTGACCAATTATATGGTCAATTTTGGAGAAGGTACCATGAGGTGCTGAGAAGAAGATATATCCTTTTGTTTTAAGATGAAAAGTTCTATAAATATCTGTTAAATCCATCTGTTTCATAACTTCTGTTAATCTCGCTGTGTCCTTTTTTAGTTTCTGATTGCATGATCTGTCCATTGCAGAGAGTGGGGTGTTGAAATCTCCCACTACTATTGTGTGCTGTGTAATGTGTGCTTCGAGCTTTAGTAAAGTTTCTTTTATGAATGTAGATGCCCTTTGATTTGGAGCATAGAGGTTCAGAATTGAGAGCTCATCTTGGTAGATCATATCTTTGATGAATATGAAATGCCTCCCTTATCTTTTTTGATCACTTTAGGGTAAAAGTCGATTTTATTCGATATTAGAATGGCTACTTCAGCTTTTTTCTTGGGGCCATTGGCTTGGAGAATTGTTTTCCAGCCTTTTATTCTGAGGTAGTGTCTATATTTGTCACTGAGGTGGGTTTCCTGTATGCAGCAAAATGTTGGGGCCTGTTTACATACCCAATGTGATAGTCTATGTCTTTTTATTGGAGAATTGAGTCCATTGATATTAATAGATATTAAGGAAAAGTAATTGTTGCTTCCTGTTATTTTTGTAGTTAGAGCTGGCATTCCGTTCATATGTCTATCTTCTTTTAGTTTTGTTGGAAGATTACATTTTTGCTTTTTTAGGGATATAGTTCCCGTTCTTGTGTTGGAGTTTTCCATTTATTACTCTTTGAAGGGCTGGACTTGTGGAAATATATTGTGTGAATTTGATTTTGTCATGGAATACTTTGGTTTCTCCATCTATGATGATTGAGAGTTTTGCTGGGTATAGTAGTCTGGGCTGGCATTTGTATTCTCTTAGGGTCTGTATGACATCTGCCCAGGATCTTCTAACTTTCATAGTCTCTGGTGAGAAGTCTGGTGTATTTCTGATAGGCCTGCCTTTATATGTTACTTGACCTTTTTCCCTTAATTCTTTTAGTATTATTTCTTTGTTTAGTGCATTTGGTGTTTTGACTATTATGTGGTGGGAAGAATTTCTTTTCTGGTCCAGTCTATTTGGGGTTCTATAGGCTTCTTGTATATTCACCAGCATCTCTTTCTTTAGGTTAGGGAAGTTTTCTTCTATAATTTTGTTGAAGATATTTACTGGCCCTTTAATTTGGAGGTCTTCACTTTCTACTATACCTATTATCCTTAGATTTGGTCTTCTCCTTGTGTCCTGGATTTCCTGGATGTTTTGGGTTAGAATCTTTTTGCTTTTTGCATTTTCTTTGACTGTTCTCTCAATGTTGTCTATGTTATCTTCCGCTCCTGAGATTCTCTCTTCTATCTCTTGTATTCTGTTAGTGATGCTTTCATCTATGTTTCCTGACTTCTTTCCTAAGATTTCTAATTTCAAAGTTGTCTCTTTTTGTGATTTCTTTATTGTTTCGACATCCATTTTTAGGTCCTGGATGGTTTTACTCAATATCTTCACCTGTTTGTTTGTGTTTTCCTGCAATTCCTTAAGGGATTTTTGAGTTTGCTCTTTAAATGCTTCTACTTGTTTACTTGTGATCTCCTGTAATTTTTTATGGAATTTTTTTGTTTCTTCTTTAAGGGCTTGTACCTCTTTACCCATGTTCTCCTGTATTTCTTTAAGGGAGTTATTCATATCCTTCTTAAATTCCTCTATCAGCATTGTGAGATATGATTTTAGATCCAATTCTTGCTTTTCCAGTGTTTTGGGATATCCAGGACTTGTTGCAGTGGGAATACTAGGTTCTGATGAAGCCAAGTAGTCTTGGTTTCTGTTGGTAGAATTCTTGTGTTTGCCTTTCACCATCTCTTGATTTTTGGTGTTAGATGTGCTTAGTGTCTTTAACTAAAGCTTGTCCTGTCCCTGCCGCCCTGCAAGTCCCCTGCGACTTGTGGGGCCTGTGCCTCTCAACTGGCTGCTCCCGGCTTAGAAACTCACCCGAGAGAAAATTGTGGATCTCACCCAAGTCTCTAGGTTAAAGTGCTCCCTGGAGGTAGGCCATCCACTTGCAGGGAAGGGGCAGAGAAGGTCGCTGATCTACCTCTGTCACTTGGAAGCTGAGAGGATTCTGTCCCTGCCGCCCTGAAACTCCCTTGAGTCTCGACTCGTGGGGCATGTGCCTCCCGCTGGCTGCTCCCAGCTTAGAAACTCACCTGAGAGAAAATGGCCATAATTTTAATTTTTTAAAGAATCTTTCTTTACTAGTTTTTATTATGGTTGTATTAATTTTTAAGAGACTTATTTATTTCCTGTGTATGAGTGTTTTCATGTATGTATATATACTTTAAGTGTGCCTGGTTCCCATGGAAATCAGAAGAGGTCACTTGAGTTGTTTTGATGTACACTGGAGGTGCTAGGAACCAAACCTGGGTTCTCCCCAAGAGTAACAACTCCTCCAGTTCCTATTTTATTTTCATCAACAATGTCTGCAAGTTTCTCTTTAACATCCATATTAACATGTTTTTTTTTTATTTTTCACATTTGTAAATATTTAATATATTTAACATTTTATGTTTGAGATACAATGAATGTCTAATCGATTCTTCATATATTGTATACATGTGTACAGATATATACAATAGTATATTGTTCAGCTTTAAGAGAAGAGATCCTGGCATTTGTGAGAATGTAAATAAGAAGGAAAATACACTAAGTCAAGTAAACCAGACACAGAAAGGAAAATTCTGCATGGAAGAGTAGAAAAGTGGTTTACAAGATTCACAAGGGAAGGAAATAGGAAGATATGAGCTAGAGGTTGTAAACCTGAAAGTGAACCGGGTTAATAATTCTAGAGAATTCATGGGTCACACAAGGCATATAGTTAATATTATGTTGTATCATGAAAATGTGCTAAGAGTATAGACACTAAACACTCTTGACACATAAGAAGTAATTAGGAAAAGTGCTAAATAAGTTAACTTTCTTGGCAATACTAATCATGTATTTTCATCAAAACATTATGCTGTATACCTTAATTATATATACTTTTAGAAAAAAATCAAAATAGTACATGATGCTGTAAGAGCTTATATATATATGTAGAGAGAGAGAGAGAGAGAGAGAGAGAGAGAGAGAGAGAGAGAGAGAGAGAGAGAGTAATTACAGCCAAAAATGGATCTAGCAAAAGGTAACAGATACCCATGCTGGAAGATAACAGGCTGGGGTGTGTGTGTGTCTGTGTGTGTGTGTGTGTCTGTGTGTGTGTGTAAGGAAGGGAGCAAAAGAAAGGAGGCACAGCATCATTTTACAAATTAAACATTGAAGTTCACAAAAGATAATGGAAAGCTAGAAATGGTTTTCTCTAGGAAGGAGAGGGACCATGAAGGGATGTAGGATACTGTCTTCCTTATACCAACTTCTATAGTCTTATCTGAAAATTTAAATTATGTGAATTTAATGTTGAGTAAAGTAAAAATATAAAATAGATACCATGTATCTATGTATGGATGTATATGTGACTTATTGACAGATAAGTAAAAACAAAGTTTGCATGCAACTTGATACACACAAGGAGAGTGGTGGGTGCCATTTGAGCTAGTCAGGATGCTCTCTGATAAGATGACAGTGTGTGGAGATTGGAAATATAATTTAGTTATAAAAGAAGAGCATGTAGGAAGTGCTTTATAGGAAGTGAATTGTGAGATCAAAGGGAGCGTGTTTGGTAAGGATGAGGGGACAAAGACATGATAGTGAGGAAGATGAAAGTCACAGGGCTGAGGCTGGTATAGGGCAGGCTAGGCAGACTCAGCATCTTATTTTTTGATGTAGTAGGTGGCTGCCAGAGATCTCTTTGGTTTGTTCCATTTTGTTTTTGAGCAGAAAGAGACAGATTGATTTACATATAAGAAAGAGTAATCTGAGTGCACTTTGGAGAATAACCAGGAAGTCCCAACAGAGGCAGGAGGCTGCTTAGGATATATTGCAGTGGGCCAGGTGAGAAGTATGGGAAGCTACTCTATGGTTTTACAATGGGAGTTGGTGATATGTGGTCATATTTTGGTGCATGTTTTAAAAGCAATGATAATTTAGATGGGATGAGTCTGGGTAAAAGACAGAATTTACAGATGAAACCACAGAATTGTCTTTCCACACAAATGACAAACATCTCAGATTTTACCTTCATTTCTATTCATTTCGTTTATTTGTTCTATGGTTCATGTAGTGACCTGACACAAATTCAAAGGGCTGAACAACCAGTATGTAAATAACTGAAAGTTAACAGAGAGCCTTTTCATAATTATCTCATCCAGCCAAGACACCCCTTCTATGCACAAGCACTGTGCACTAGTCTCTCTGCACTATCTCTCTGTGTTTGTCCATTCAGGAGCCTGATAGAAATGTCTTTAGCCACAACCCTAATCATTCATTCATTCATTTATTATAGTAGACTGGTTGGTACCCAATGAGCCACGTGTACCCAAATATTAAGTGTGATGAATGAGATGTTCAAAAGTGTGTCTCACATAGATACTTTGATTAGCATAGTGGAGCTAATCTCCTGGGAACTTTGACTTTGCATCTAGCTACCAGAAAAAAAGAGCCTGTATTTGTCATGGTCCTTTAAAGAAACAAAACTGATAGAATGAATTCCTATATTAAAAGGCGATTTACAAGACTGGTTCACATGATCTGCTCTGTGTCGCCCAGCAACGGCTGTGTCCTATTGGAGAGACCAACAGTTCAGGAGTTGTTCAGTTCATGTGGCCAGATGCCTCATCAGCTCCAGTCTGATGTTGAAGGCCTGGGAGGTTCTGGGAGAGCTTCTGGCCTTCAGTCTATATTGGAAGGTTGAAGAAGCTGATTCTAATATTGGCAAAGGAATGTCACAACAACAGTCTAGATGAACTTGCCAGTGAAACTGGGGGCAAGCAAGGAGAATGGTAAAGCATCCTTCTTCCATGTCTGTTACATCCCCTCTTCACTTCACTCATCCACCGGACTCCTGGCAGCCTCTGTTTGGGGGATAACACCTGGGAGCTAAGATAGATGCTCTCCATTGACTGTTTGTCTTTGAAGAAGCCGCCTAAGTACACCAGCTAGCTGCCTGAAGATCTTCTGAACCTGGGGACTTTGGCACCTGAACTTTCTTTGTAATATAATCTAGAGACTTGTTTTCAGTTTCTC
Source organism: Mastomys coucha (assembly GCF_008632895.1). NCBI lineage: Eukaryota > Metazoa > Chordata > Mammalia > Rodentia > Muridae > Mastomys > Mastomys coucha. The sequence goes on from NW_022196896.1 coordinate 43,296,119, forward strand.
CTGTGACTATAAAAACCCTGGTTTATTCTCAGTAAAGTGGAGCCTTGATTGGGACACAACTTGGCTTCGTGTTTTCTCTTTGCACTTCAAACCTTTTATTTCAGTTCATTTATTCCCTCTTGCCTGAGTAGAACCCCATTCTTGAAACTGTGGGCAGTTTCAGATGACGCCTGAATGTGGACTCAGGTATGGAGGATTTATAGGGGACATACTGTCAAAGCAGGGCTCTGCCTAAAAATTCAAAAGGTAAGGATAAGAGGTTGTACACCATTCTGCATGGTAGGTAATTTTGATGCCAGCGCTAGCCTTATTTTTATATTAGTATTGCCATGTAAAAAGGGTACAGGGCTAGGTTGGATTGGTGCTGACCCGGTGTTTTCATTCACCTAGGGGTGTGACAGTAAGTATGGGTTTGAATGAGTCAAAAGCAGCGATACAGAGTATAAATAAGTTGCTTCAGGCAAGAGGAATCAGGGTGGAAATAAATGCATTGATAAATCTCTCAGATGAGATAGAATCTTGTTGTCCATGGATTCATGATGTAAGTGATTTGAATAAAAGAACATGGGAAAAAATTGGAAAAGCTCTGAGGAAAAATCAGGCAGAAAAATTTACTCTCCACCTTTGGGCACTTGTGAAGGACATTATAGAGGAGAGAGATAGAGTGTCAGAAAGTGAATAGAGCTCACAGGAATCAGAAAACTCAGATGCGGAAAAAGAAGAGATTCAAAATACTTTTTTAGAAAGCAGAACTACTAAGTGTTGTGGAGAGGAGTTGCTTTCACCTGATAATTCTAGGTCCGCTATGACAGGAGAGAAGGATCAGGGAGATTTACAATTAAGTAAATTGGAGTTTGAAATCAAGTTGCAGAAATTGACTAATGAGCTGAATGAACTAAAGGCAGTATCAGGCAAAAGAAAGGACAGCAATTTTGAGAAAGCAATTAATCAGGCTAGAGAAAATGGGCAAGACACTTCGGGAGTGCTAGTGTTTCCTGTAGTGGAAAAGCTTGATCAGCAGAATGAGAGAATTAGACAATATCAGCCTTTAGAATTTAAGATTATAAAAGATTTAAAAGGTGCGGTTGCTCAATATGGTCCGAATGCCCCATTTACACAGGCACTGTTGGATAATGTAATAGAGTCAAATTTAACACCTCAAGACCGGAGAACTTTATGTAAGGCTATACTGCAAGGAGGTGGGTTTTTTTTACTTTGGAGTTCAGATATGGAAGGTTCAAGGGATTCTGACGCAAAGACAGGAGAATAAAGGATGTTTCAAATGTGGTAGTATGAGTCATGTTAAATATCATTGCTCTAAGAAACTAGGAGTCACAAACAGGCAGCAGTCAGGCGCTGCCCCGGGAATCTGTCTTCGTTGTGGGAAAGGGAAGCATTGGGTCAGAGACTGTAGATTTAAAAAAGGTTTTCAAGACAATACCTTGTCAGGAAATGAGTAGAGGGGGCAGCCCTAGTCCCCCTTCCTAAAACAACAGGCAGCATATGGGGTCATGAGGCTGCCACTCAGCCAAGGAAATTTGTCTTTGAACTTTTCATGGCAACCCCAGGAAGCGCAGGATTGGACCTATGTTCCACCTGTCACACAGTATTAACACCAGAAATGGGAGTTCAAATTTTGCCTACTGGAGTCTTTGGGCCTTTGCCTACAGAGACTTGAGGGTTGCTTATAGGGAGAAGTAGCTCAATTGTGAAATGACTGCAAACTTATCCAGGTGTTATTGATGGTGATTATCAGGGGGAAATTAAGATAATCTTAATTTCCTTCACCTTCACCTTGTAGTGTTATTACACTATCTGCTAATCAGAGAGTTGCTCAGATCAGAGGTAATTCTGATCCAAATTCTCCTAGATTTTTAACTAAAGAAGGAATGTCAGCTTTACAACAGGTAGAAAGAGCTATTGAAAATCAATTTGTTACTTATATAGATTATTCTTTATCTTTGTATTTGTTAATTTCAGTATAGCTAATGTTCCTACAGCATTATTATGGCAAAAAGCACCTCTCGTGTGGATACGTTCAAGGGTGTCTCCTAAGCGTAATATCTTGCCATATTATGAGGCAGTAGCTCATATAATCTTGCTTGATAGAAAGCAAGCACTGACTTAATTTGGCAAGGAGCCAGATGTTATCATTCAGCCTTTTACTTTAGAGCAAGATTCCTGGTTGAAACAGCATAATACAGATTGGTTGCTTGCTCAGATAGGATTTCAGGGAGCTATAATCATTATCCTCAGGATAAACTGATAAAATTCTTAAATGTGCATGAAGTGATATTTCCTAACATG
>NW_022196896.1:43299291-43326504 GCF_008632895.1 Mastomys coucha
ATAACCCATTATGCAGAATTCGGAAAGCTTAAATATATACATGTTTGTATTGATAATTGTTCAGGATTAATATTTGCTTCCCTGCATACAGGAGAGGCCTCTAGGAATGTAATTGATCATTGTTTACAAGCTTTTAATGTTATGGGCTTACCTAAAGTCATTAAGATGGACAAGGGGCCAGCTTACTCTGGCAAAAATTTTGTGTCATTTTGTGAAAATTTTGGCATTAAACATAAAACTGGGATTCCCTATAACCCAATGGGAAAAGGGATTGTTGAACGTGCACACCACACTCTTAAAAATTGGCTTTTGAAAACTAAAGGAGGGAATTTGTATCCTCCTAGATCTCCAAAGGCACACCTTGCTTTTGTGTTATTTGTTTTAAACTTTTTGCAGACTGACATGAAAGGTCAGTCGGCTGCCGACCGACATTGGCATCCTAATTCTTCAAGTTCGTATGCCATGGTGAGGTGGAGAGCTCCACTCACTAATACTTGGCATAGTCCAGATCCTGTTTTGGTTTGGGGCAGAGGGTCCATGTGTATTTTTTCTCAGAAAGAGGATGAAGCTTGTTGGCTTCCTGAAAGATTAATATGCCAGGTGGATTCAAATCCACAGCCTTCTTAGTAAATGTGTTTAAATGTACTGCTGAAAAGTCTTTTTTCTTTTTCTTTTGTTTTTGAGCTGACAGCTTTTTCTGTCACTCTGAAAATGTCCGATTGATCCAGAAAAATTTGCTTTCTCCTGAAGCTAAATAAACTATTCGAATTCACTTGCTCATGCCTGGAGCAAAAGTAAAGTCACTCCTACAGCATTTAGCTGTTTCAGGCTGGTGAAATCCTGAAGTACTAGCCTGAATTTACTACTTTGCATTTGAATTGAGGCTTATTCTCAGTAAAGGTTCCTAGAATCGGAGCTGATATTTTGCAGCTCAATCAGGTGCCTACACTTATCTCCAGTACAGTGGCGTGCAGCTTTATGATAACTTCAGAGAAGGGGGTTTTCAAAAAGACTGTGGCAGCTTGTGGACTTTGGAGACAATAAAGGCATGTCTTGGTATTGGGTGCATTTTGAAAACCTGTGTTCTTCAGGGTAGGTCTCTGGCAAAAAAATCAACTTAAGACAGAGGCATGTGCCGAGTGGCTGTGTTTTTGAAAAAACACAAAATAATCCCGGTTTGTAGTACAAACTAGATGTATGTGTTCTCAAAGACCGGTCAGATATTTTGCCAAGAGATATTTTATTGCAGGTGATATTCACCCAGGCACCATGAAAATTCCCTGTGCAAAACCGTGATGTTTGATTATGTCTTTGTTCTGCAATGTTTTAAAATAAAAAGGGAGGAATTGTTACATCTCCTCTTCACTTCAGTCATCCATCGGACTCCTGGCAGCCTCTGCTTGGGGGCTAACACCTGGGAGCTAAGACAGATGCTCTCTGTTGACTGTCTTCGAAGAAGCCGCCTGACCACGCCCACCACCTGAGTAAGCCAGCCAGCCAGCCAGCCACCTGAAGATCTTCTGAACCTGGGGACTTTAGCACCTGAACTTTCTTTGTAGTGTAACCTAGAGACTTGTTTTCAGTTTCTCCTGTGACTATAAAAAACCAGGTTTATTCTCAGTAAAGTGGAGCCTTGATTGGGACGCAACTTGGCTTCGTGTTTTCGCTTTGCATTTCAAACCCTCTATTTCAGGTCCTTTATTCCCTCCTGGCTGAGTTGAAACTGCGGGCAGTTTCACATGTCCTTTCCTGTGGACTGTCTCCAGAAGATATCTTCCACATGCAAGCTGAGTCCACTTCACATAACCTAATGGGAAAAAAATCTGTCCCAGGAGTGCGTAGCATTTTGCTTTTCTAGTTGATTCCAGATCCACTCAACGTGATTATCAAGACCACCACAGAGCTCAAGCTAGCCATGTTGGAGAAGACTGCTGACCAGTGAGCCCACTAAGGGACAGATATGAGAAGAAAGTCCAATTACCATTGGATAGAAATTGGAACAGATCCCAAGGGGTATAAAATAGAGAGGCTACACTTCTAATATTAGCCAGTTCACAGATATATTAGCAAATAAAATTGTGGCCTATTTGCAACATTGAAATATATGTGAGAATGACCACTTCTTGGATGTCACACTCAGGAAGTTAACAGGGTATCCATGAGCACAGGTGGGCTTTACTGCTCTGCTAGCTCAGTTGTCCTAAGTGCAGCAGTTTACACCATCTTTCTTAACTGTGTGAGTGTGCACTTCAATGGTATACTAAGTACATTTATAGAACCACTACCACCATCATTTCCAGAGTTCTCCCAATACAAGAACGGAAATGCTCTATGTATACTGGCTAATCTCTAGCCCCCACTTTTCCCTCCTTCCAGCCTTTGACAACTAATTTTCTACTTTCTTGTCCCATGGATTTGGCCCCTTTGAACACCTCCTGAAAGAGAGGTCATGTGATATTTGTCCTCTACTGTCATAATCTTGCCATCTTTATTTTAATTGCATCTAAGTTGCCATTAATTCTTTCTTTGAGATGTTTTCACCAGAAAATGCTATCTGGAAACTTTCTTTAATTCATCCTGTTTCATTTTGATGTCTCCTCTATGTTAGTCTTTTTTTGAGGCAGGTCTTCTTCTACCAAGTCCATTTTCTTTTCAATCCCAGGCATTCTCTGCCATTGTCTCCTATCTGGTCTCATTCCATAACTGTCCCAATTACTACCATCTACAATACAAACAAAGCTTTATTTCCATGGAAACAGTCCCTGGCATTCTCTGTTTTGTACAAGTATGGCCCCTCATCACATCTACTCCCATCATGTTTCTAATATTCTGATTCTGCTGAGAGACTAGAGTGGAGAAGACAGGAAAGTAATAGGTACCTTTTTAAAAGTACACAGAGAGCAATGTGGGTGTAGCTTGGGGGTAAAGCTCTATCTATCTAGAATGTGGAAAGGCTGAGGGCCACCTTCTAGCACTCCAAAATAAAACACAGGAATAAAATCTGAAATGCCTTTCAGTTTGGAGCCCTGGTTGCCAAAAAGGTAAACTTGGGCAAGTAGTTAAGAATGGTAGATTTAGGCAGGCCTGCTAGCACACACCTTTAATCTCAGCACTTGGGTGGCAGACCTCTGTGAATATGAGGCCAGTTTGATATACTCAGTGAATTTCAGACAACTTGTACTACATAGGTAGACCCTAAAAGGGCTTCTATATACAGAGGCCTAGCCTAAACCATGGATTCAAGTTTAAATCTTTTAACTATGGAACCAGGTCCCATATGTCAACCAAATAATGAGTAACCAAAAACTAATGGCCTTGCTTTGTGTGAATTAGACCTAACATAACCTCTAAGAAATACAGAAATGAGCTTTAAAATGTGTACATGGGTTTTATTCACATTAAAACATAAAATATAAAGAAATGAATGAAAGCCATGTGTGGTACTATACATCTTAAATACCAGCACTGGTATGGGAGAGGCAGGGCAAGCTCTGTGAGTTCAAGGCCAGCCTGTATCTCTACAGGGAGTTCCATCTCATTTACATAGAAAGACCCTGCCTTTTTTTTGTTTGTTTGATTAATTGGTTGGTTGGTTTTTCGAGACAGGGTTTTTCTGTATAGCCCTGGTTGTCCTGGAACTCACTCTGTAGACCAGCCTGGCCTCGAACTCAGAAATCTGCCTGCCTCTGCCTCCCAAGTGCTGGGATTAAAGGCATGCACCACCACTGCCCGGCTGAGAGAGCTTGTCTTAAACCAACCAACACCAATGAATGAATACCAACGAATGAAAAAAGAAAGAAATGAATTCCGAAAAAAAGATTTCTGTTACTTATCACGAGGACTAAGTACAGACAAGGCAATATGTTTTTATGGGATTTTTTTTGTTGCCTCTTTAAGGGCTTGTACCTCTTTACCTGTATTCTCCTGTATTTCTTTAAGGGAGTTATTCATGTCCTTCTTAAGTGGCAATATGTTTTTATAATCAATGGATTCCTTCATGTATCTTTTACTGTTTGGATGGTGGGAGGTTTGCTGCTTCCTTTCAGCACTAGCTTATCATAATTAGAATTGCATAAGTAGAATTATGTGTGGAAAGAAGACTGACTCTCTTAAACTCAGGACTTACACTAACTCAGTAAATAAAAATGTATTGCCTTGTGGAAAAATTGCCACATTTACAAGTAAAATATACTCCACAAATTGACATATAAGCTTTGGGGCTAACAAGTATTTACCAAAGCACATGTGAATGTGGGGATTTCTTCCTCTATATAAGAGGCTTCTTCAGGTTCTGAAAGACTCTCTCTGGTACAGCCAAGAGAAGGCAACCAGAGCCCCTGAGTCCCCAGTGGGAGCATAAAAATGCTTAGAAATTAGGTGGTGTTGTAGCCTTCGCTGAGAACAAAACACCATCAACGAACCTGGAAGCTGTGGCTGGGACCAGCATGATGCTGGTCAAAGGGGAGCTGCACTGTGTAAACTCCCACAGGCAGCTCACCAAGAGCAAGTAGGACAATGGCAATTTTATTGTGTCAAAGAAAACATTTAGTACCTCACAGTCACTCCAGATAGAAGGGAGGCTTGGGAAATGACAGGTGTGCATGAACCTACAGGAATAGCCTCTGTTGTCCTGAGAAGAAAGGGGAAGTACAGTGTTCTAGAACAATCCAGGAATGTTAGAATTTAAATACAAACAGGACATGTCCTCCTGAAGACATGTTTCCTTGAAATAGATGTCAGCAAATGATTCTGTTAATTTTTGTTTGGCTACTAACTGCTTGAAAGCAGGATGTGTTACATTGTGGAAGCTTTGATTTCACAACTGAGTTGTGTACAGTAAGTATTAGCCACTCTTAAGAAACATTTTCTGAGGCTCAGATGCAGCCTTCCTATACCAGGCCATCTTGACAGAATGTTACCCACTCTTTTCTGATTTCTTTGGAGATTTGAGGGTGAGCATTGGACTCCCAGCATGCTGTAATGGCCCTGGAAGATCTAGGACATGCCACCTTTACCAGCCCCCAGTCTTGCCAGTTATTCTCCAAACCAGACCAATGACTCTGTGCTTTTGTATTTTCCCCTGTACTCAGAATGTCTAGCCCCTACCATCTTTCAAACTGTGGCTTGGCACTCCCTTAGTAACCTGACATTTTGACTACTTTTTAATGTCACCCACAATTTATCTGAATCAAAGTTATTTCATATTTGTGGCCCTCCCTGGTCCTGTTTTTCTGTTTTAATTGGGGGCACAATGAATTCCCCACAATCCAAACTAGAACCATACAGCTCTCCCCTGACTTCTCTCTTGCTGTGTCTAGAGTAAAGCCAAGGATAGCTGATGCCATTTTCTTGAGCTCCATGTTCCCATCTTACCTGCTGTCTCTAGCCAACACATTTCTCCCAGTTTGGCACTGTAGTCATTAGGGTTGCTATTGATCTGATAAAATACCATGACCAATGCAACTTATAAAAAAAATTTAACTGGACTTATGGTTTCAGAGAGTTTGAGTCCATGGTGGGGCAAAGACATAGGTACCAGGACAGGTCGAGAGATCACATCTTGATCCACAATAATGAGGGAGAAAGAGTGGGAACTAAAAATTGTGTGAGACTTTTGAAACTCAAGTCACACCTTCTTATCCTTCCCAAAAATCCCATCAACTGAGAACCAACTATTCAAACATATGTGCTTATAGTTACCTTTCTTCCACTCCATCACAGTCCCCACTTCTGAGCATTACGTTCACACTGTAGGAAACCTAAACTTCCCCCAACTGCAATGATGCTTACTTCTGGCTGGGACTTCAAACCCAGCCAGACAACATGTCACCATCAAAGCTGAGAGTCCAAACCCATAAAACCTACTAGTAAACAAGTTAAGACTATGGTATGTCCATAGTGTAGTTTACAGACAAGAACACACAAAATCAGTTTCTGCTTTAACCTACTCACATATGCACCTCAGTTCCACAAGTGCACTCAGATTTTCTGTATGCCTATTTGAGAGGAAGTATTCCTCTATTTCTTCTGTGATTTTGTGGAAGCCTGGAAATGGGAGGTTGTGAAAACATGGAGAAAGTGTGGGAGGAAAAAGTCAGAAGAATAGAGGCAGAAGCAAGCCTGGGACAGTGTGTGTGTGTGTGTGTGTGCAGGTGCAATGGCACAGAGCAACTGGGTCAGCAATGAGAAACAGGGAGAAAACCAGACTTCATCAAATTGAGCATAGTAGTCTTGACTGTAAAGTTACTGCTCTGAAGTTGTGTGTATCAATCATTCACAACAGAAACATGACCAACGCTCCTTTGAAGAATAGTTCTCTTCAGGGCCAGAGAGATGAAATGGGTTCAAAATTAAAGGCACTTGTTGTCAAGCCTAAAGATCTGAGTTTGATCCTTGGGACCAACAGAGCAGAGAGATAGAACAGACTTGTCAAAATGGTTCATACACACTGTGCCACTCAGGCACACACACACATGCACATGCACACAGGCATGCATGCACAGGCATATGCACACACACATGCAAAAAACTTTTAGTTGCTTTCCCTGGTTTTCCAAGGTGGGACTTTCCCAACATACTCCTCACCGTTATTTTCCACTCTTTGCTCCTTGTTCAGCATATATCATTTAGAATTGTCTCTTCAAGTGAATCAATTGGGGATTTACTGGCATTTATTTAGAGGGTTTTTTTCTAAAGTGGTATAACACAAAAAAAACGTATTTTGTATGCACAACAAAGGCATGGATCCAAACTGTCTTTAAAGCCTGGAACATTTGAAAATTTGTTTTACATTGGGCTAATCGTGTTATGAATCTGCATTTTCTTTATACATCACAACCATCCTTATTTTTACTAATGTCATGCAAGATGAGAGGAAACAGCACGTGGATATGAAGGCTACCATCTGAGCAAGCACACGGATATGAAGGCTACCATCTGAGCGAGCACACGGATATGAAGGCTACCATCTGAGCGAGCACACGGATATGAAGGCTACCATCTGAGCGAGCACACGGATATGAAGGCTACCATCTGAGCGAGCACACGGATATGAAGGCTACCATCTGAGTGAGCACACGGATATGAAGGCTACCATCTGAGTGAGCACACGGATATGAAGGCTACCATCTGAGTGAGCACGCAGATACAAAGGCTACCGTCTGAGCACATGGATACGAAGGCTACCATCTGATCTTTTGCTTGTTGGAATAAGACTAGGCTTCTTAGCAGAACCACAGATGAATTACATAATACTTATAAAAGGATCTTATAATAAAAATGAAGAAATCAAAACCAGATGAAAGTAGATAAAAACTTTATTTTCATAATTAAAGTTATATTACACTGAATTAAAGTTGTACTTACACAGTGGTAGTAAATCACTATGTAGAATATTGAGTTACTTTGAGTTACAAGTTGCTAAAATATACACCAGTTTAGGACATAAAAGTACCTCTGGGTTTTCTTCCTTAATAAACATTCCAGTTTTAAAGAGCAAAAAATCTTGTTGGTCGAGTAGCCTATGTTAAACCCAAAGTGAAGTGCACATGTTGTTGGTATATTACTTTTAATGTTACACTCATCTCAGATACATTTCATCACACACTATTACCTTAGAGTACAAGGATTTCTCTTACTCCATTAATGTTACCAATTATCCCTTTCAAGGGCACAGGTTAATAGGAAACAGGTAAGCAACACTGTTTCAGTGCATGGAATGTTCTTCTTTCTTTTCTTTTCCCTTTTTTCTTTTTTTTTTGAGACAGGGTTTCTCTGTGTATCCCTGGCTGTCCTGGAACTCACTCTGTAGACCAGTCTGGCCTTGAACTCAGAAATCCACCTGCCTCTGCCTCCCAAGTGCTGGGATTAAAGACATGTGCCACCACTGCCCAGCTGCATGGAGTGTTCTTGACCAGCATAGGATGGATGTGCTTATTTCTGATTGTCCTCAAAACAAAGCAGAGGTAGGTCATGTACCTTGGATGCTGCCTCCAGTACAGAACAATACAGTTTGTATTTTCTAAGCCTAGCAGCTTCTTGCTTCAGGCGTGGAGCTAAGTCGTCACTGAGGGTACTGATTCCTCAGAAAGCACGGTGACGGCTCTGTCTCACAGTGTTCTGGAATGACTAAACAACTTTGACTCTCATTATCATGTAAGTAGAACATTGACATCAGCCCACATTTCAGAAGAATGATAAAAAGCAAATGGGTACGGCATGCTAGACACAGGAATGGGACATAGACACAGGAATGGGACATTGTCACCCTTTAAAATCCTCAGACCACAGGGTTACTGAGAAGGTACACATTTGCTTAGTCAACTTTTCTTCTGGGTAGGACCTTGTGACTGTTACCTTGGTTTTCTAAGAGCACATTCTACCTTTCATAAACAAACAAAAGAGTTCCTTTAAGGAGAGGCAACCTAACATGACATACCATTTCAATCAAGTACTAATTCAATCAAAATGGTGATTCTCAGCAGTTTCTTACACCTCTGTGAGCATGGGAACATTTGGACAAAGATACCTTCATACCCTGTTTAGGGTTTGGGAGGAGTGAGGTGGGAGAGGAGATAAGAAGGGAGAAAAGAGAGGTAAACAAGGAACTTGATAAAAAAGGAACAGCAGGCTGGAGAGGTGCCTCAGCCCTTATAGGCACTGGTTGTTCTTCCAGAGGTCCTTAGTTCAATTCCCAGCAACCACAGTAGCTCACAGCCATCTGTAATGAGATCTGATGCCCTCTTCTGTCATGTCTGAAGACAGCTACAGTGTACTCATATACATAAAATAAATGAATAAATCTTGAGAGAAAGAAAGAAAGGACAAAAGAAAGAAAGAGAAACATAGAGGGGGAGAGGAAGCTAATGACCATGAGAATGAAATGCTACAATTTATAAATAGGTAGGTACATGTATGCCTTAAATATATCACTGTTCCTAATTTTCCCATTGCTTATACTATTTCAAAATTTGAAGTGCACCAATGCTAACTTCTCCTTAGAAGACATTACTACACATTTCCTGCTTCCTAGGAACACTTGCTCTCAGTGTGCTGTTTCAGTGTTGAGAGTCTTTACACAGTCGTTGTCACTAGCCCTTTGGGGGGCACCCAGTTTTCTAATCACTCTGACGGACAGGCCTAGGCTTCTAGTGATACCCCAAGTGATGAACGTTATTTCACATTGTTCATATTATCAGTTGTCATTTAGGGGAAGTTAGTGTTTCTGCCTCCCATCTACACATTTTTAGGAAGCTTTAAGAACTCAACATCCCTTGAACATCTTCTCCAAGCATTGTAAGATCTTCAGTACCTCTTGGTGGGACCTAACTTAGATTTTTTTCTCTGACCACCAGAGGCCAAGTTTGGAGATCTCTCTCCAGCATCCCCTTTTCTCAGTTCCATACAAGAACCTGGCTTGTGGAACACAGAACCCTGCACTGTATTTGCAGGGTCCCCCATCTATTCCATTCCCAAGTGTGGTTACCCCATAGATGTGCACATCCAGCATAGGTATAAATGTAGCCTAATACATTTGTATAGGACAATGTCATGTCAATGTCAAAAGGCTGGACATCTTGACAGGGGCAAACTTTTGTCTGTTCAGTCTCTGTTTGTTAAGAACTTGAGTTAAGAAACAAATAATTGAGACTATAAGAAACACGGCCATTAAACCCTTATTTGAATTATTCTTGGACAGTTCTGTGTCTTATAAAAGGAAAGACCAACTCCATAAATCTTTCTGTGGGAAGCCAAGTTTGAAGGAGGAAGAATGCATACAACTCAAGAGTTCACCTTTTAAGCAGTAAGGCTTAAATCATGGTGCTTTAATCTGATAATGCCTGAAGAATTAATAAATAATCTAAAAGATTCACCTGAATTATTCCTAGGAATGAGCTTTATGGTTTTCTGGACACAACACCAACACTTTACCATAAAAGGAAAAGATTAAGAATCTCATAAAACTTGAGGCCAGCAAAAAGGAGATATGGGATGAACAACGGACCCCAAGCCTTAGCATGACAGAACAATTGCTTCTAACTTTCAAAGAAATAAGATGAATTCTCACTATGGCCTAATGGAGAACTAGAATTAGAAGAAATGTATGAACAAAGGAAGAAAGAGTTGAGAAATAGAACTCAAAGGTATGTTTTAGATGTTATACCTTTTCACTGGTTCAGAAGCAAACTATGGAGTTTGAAGTGCTTTGGATTAATTACTCTTTTCCCACATTCAGTCACATTGGAAGCTCACTGCAATCTTATGATTGGGAGGATAGGATGCCTGTACTGAAGATGAGGGAAAGATGGGAGACTGACAGAGGCAACCTCAGCTGGCTACTGAAGCCTAAGTTGGTCAATGTTTCTATCTCTTTTTCGAACATGGCAGTCAGTTAATTTTACCTTATTTAACGAATACCCCTAGTAAAGTATATTTGCTCTGTAGTCATTACATTTTGAAATCACTATAATTGGCTAATGTTGGTGGGTTGGGCTTATCTGTGCATTTTCCTTTGAGTACATAAGTATTCAGAGGCTACCATGTAGGAGAGCTGTTCAAAGCACACAGTGAGTGTAGGAGAGCTGTTCAAAGCACACAGTGAGTGCTGTGGCCGCTCTCAGAACTGACAGACATAAGGTGGACAAACTCGCATTTAATGCTTTGAAAATGTATTGTCAACTTTGCACCATTTAAATATACACACACACACACACACACACACACACACACACACACACACATATATACACACACACACACACACACACACACACATATATATATACACACACACACACACACACACACACACACACATATATATATATATATACACATACACACACACACACACACACACACACACATATATATATACACACACACACACACACATATATATATACACACACACACACACACACACACACACACACACACATATATATATATATATATATATACACATACACACACACACACACACACACACACACACATATATATATATACACATACACACACACACACACACACACATATATAGCCACCTCCTGTGTGCATTGGTTTGATAGAAAATACATATCACTGTATCATAATCAGACAACTTAGAAATATGACCACATTCTCTGGGAATGACAACTCTCTTAATTTTCTCTAGTTTTATAGTCAGATTCTTACATTTATTTTATAATATCATCTTTTGAGTCTCACTCTGACAAAAGTCTAGATATTCCTCTGCATCTCAAATTTGCACTGTCTCTCAGACCAGGGTCAACACCTTTGACACTGCTAGAGAATCATAAGATCTCCAGTGTGGGCAGTGTGGGGAAGAGAACTGGACACGGGAGCAGCAGAAGGCGTTCCCTGTAGGCCACACAGGCTCAGCTCGGTAGGTCCTTGGTAGCTCTGCTCCAGTTGCTTGTTATCACACAGGACTGTTGTTTTGTTGTAGCTAGATCTTCTAAGGTTTGTTTGTTTGGTTGGTCGGTTTTTGCTTTTTTTTGTTTTTTTTTGTTTTGTTTTGTTTTGTTTTGATTTTTAGAATCTAGAAATCCATGTATTATTAAAAAGTTTTACTCTTTGAATATGCAAATCATGTTTTAAAAATTACATGGACCAACATTGCCTAGTAGTTCTCAACCTTCCTAAGGCTGTGAGCCTTTAATCCAGTTCCTTATGTTGTGGTGACCCCCAACTATAAAACCATTTTTATTGCTGCTTCATAACTGTAATTTTGCTACTGTTATGAATCATAACATAAATATATTATATTTAGGATATCTGATACGTGAGCAAGAAAGGGGTTGCAACCACAGGTTGAGAATCACTGACCTAGTACAAACAGTATTTGTAAACTATAAGTTTGTTACATCTGGTTCACTCTTCTTATCCAGCAAGTATAAATGTTGTTCAAAGACAACCAGCTTATATCATTTATTAAGATCTTAACAGGGAAAACTATTTTACATGCTGGTTAAAATGCAGCTGTTTGGCAGTGGCTGGAGAGATGGCCTTGTAGTTTAGAGCACTGGATGTTCTGCCAGAGGACCTAGGTTTGAGTTCCAGCACCCACATGGTGACTCACTGTCTGAAACTGCAATTCCACAGAACCCAACACCCTCTTCTGGCCTTGGCAGGCACTAGCATGCAAGTGGTGCCCAGGCAAAGCAACCATCTGCACAAAATAAAATAAAAAATGTAAAAATCCAACTGCTAGACACATTTAGAAAAAAGATAGGATGATATCTGATATAAAGATAGCTAGAGTGCCAGTTTGTTTTAAACAGTCAACCTGAACAACACAACATTAAATAGGTTTGGAGAAATGTCTCTGTAAGAAATCATCTAGAGTAGGTTGGCTGGTGGGCATGTTGGTGGGGGATGTCTTGATTGCTGTTTGGCCCAGACCACTGTGATTGGCACTGTTGCATTGTCTGGACCCTCATCTGACGGAGAGTGAGGAAAGCTGGCTAATACAAGTGCGTGTATTTGTTTCTCTCCCTCTAGACTGTGGGTGTGGTATGACCAGGTATCTCCAACTCCCGCCTCTGTGATTTCCCCACAGTGAGGGAACAGAACTGGAATTTTGAACCAGATTAACTCTTTCCTCCTCTATGTTGCTTTGTCAGGATATATATATATATACATATATATATGTGTATATATGCATACATATATAATACATAATGCATATATTTATATAATATAAAATATATTTATAACATATAATATATAAATATATTATATAAATATATATTAAATACATATTTAATTATGGCAACAGAAATGAAATTAGAAGAACTCATATACTAGAAAATGCAGCGTGGAGGGGAAGACAGGGCTCATGGTGTTGTAAATGAGTGTTGATAAGAAGTGGAAATAAGCAATTTTTAAAACGAAAGGCTGTTGCTCTCTGCTATCTTAGGAAACCTGGACTCATAAAATAAAATAAACAGATACTTTCATACTGAGTCAGAACACTTTGTATCAGCACTGTCTCATGGCTGCACGGAGTGGCTCTTTACATGGCATTTGTTGATTGAATAGGAGAAGTTATTTCAGCTCATGTCAGCAGGCATTTTCATATTCCTGATGAGAATCATGTTATGACAAGTGCTAAGAATACAAGTCAATCAGGACATGACCTCTGAACCCAGAACTCGTGCTCTAATAGTCAATCAAATCCTGAAATGATGTATTATACAGAATGATATTTATTACACAGAGCTGGCAAGATGACTCAGTGGGCAAAGGTGCTTGTCACCAAGGATGCCACTCTGAGTTCCAACTGCCTGGAATCATGTGGTAGAATGAAAAACACTGACCCCTGCAACTTGTCCCCTGATTACCATATGTGCCATGGTATGCACACAACACACACACACACACACACACACACACACACACACACACAAATAAGTGTAAAAATTAAGTGACACAATCTGATAGAACAGAATAGTCTGAAGCCAGCTCAATAGAAGCAGAAATACAGACGACAAAAGAAAAAGTGATTGTGATGACTCAGGAATTAGGGCGGACAATCTATCTCAGTTGCTACAGTGTGCCTAGTGTGCCTGGTATGCCTGGTGTGTTCCTAGGTTGGACCTCCAGTGCAATCAACAACAACAACAACAGCACCCCATAGATATTGGTCTTTGTGTATAATCCCAGAACTCAGGAGGTAGAGGCAGGAGGATGGGAAATTCAAGATCATTTTAGGTTTCCTAGTGAGTTTAAGGCTAGTCTGGGTTACAAAGAATGAATGATGCAAGGCATCACTTAAGTAAGAAGTCAAACAGAGCACCTTTTGTAATGGGACACAAAATGGAAATTATGGTGTCTCATTCAATCTATAAGCAGAAATTTGCTGGCATGTATGAAAACAAGTAACATTCTCATTTAGAAATGTCATCCTGGTGTGTTGTATAAATGATATATCATGGAGAAAAAATAAGAGGCAGACATACCACTTAAGGGCTGGGGAGATAGCTCAGATGTTAAGAACACTTGTTGCACTTGCAGAGAATCCAGGGTCACTTTCTTGTATCCAAACTGCGGCTACAACCATATGTAAACCCAGTATATGCACACAGTGTACATAGAAACATGCAGGCAAAACATTCATATACATAAAAGTAAAAAATAAAACTTTGTAAAAAAAAATACCATTGGCAGTGGATTCAAGGGGTAGGTAAGAATGAAGATCAAACAAAAGAGAGATAAAGCAATTTAATAAAAAGAGAAAAAAATCTGAAAAAGCCTAAGTGGTGTACATCATGACAGGAGAAGGTATTTCTTGGTCCAGCTGGGGTAGAGAAACTTTGCCAGTTAATGAGAATGATGGTGAAAAGCAGTAGGAAATGAATGGAGTTGCATAAGTCCGGATGGCATAGAAAACCCTCATCTTATGTGAGTTAGTGTATGCTAAAAAAGATCATAAACAAGCTGTAAGATGCAGACCTTGAAAGTAAAATTATTAAAAAATAAAAACATGATGCAGAGCAAAACCTCTCAGGCTCCCCCAGTCCTCCACACAAGAATGTCAGAATTGGTCTGCTACCTCCCAGAACTTTGGCAAGACAATGGAGACACAGTCAGGACACGTGGAGGGAGGGACAGAGGAAGGGAGGGAGGGAGGGAGGAAGGAAGGAATTGCCCTCAGAAGGAGTGGCAGGAAATGCTCAAGATCGCATTTTGTTTTGTTTTGTTTTGTTTTTCTCTGTTCCAACAGAAGTTAACATTTAGGATATTGTCTTCTAATTTTCAAATGTATTATAAAGTTTTTAACACATGGCATTTAATTATATTGCTAAATTCTAATTTCTGTAAAGCAGTAATGTGTCAGTATATGGATTCTCTTATGGCAAACTTAGTTCCCAGCAACAGGTCAAGTGAGACCTGAAATGCATCAGAAATCACTGTGGATTAAATAAACATCTTGCACATAACCACATGCCTGTCAGGATTTTCCGATTCTCTTACCTACCCGACTTTCGTCAAGAAGGGCTCAATCTAGAACTTTAATGTCCTCTTTCTGAGTTTGACTTTTGAAAGTGGAATAATCAATACCATGAGAAAAGTCCTTAAACAGAAGCTATTAGCCCCAGACAACAGAATTTGAGAAAATATAATGATTCATGCATGGCTGTTGCTGATGGATATGGAAACAAATTTGAAGCTAGTTTTGATACAAGTTTCTCCACTTCTAGTGGGGGTTTCTAGCTGTCCCAAAGTTTCTTATATGGCATCACCAAACATTCAATTAGAAAGTTTGAAAGTTTCCAGATAAATATTGAGTACCCAGAACTTAAAGATTGCATGTATTTAATGTCAAGTCAAATATGCCAATAAAATTTCCTTAAAGCTTTCAAAATCTTGTACTTACGCTTGTAAATGAAATTTGTCAATTACTCCCTATTTAAAGTTTTGTTTTGCTTTTTAATGTTAAGCTCTTTGGTAAAACTTTATAGGAGAAAATAACATCCGTATGTATCAGTTTCATAACTCTAGGAAGATTCTTTCTTTAAAGACAGACCTGCCCGCCAATCCATCTTAGCATTAATCACTTCCTTCCTTGGCCTCTGACAGTGTCAAGGCTCTGCTACATTTCTGTAAATCTCTTTTCTGACTGTTGTTCAGACTTTCTGGATCAAATTGACTTACTCTATCTACATTCTTATGTTATCTCTGTTTTTTTATTGCATCAATAAGTGAAGTTTCTATTTCACACACACATTTGTTTATTTTTCAGTAAAGAAAACTTCCACCTGTCCTTGAGAGTGCACTGTAACAAACTCCTATTTTTCAATTCATTTGAAGAGGGTCTGCCTTTATAGTCACCAGTATGGTTATCACAGATTCTTTAAAACTTTTGATAACTGCAAGATCTTGGTTTCCTTAGTTACTAATTTTCTTTTAATTCTGTATGGCAAGTAACTTTCGGTTACATTTCAGACATTTTGATATTCTGTTGGTTTACTCTAGATCCAACTGAAATCACCCGGAGAATGTTATTTTTCACTCCCTCAGGTAAGAGATCTGGTCATTTCAGACCATAAGTTCTATCTTACCTGTGTGGGTGACAGCTCCAACCTCACTTCTGATTTCAGCCATTAGCTCAGTGCTTGAGACTTAGCACTGGGATCTACTTAGAGCTTAGCTTAGGGCTTGGACAGTGGCCTACATATGGAGGGGTACAATTCTACAACATTCTGTCTCATATCACACATGCAGGACTAGAGATGAAAACAAAATTAGGGACTCTGTTGTCCAGGTTTCTCCTCTATGATTCCAAACTGCTTTGTCTCTTAGGACCCCTTTATCTACTTTATAGCTTGATAGATGGTTTCCTTCAGAACGGTAGTTTGAATTCCTTGAGTGGGGCTGGAACACTATGCTTTGTGCTTTGTCAAAGCGTAAAGATTAGCGAGGAAGTTAAACAGAACTTCTCTCACAGATTTTAAATCACGAGGCTCTCTTCTCCCACTTCATCTCTCCCTAAGCAGAAAAAAAAGTGTGTTTCAGTGGACTGCATCGCCTGTATCCACAGCTCCATAAGAAATAGAAGGTGGAAGATTTTATTGTAGCAATTTTTATTCGAATTGCTTTACATTCCTAGTTTTATGTCCAGAATGGTGATCTGCACCCCATTCTTGCTTTCTATACCTCTGAAGCTCCAGGACCAGGGTTGGAAACCACTGTCACATTAAACCTCTCACAGGAAAGGGAGACAAGAGTGAGACTTGGCCTATGTAAGTTGTTCCATCAAGTCTTGACCATGCTCCATTATCTTCCTGCATTTTCTTTTCAGTTTGAATGGCTGTTTCTCAACTTTGTCTAGAGCTTTGTGCATGATTGGTGGGAGAGATGTTGAAAGAGCTTTTTCCTCCCTTTGGTTGCCCATAGAAGTCTTCTAAAATTTACATTTTTAGCTTTCTTACCTGCTACTTGGTTATTACTATTTGGGGATTTTCCATTTCTCTTTTGGAGGCAGGGTTTTCTATCTGTCTCTCTTTCTGTTTCTGTCTATCCCTCTGTCTTTCTCTTTCTGTCTCTCTGTCTGTCTCTCTGTCCCTCTCTCTGTCTCTCTCTCTGTCTCTCTGTCTCTCTGTTTGTGTGTGTGTGTGTGATGTCTATGGTATGTGTATACATGTGCAGAGAAGACATCACATGTACTATTGTAACTCTCTCCACTGTATTCCTTGAAACAGTCTCTCACTGAATCTGAGGTTATGCCAGCAGCCAGCAAGCACCCATCATCCTCTTTATTGACAGCCACCGTAGCACTGTGGCTATTGGTACACAGCCACACTCATTTTCTTTTATTTACACAGATACTGGAGAATCTGAAGTAAGGTCTTCATGCACATGCAGGGAATACTCTTTCCATATGAGCTGTTTTGTGAACCTGCGATCAAGTTTCTCTTGAGCCAGTCTTTCTGTGTGCATATTTTTTGTACCAAGTCATGTAGTTCTAAACTGTATTGCACAACTATTCCCTCATATCTCATAATTCCTAGTCTGTCTCTTCTATATATGTAGTTCTTTGGCTTCTCTTGAGACAAGTCTTTGTTTTAACCCCCCCTTTAAAGAAAAACTCAGTTATTTTAAAACCCATGGGCTTCTCTATTTTGCTAGCATTTCCAAAGAGCAAATCTCTGTTTCATTTTAATTTTCCTTGTAATATTAGTCTTTATTAACTATTATTATATCAATATTCTTTACTTGGTTATGTTCTCACTACTACAATGGCATTATTTTAATACTTTTCCCCAAGACTAAAATCACCCAGTGATGCACACTTTCCTTTTGGCTACAGGAGAACATACACATTAACATTTTATATGGGTTTGCTGGGAAGCCCTCTCACTGAGAAGTGATTAGCATACAGGTAGATTGGATTTTAATTGTGGCCTCCTTCTTTAGCTTCTTGAGCAAGTTACTTAAGCTAGTTTATTTATCTGTCAAATTGGAATAATCATGGGACATCACTCCTAAGAACAGTCTGAAGGTTCAGATGCCAGTTTTATATAAAGTACGCATGGGGGTAGATCTGAGGTTGATACTGAGTAATGGGAAATCGTCATTGTTGTTACTAATGTCACTGCTTTTTGGATGGGTTTTAGTGAGTCCCTCTTCATGAATTAAAACTTTATTTCATCCATTGATGTTGTTTTGCTTCCTTTCAGCAGCTATACAAGTCAAACTATCAATACTTCTCAAGTAAACAGAGGGATGAACAGTGGGTCTTAGTGTTGTGTCCCTGGGAATTGTCCACTGTTAAACACTGGGAGACAGTCTCTACTCCCAACATTGCTTAGCACAATAAGGGCCTTACTCTGACTCCATCAACTGTGGGAAGTTCCTCCATCATTATAGGCTCTCTCTCCAAATCTGTAAATTCAATAAGATTGAGCAGCTGAGAACTGCATGATTCAGGTAGTCAAATTCTCATCTTTTCGGCCCATATCTTTCCCTCAGGAGTGAAAAGTGACGTGATCTATAAAACCCCTGGGAGACAAGCAGCTTTTCCTGGGATGCTGGGGTTGGAGTGTCTTCAGATGAAAGATGATAAATCTGTCAAGAGACAGAAGTGAGTGATAGGAGTCACCCTAGGTTACATAAGAATTTCATTCTACACAAAACCTAAGGATGAACTTAACTTGATGTGCAGAAGATAAAAAATAAACAAACAAACACCAAGCCTGTTGTTAAATGTTATAGGTCCAAACATGTTAATAAAATCTAACATGCTTAAAGATTAGAAAGTTTAATTATTATCTAAAATTATTTTAAAAGTTTAAATTTAACACATGTAATAATGTATTTCAATCAAACAGCCTTGAATGTGAGAGCAATGAAAAACTTGGACAAAATTATTCCAAATTTATCATAAATAAAATATGTTGAGGATTATCTCCTGAGGCCAAGTATGTAACACATACCTGTCATTCCAGCATTTGAAGAGTAGAAGCAGACCAGAACATCAAGGTCATCCTCAAGTACAAGAGATACTGTCTCAGAGCAAACAAGCAAAGACTCTGAAGGTTTTTGTGTTTTTGTTATTCTTGTTTGCTTGTTTGTTTTTTGAGGCAAGGTCTCTCTATATAACTCTAGCTGTCCTGTAACTCACTACGTGGACCAGGCTTCTTGAAATGCACAGAGATCCACCTACCACCACATACAGCTTTCTTTGATATTCTGAACTGCATAAGTCAAAGATTTGCTTTCTAATTAATAAATTATTATAAGACTAATTAAGACACCATACTTTTGGCATAAGAATATCTACAGAAATTGTAGAACAAAAAATGACTCAAAATAAATCCAAATAAGTAAGGATATTAACTTAGGATAGTAATGGCATTTTTGTTCTGTAGAGAGATCAGGGCTTATTTAATAAATATTGCAAATGTAATTGGTTGGAAATAAGCATATCTAAATTTTACTTGCATACTTTGTATAAAAATTAATTCCAGATGGATTAACAATTCAAGCATGGATATTTTAAAAAATATTAAAAAGAAGACTAGGGTGCCATTGAGTAGGTGAAATATTCTCCCCTTGCTCTAGGCCAAACAGGAAACCCAAGTTTACAAATGAAAAGATAAACAAAATTAAGTACATTAAGGCTTCAAACTGTGATGTTACAAAGACAGCCCAGCTGAGATCAAAGCTGATAGAGTGGAAATATATTTGATCCAAATTGAATTAACAATCACAAACAAGAAAAGCACAAACTGATTAGAAAAAAACCATACAGTCTGATAAAATATTGTTCAAATTGTTCAATCAGGCAATTGGCAGAAGAAGAGATGCAAATAGCCAATAAACACATGCAAACGAATACATCATTATTGGTAAACCAAAGGAAAAAACACACACAAACACACACTCAAGGGGTAACAAACATCAAGCTCACGAAACTGCATCAGCTGGGGTGGAAAATCCCACAAACGGCATTGTGAGAGTAAAGAATAATACACTGGATTGGGAAGGCAACATCAGAGTTTGAAATGATGCACTGGATGGGATCCCACTTTCGAGAATGAATCCTATTGACATTAAGGAGGACTGATTAGTAACAAGTTCTTTTAGAGTACTACCTTGCTGTGGCAAGGATGGAAGTTGTTCCATCACCTGCCAGTAGAGAAAAGAACAGATCAGTTACAAGTGACCAAGTGCCTGCTGCTTATAAAAGAACTATTCTGGAGGGAGGTCTGTCGTCAGGTTCAGAAAAGCATGCTGCCATGGCACTTGGAAACAAACCCAAAGTCATATGATGTGGATGGAGAAAGTGGTAACTATGGGCTTCAAGTCAGGTGCCTCTGGGTTCTTCAAAGAGATGAGGATGGAAGAAAGTTGAGGAATGCAATGAACTATTTAATGTAGCTTTGAATTGTTTCATGTCTTAAAAACTCACCTATTCTCAAAGATATTCTAAATCAATAAAGACCTCAGGAGAACTGGCTGCCATAGTCAATTTGACTCTAGTATGGTGGCTGAGAAAGACCCAGGAGTATAGATAGAAGTTGGCTATAGGTGTCTAACTTACAAAGGCACATTATACTTCAGTTCAATTTAGGGATCTTCCTTGTTTAAAAAAGCAAGCAACCTAAACAGAACTGCCCATTTAAAACATTAATAAATGTTAGTGTAGGGATAGCTTTTAAATATAGCTGTAATGTAATTGTTGAAAAGCCCCAGTCAGGAAAGGTTGAGATGCCTCTGGGAGTAAATTTGCCATGCAAGTTTCCTGGTCTTAGTTCAATTCCTGGAACTCACATATAAAGGTTAAAGTTATTCACTGACCTCCATGAGCATACTGTGGCATATACATGCAGGCACATGCACACAATAATCGGTAATGATAATAATCATTATTATTATAGAAGCGCCCTTACTGGTAGCCAATACAAAGTGGCTAGTCCTGCATTTATGATCAACAAAATCAAACTCAGCGGTTGTTTTTATATATTTGTGCATATGCATACAAACACATGTATGTAATGATAATAATTAGGAAGAAAAGGATGTAAACTTGAGAGTTGGGCAGCACAGGCGGGACTTGGAAGAAGGAGACTTGGGAAGGACTGGAAGGGGGAAAGTGATATAATTATATTTTAATCAAAGTGCATAAAATTAATAAGTAATTTTGTTAAAGTACTAGCCAGAAGAGGGAAAACGAATATGGGAATAAGGATTTTCTAAGTGCTGGTTACAACATATTAATCGGTCTTGGAGTGAGGTGAATGGACTGCAGCTTTGAAATTTGAATTAGAATATAAAATATCAGCGAGCAACATACTCGGTTAGATATTAGTCCATCAGCTTTCTCCAGCACACTGATTTCATACACATGTATCTGTACTTTAGACATGCCCCTTAGCACCTGGGCCCTAGACCCACACCCTCACCACCATTGTTTTTCCCTTCCTGAAGCATTGGTCACTCCAGACCAGTTCTTCTTATTTTTATTTTAAAATGGGAGATGCTGGTTAGAGCAATGCTTCCTTAGCCCCCAAACTTATCTCTACTTTCCTTCTACCAAGCCATATTGTTCCCAGCAGAGAATGCTTAGAAACTGCCACTAACACACGATTTTCTTACTGTTCTTCTAGAACAGGTCCCTTAAGTATAGGGCCACTATCTCTCTTTGTTGCTACTATTTTGATTTCCCCAGGATGCAGTGCTCTTTCTAGGATCCAGTGGTACCATGTTGGCATGAGTGAGTGATCAAAGCCTCTCAATTTCTTACAAGCCTTTGCTTCATAGTTTTATGTTTTTACTTTAACTTATGTTTCTTTCCTCTGTCTATTCCCTCTTTATTATTTGATAAATATTTGTAAGCTTCTTGTATACATTTTACAAAAAAAAGAACAACTTACCAGAGTTGTAAGATCTTTTTCCTCCAGTCACTGCAAATGTTGTATGACAGTGGCTGAGTTTAACTGTTTTCCCATCTCAACTCTCAATAAGCTGCATTTTCCTCTTATCAAATATCAGGACCAATGACAATGTGCAAGAAATAAGGATGATAGAGAAACAGACAAAGTAAAGGAATCGCCAACAAATCTCAGGCTGTGGTAAACTCCTGTAGAACAAGGAACTTAACTTTTTAAACAATGGACCGTGTGCGTATATATCTAAACTCATCAAATTACATCTATGTCTTTGGTTCATCAACTATTCCTCAACAAAGCTACAGAAGGTCAAACAAGAACAACTGAGAGAAAGAAGAAAGAGAAACAGAAGCAAACAGATTTTTAAAGAATTAATGATCTCAAAGCATAAATGTTTATTATTGAAACCTTTGAAAGGAATATATAATATTCATGCCAAATGGCAGGAAGTAGCAAGTCTAGAAATTATCATTCATAGGACACTTGTCATCTAACTATATATAGGAATATTTCACTTAGGTGTAGAATTTATATGACATTATGATATTTATGTCATCTAAGTAAATATGGGAATAATTCACTTAGCTACAAATTTATATGACATGAGATTTATATTTTTTAACTTTAACTTTTACCAATATATACTGAAATATCTAGGGATGAAATAATATGTTTGAGATTTGTTCCAAACTAGTACAGGCATATATGCTTATATGCAAGTAGGTGATACAAGATGAAGCTGACCAGGAACCAAGGGAATTATTAAGTGTAACAGGTAGATGGTATAGTTGAAATATTCCATAATTAAAATCTAAACAGGAGATAACATTCCCAACAACCTACTAAATGTCTCCAGTCACCTAAGTGGCCACCTTGGAGGGCAACTTTCAAATTGTAATCATGGTTTCTGCCTGTATTTACCGTCTTTCTTGATGCTGTAAGTGCATAGCTGACAAGAAGCATCTTGGGGAGGAAGGGGTATTGTGGCTCATGGTGTGAGGTTGCAGCTCATCATGGTGGGCAAGACATGGTGTAGTTTTATAGTGCTGAGAAAGCGCACCTACAAAGTTCTCAGAATCAGGCTGTGGGAAAGGTGAGATTCAGCTGGCTCTCTCCGTTCCCCCTTTTTATTCACACCAGGTTGCCTGTATACATGCTGGTACTATGTGCGACCAGAGGAGCTCACACACAATTTCAATCTCTGTGGAAACACCTTCACAGACACATCTAGAAATGTGTCTCCTAGGGGATTTCTAATCTATCTAAGGAACAATGGAGACTAACCATCACAATGCCATACCTAATGCCCAAGCTTGATTTCAACATCTCCTCCATGCCAGCTCTCCTTCACCTCTAGTATCCCAATCCAGTGTCTGCCAGGAGTGCTGCTGCCCTGGCAGTTTGCTAGGGTACAGGACCTCAAATTTAATTTTGATGCAGTCATGGAGATTTGTAAAAATCAGTTGGAACTGGTTGAGAAACAATAACATACAAAGCGAAAGAAGGAATAACTTTGGGCTTGTAATCCCGGATACTAATGACACTGAGGCAGGAGGCTTGCCTTGATTACAGTGAGTTCAGGGATGACCCTGGTGATTTGGAGAGACACTATCTTTTCAAAAAAGGCACTAAAAGGATTGTGGAGTAGTCAGTGGTGGAGTTCTCATTTCACATGCAGAAGAATCTCAGAAGAAGAGGAGGAGGAAGAGGATGGGAAGGAGGGGGATGATGATGATGACAATGATGATGATGATGACGATGGAGGAATCAAGATGGAAAGGGGTGGTTGCAAAAGCGAGAGGTTAGAAATAAGAAAGTGAATGTAATCAAGAAGAGAAAAAACTCAAGGAGATTATCTTTTAAAGTAAAATGAAATCTCTTAGAAAGTGTCCTAGAACTCTACTCTCAAGTGAGCAGCACCAGCTTGCATTGTGGCAATGACAGCACCAGGTACTGCCCAAGAAGGAACTGCCTCCCTGGCAGGAACTTCTCAGTCCCCTGCCCTAGTGATGCCAGTGTGTATTTGCATGCTTTCCATATGCTTGGTTCATTATCCTAGCTCTGCTTCTCATTTTACTACTGATTGTTCTTAATCTCTTTTGGGTCATGGACTCCTTTGGGAATCCAGCACAAGGCATGGTCCATTTCCCCAGGATAAAGTGACCATAAACACCTACACTCATAACTTGGCATGTCAGTCTTTTATTGCACTAGAATATGCTGACAATAAAGCAATCTCTTTGGTGTCACAAAATTTAAAAGAGCCATTTCCTGATTGTATGAAGAGAAATGCAAATTGTGTGTGCAAGAAGACTCTGTCCACAAAGGAAAAAGACAGTGCTGAGATTTTTGTGTGATCATTTTAGAGCAAAGCAGCAATCTGGTACATTTGTGCCATATATGTGTATAACTGATTTTAACTTTCACAGCTAAGAGGCTTCCTCCTCAAGGAATGTAGTAAAAAAGATTCATTTTGCTCTGTTCCTTCTCAGATGAGGCTAGGTGTCACAAGCTAGAGTTCCTAGTCAGTAAGCTGAGATGATTGACACCTGGAAGTTTATTAGGCAATGCTGTTGGGGTAAGCACTGTGGAGGAGTAGGGCAAGAGTAAGATTGGGTGGAAAGGGGCAATGACAGACAGCATCAAGGAAGCCCTCCCCCGCAGTCTGGTGGAAAAGCCCTAAAGAGGGACCATGCACTGAAGAGTCTAGGCTGTCATCAATCCATGCTAAGGAGCCACTGGATGCAGGTTGCCAGGAGGGTGTGCTCTTGTGGGAGGCTGTGCTTCTTCCTCCAGTCACTAGAAAGAGCAGAGAGTGAAGGAGGGTCTCAGCAGCTCTCCCATGATCCCTTTGTTCATGGATAGGGTCTTGGAAACACCCAGTAGGAGACTTTATCGGTAAACACCATAACCTTCAAAGGCTCTTTGAATTGAATCTTTGGAAAGGCTCTTTCAGTTGTAAATAGAGCCAGTGACCATAGACTTCAAAAACGGTCTGCCTTCATGCTTGGCCTTTTGAAAGTGTCTGCTCTATCATTTTAACTGCTTGACATATGAAGAATTAAAGCTCTACACATTTAAAGCAGGACATGGGACTTAGCTGTCGTTTTCTGTGTGTGCAAGTCTACTCTACCATCCTTCACAAAGAGTGGCTCTTCTGATTTGGTTGCAGAGAGAATGTCTGGAGGCCTCCATTGCTCTTGTTCTTGCCTATATTTTATCTGAACTCAAGGTCTCCTATAAAAGCTCACCTGCAATTCCTGTTGCTCTTTTGGGACTAAATAGTTTCCTAAGCAGGTTTTAAAGAGTTCCTTTAGGTTGTTAATTCTAGATATACACATTAGGTCATCCATGCATATGGGAAGCAAGGTTGTGCTGTGGTCCCACCTGCTCAGATGGTCTGGACCAGCTTTCCTATCCAAGTTGCAAATTAAATGGCTTAAAGCTTGAAAACCTGGGAACTTCCTTTTGAAGCAGAGAAAATTAAAATTGTAATTTTATTTACGCCAATGAACTTCTGGAATAGATATTTAATGCAGCTTAAATCTGTGGCTCTGATCAAGTAAATGAAGATGATCACTTGAGACAACACTCAACATGATCCAGAGTAGAATATTGCAGATATTCCATTCACAGGACAGTGATACTTTCCATGACCAAATCTTTGTCCAGCAGGAATTCTTCTTGGATACCATCAGAAGTACACACAGAAGAAATTTTCCAGAGCAGTTAGAGCTCTTGGAAATTGGTTCTTATTAAAAGAAGAATTTCTCCCTGACTCTTCTGTTTTGGTATTGAGACAACCAATTCCCTTTCACAACAACCGAACATAGAGTTAGCAAGGATGTCTTCTATGTCAACTATAATTCTAAGTGCCTTGTGGTATTGTCTCACAACACACAGTACTCAGTACAGGAAGAGGCCCCCTGATCCCATTTCACAGGCTTGTGTACGGAAGAGAAAACTGGTAGACCATGAGATTAAAAATCTGGTGACGCCCACGAGGTAAGGATGAGGGGAGGGTCAGACATAGGTTGACCTCAGACTTTGTGTTCTGACATTTACTTCATGGTTTTTCAAGAACTTGAGAGGTGACACTGTTAGTTTGCAATATCTGTATATTGAAGGTCTTCAATGGCTTCTTTTTCTTCTTTTAAAGCTATGGTAGCTTAATGAGTCTGTCAACAGGACTTGGGCACAAAGAATCTTGGTGGTTTCTGTGTGCCATGCTGAGCAAGAAAGGAAAACCAAAGATAGCTGAGCATTTTACTGGTATTTTCCATTTATAGGCCAGTTCGACATACACCTAGTCAGACTCTTATGATCACAATGGCAGGGTGTACTACTTAACTTCTACAACAAGAAACTATTTTCAAGAGTAATGTGGGGATACTTACAGAGATCCATCTTCCCTGAGTATGGGAATTACAGGTTTACAATGACAGAACTACATATTACAGGGTTGGAAGTCAAACCTGGGCTTTGAGCATGCTTCCATCCTTAGCCACAAATAAGTTTTGATGTACTCTTCATCTTTTCCATGCACAGAAAAGCTATCTTAAAAGTATTTTTATAATACATTATATCATATATTACATATCACCTTATATATTTTACGTTACCTTAGAAAACATAGTAAATTATTTCATTTCAAATGGATAGTGACTGACCATCCTAACACCCCAGATACTGTTCTGGGATCAGGGAATACAGAGAGATGCAGGAGAGACAGCTGTGAAGTCTGTCTGTCTGTCTGTCTGACATGGATGATAGTGTGAAGGAAACTGTGCTGAGACGGAGAGTCACGGCTGTGGGAAGTACTACTTGTGGTCTCATAATATGAGGTCATAGTCCCAGAAGGTGACACTCAGCAAGGCTGTGATGTCTAAAGAAGAGCAGGGACAAGGCCTGCAGGCAGAAAGTACTCAGAATCTGTGGAAGGAGATGGAGTTAGGCCGGAGGATCAGTTAGCACATCTGATGTTACAGAGCACTGTAGCTCAGGATAGGCCCTTGGGGTATGGGAGCATCTTTTAAACGACTAAAGTAGCTACTATGGGAAGAGTGGGATCTGGAAGACCAACTTGGGAGTGTACCAGTCCACCATTCTATATATATGTATGCTTGTGTTCTGTGTCTCCTCCCACTGTTAGCTAGGATGTCACAATGATATCAGAATGATAATCAATTCTGTGTTGGTGAGCCCCGATAGAAACATCTGTGCAATAAGCTGACATTACCAGAGTAATTACAAAAAACTCAGTATACTGGAAAAAAAAAACATGTTTCTTTTTTGAGACACTCACTCTTTT
>NW_022196896.1:43326527-43331273 GCF_008632895.1 Mastomys coucha
CTCAGAAATCTGCCTGCCTCTGCCTCCCAAGTGCTGGGATTAAAGGCGTGTGCCACCACTGTCTGGCTCACTCTTGATTTTTATAAATTTGTTTGTTTGTTTTATGTACATTTGGTGTTTTACCTACATGTATGTCTGCGTGAGGGAGTCAGATCCATTGGAACATGAATTACAGTTGTAAGCACCTCTGTGGTTGCTGGAAATTGAACCCCAGTCCTCTAGAAGAGCAGCCAATGCTCCTAAATACCGAACCATCTCTCCAGCCCCTCTTATTTATTTTAAAAATAAAGGTTACTAACATGATATAGCGTTTCAGTTTTGCATCAGCTCCTGGAGACAGCGTAGGAGGTGAATCTGAGACAACCTCACCTATGAGCTGAGAATCGGGGAACTTGCCTATGAACTGAGAATCGGGGAACTTGCCTATGAGCTGAGAATCAGAGAACCTGGAGGCTGATTAGTTACAAGTTCATTACGCTATTCTATTTTCAGCTACCTGAAAAAATTTCCATAAAATTTTATTTTTGCACCAGAAGTTAACATATTACTAACATTCACATTATAGTATAAGGTCGTTTAAAATGCATACTTAACTATTAATTATTTTTATATTTAAAAACCCAAGCCATATTTGATTTAGCTGATGAGTGAATGATAATAGAAAAATATCTAAGCTGAAGCAAAAACTATATTAAGATCTAAAATGGAATGTCTAGAAGAGAAAAACATCTGACATTCAATTCTCCTGACTATTTTTTCAAGTACAATAATTTTAATTCTCAGCACAGTAGCTTTTAAAAGGGCTAAATACATATTCCCATTAAGGGCTGCTAGATGTATTATCCCAAATGTACTTAATAAATTGTATCTTCCTTAGAAAGAAAAAAGGTGATGATCTGAAAATTGTTTAGCTTAAACATGCATAATTGATAGGTTCCCTAGTGCAAATAAGTGTCTGATAAATAATTAAATTTAATCTCATTATAAGAGTTTTCATAATGGAATAATTTAATTAAATGAAAGTCAAAAGGGTTTCTAAGGGTTGGAAGATGTCACTGCGGCTATATTTGGCTAATGGTCTGGGGCTACTGAGTGAAGACAGCAATCCACATGGGTGCATGCATTATTTAATGGCTCCCTTTGAGATGGGAGAAAGGGCAGATCGATGATAACTTGTCATTTCATCATTGCTTACAAAGCACATTTAAACAACCTAGGATGTGTTAAAGGTAGAGATCATGCAAAGGAAAAAAACTTAAAAATAAATGTTATATCCATAATATGACACCGGAGGTTTTTAAAATTTTAATTAGAATGTATGTTTCCCATGTATCACTATTTCAATGTTTCAAACCTATTACTAACATAAAAGTAAATAATAAAAAACCCCACAACAAAACCTCATAAGCTACAGCAGAGTCAGGCTGGATCTGGCTCTAAGTGAAGTAATAATGGATATAGTGTGTACATCTGATACTAAAAAATTGATAGCTGAGTCATGAGGGACCCATTAACAAGCTTTCTGAGTGAGCAGGTTTGTGCCTCAAGTCTCCAGAAGCACTTAGCTGAGCTCGAATAGTACAGCTAGGTCCTTATCTCAGTTACAGGTGATCAACATTTGAGAATGAACGGAGAGGCCACTGTTCTTCTATTAGACATTACACTGGCAGCATCCTTTGGTAAAAGTCAAAGGTGCAAGCATCACAAAACTTGAGCCCATTCCTCCTCTTACCTAGTCACATTGCATACACTTCTGGGAAGGCCAGGCTTGTTCTTGACTTTTAAGTTTGATGTAACTTTTGAACGGCAGAGAATGAACCTGCTGGCTTGATAGCTGGTTTTACATCTAGTACAAATAGTCCCTCCAGGAAACCTGAGTCTTGGGACTCCCTACACCTTGGAAAAGGAGGTGCCTTACTTACAAGGAAACTCCCTGTTTTCATCAAGGGCACAGAGATGGATGAGAGATGGAGTACACCCTTGTTCCCAGAGTGATCAATCAATCTTTCCCTTGGTGCTGTTAGAAAGAACCCCACTGAAAATTTAATTGCTGGTTCTCCTGGATGAGAATTTTTTCAGAAAATTATAGATGGCCACACATTTACCCTGCCACTTCCTTTTGCAGTGAGGAAACAAACACCTATGGAAGGTGATTAACTCCAGAATAAATCCCACACCAGGTCTAACAGCCTAGGGATTTTTCTACTATACCTCGTTATCAAAGGAAATGTTTTATGATGATGTGATAAATAGCTGATGTTTCTCAAAATGTGTATTTGTTAAGGAAAATTCAAGTCTCTGTCTCTGTCTTTCTCAGTGTGTGTGTGTCTGTGTTGATGGATCCTAAAGGCTGTGGACATAAATGATGCTGCACTTCGAGCAGGTGCTGGATGTGGGTAGCTGGTAGCAGTCACCATAGACAACACAAACACACAGAATGAGCTGGCTTTGTCTGTCTTTTCTCTGGGTTGCCTCCAAACATCCCCTTCCCAGTAACCTTCAATTAAGACATATGGGATGTCAAACCTGAGCTAATGTGCGCTCTACAGCTGCACTCCTGCACCTGTGAAGTGAACAATGGCTTGTGTTGTCCATGTGAAAGGAGGACATGGGGCAAGGAATCATGGGAATTGGAAATAACTGACATCCCTTTTCAAAGGCACTCTAGGTGACACAGATAGATATCTACCTAAAACTAGCAACTTTTTAAAAAGGTGCATTCTTCTTTTCTGTAGTGTTCTGACAGCTCTTTTAATTAAAAAAAATGAACAAACTGAAAAAACTCTTCACTTAAAGTAATTATATGAACTCTTGTACCTGGTAACTTCTTTTGTTTTTTTTTAATTGATTTAAGTTTAATTGCATTATGATGAGAAAAGTTACGTGATTTCAGTTTATCTGAATTTGCTAACATTTAAAAACATATTTTAAGTAAATAGAATTAAATCACATTCTTGTTTCCCTTTTGTACCGCAGCTCCTCCCAGAGACCCCTCTTCAATAGCTACAATATCTTTTTTTGCCATATTCTTTAAAATTTATAAAATATTATAACAATAAAAATGAGGATTATAAAAGTTGTTTGATATAAAACAACAATCAATTTAACAGTCTTATGTAATGCTTGACTACAGCAATACTGAAAACACATATGTTTTTCTCAATATAAATTTGAAATAACTCCAAACATATTAACTGTATATTTCAAAATAATCCATCAATACTAGTATTTTTTAAATAAACATAAATATATAAAGTCTTTTTGTTTGTTTGTTTGTTTGTTTTGTATTTAGTAGAGCTTAAAATCTTGGCTCTTACTATAGCACAAGCCCAAAATAAGAACAATGTTTAGACATTGGATTTCATTGTAATAAGGCTGTACTTCAATGACCTCCATCGTAGCTAAGCTGAGAGTTGACAGTTCTGCTGCACCAAGGAATGAACTGTAGGCTCGAATTTTGGATACAGATTTCCTGCTATGGTCAAAGCTACTTGACTTGAGTGAGTGTCTTCATTCTCAGCCTACAGAGAACATGTTACATTCATTTAAGAAATGGTGTGTGTATTAAGATGGGCTATCCATAAAGTCATTCACCAACTGTTTCAATGAACAATGGTTCTGCTTGGAGTGTGGCACAGACATTAGGTGAGGGTAAGAATCTGGATCATTGACTGTGATAATTTGGAAAAGCATTCATCTTAGAAAAAGAGTAACTTTTAAAGTCCTTTTCTTCAAACTTGTTACAAGAGTTACAAACTTCAAGCAAAGCATTCAGTCTTACTCTTTGTTGTTCTCTTACAAGCCACCTCCCAAGTTAATTGTCTACATTTCTTTTCGCTGTATAAATACTTTTGAAATATGTAAGCTGTTCTGAAAACTATAGGACAGTGTAAAAACATAAAATAAGTAATACTACTGATAGAGAGGCTGAGATAGAAGAAGCATGATTTCAAGACCATTGTGTGGTACACAGCAAGACACTGTCACATACAAACAAGCAGAAAGTGTATATGGATTGTACAATATTGGACCTATTTGTCTAATTACCAAATTAGAGCGATCATTGGATGACAGTCAACAAATTTCTAATTCCTTGTATGTCACCTCAATGATGCTGGTCTCTTCTTAATCACTGCTAATTTCTTAGCTCCAGCTAACCAGCATCAATAGTCCCAGTAATGCAGAAATTTTGCTTTAGAAGTTCTGGTATCTTGTTAATTACAGCTGATTCTTCAGCCTCAGCTAACCAAAACCACAGAATCTTCACCATCAAAACAACATGGTCCAGATAAGACCTTCCCTCTGAAATTTCACAAGCCAGGCCTCCATCTTCTGCACTCTTCTCAACCTGATCTTCCAAGCTCCTACAGAACATCCCACAGTTTTTTTTTTTTTAAGTTGGTTGAAAACAGCTTACTTTATTTTTTTAAAACTTTTATTGCATTATGATGAGAAAAGTTACATGATTTCAATTTATCTGAATTTGTTAACATTTAAAAACATATTTTAATTAAATAGATTTGAATCACATTCTTGTTTTCCTTTAGTACCACCGCTCCTCCCACAGACCCCCTTCAATCCCTACAATACCTTTTTTGTCATATTCCTTAACATTTATAAAATATAACAATAAAAATAAGTATTATAAAAGTTGTTTGATATAAAACAACCAATTTATCAGTCTTATGTAGATGCTAGTCTACAGCAATAGTGAAAATACATTTTTCTCAATATAAATTTTAAATA
>NW_022196896.1:43332670-43335937 GCF_008632895.1 Mastomys coucha
ATTTCTTTGAGGGTGCTATTTATGTCTTTCTTAAAGTCCTATATCATCATCATGAGAAGTGATTTTTATATCTGAATCTTGCTTTTAAGGTGTGATGGTGTGTCCAGGACTTGCTATGGTGGGAGAATTGGGTTCTGATGATGGCACGTGACCTTGGTTTGTGTTGTTTATTTTCTTATGCTCTCCTCCCCCTCTCCTCCCCTACAATCTGGTTATCTCCAGTGCTTCCTTCCCTGGCTATATCTGACTGGAGCCTTTCCTTCCTGTGATCCTGGTTGTGTCAGAACTCCTTAGAGTCAAGCTGTCTCTGTGATTCTGTGATTCTGGGATCCTGTGATCCTAGGTGTGTTCCAGCCCCTGGGAGTAGAGCTTCCTTTGGGTGTTGTGGGACTGTCTGGGGAGTTTGCACTCAAAGTCTGCTCAGGGCACAGGCCCAGACAGACTGGAAGCAACCCAAGCCACTAGGCTGGTAGAGTTCCTGTGTGCCTGGGTCCAGCTGGTCCCAGCTACTCCCATTGTTGTGACAGATGTCTCCTCCTCACCTCTGATCCTCTGATCCTGGTGTATCAGAGTGCCTTAGAGGGGAGCCACCTCTGGATGCTGTGGGACTGTGTGCAAAATTTGCACCTAAGTTCTGCTTAGGGCACTGGCCCAGACAGACTGGAAACAACTTGAGCCACTGGGCTGGTAGAGTTCTTGTGTGCCTGGTCCTGCTGGTCCCAGTTATTCCTGGTGTTGGGACAGATGTTGTGTCCTCCTCACCTCTCATCCTGGGTGTGTTAGAGCGCCTGGGAGTGGAGCTTCCTCTGGGTGTTGTGGGACTGGCTGTGGAGCTTGTGCCCAAGGTCTGCTCGGAACTTCTTACACAATAGTCATTTTCTGGACGGCTCCGGGACTGTGGAATAACTTGATTTGATAGTGATGCCTTTAGCTCTTTTGCCTCAATACCATTTTAGAGATTTCAAATGATAATCTAGTGAGGGTTTCTGGCCTAAAGCTAACAGTAGTCAGGACAAGTTTTCTGTTCCATCCTCTCTCTGGAGGCCTTTCAGGTTTTATTCTCTGGGGCTTCCATTTTCTAAAAACCACAAGTGGTTAGTGGTGTCTGGGAAGGTGAATGGTAATGAAGAGGTTTTCGTAGACACACAAAGTAGACTGTTCACAGCCAGCTGCTTCCTGTGTAGCTCATAATTAGGGTTTTGTCTTTGTTTCTTCTCCTGTGTGATGCTTAGGTATTAGGAACCGTACAGCACTCTAAAATAAGAGTCTTGGAGAAAGTCATCCAAGTCATAAAAATAATTGGGAAGTCAGATCCCAAATCTTGTCTTCTTTTCCTAACTCAAAGTGTGATGCTTTCTCCAGCACTATAGGCGCATGTCATAAACGTACGTCATAAACATCCATTTTCAGGAAGACATGATGCTTTGTGCTGCTGTGTCTACATATATAAATGTCTCTTTTGTCATTCCAAAAAGATATTTAACAGGACAAAGTGGAATAGCAAAAATAGTCTTAAATCTTAGTTTAAACAGTGACAACAGCAAACCACTTTAAACTCTCTGAAATATTTTTCCTTAACAAGATTGGGAATAGGATTGACTCTTGTCTCAACGTCTCTGTGTAACAGTGTGACCTCAGTGAAGTTTACAGCGCTATTGTGTTTCCTCATCCATCACACTCTAACAAAGTACTATTTGCTTTTATTCTTTAAATCTATAAGAAAAATCCATAGTTAAATTGATTTTATTCTCTCAGGACACTCCAATATTAGTAATAATTTTCAATCAGCATCTAATAGTCTTTACTCTCTGCTTCCATCGCCATTATTTTCTTCACCCTGTGATTACATCTTTGCATACAGGATTAGTGACCCATGACAAATAGGGCAGAGGACAGAAACAAGCATCCCTTTGGCAATTTCATTTCATGTGCTTACATAGTGTGACCATTTGAAATTGTCTGGTGAGATGCCCTTGACCCCGTTCTACAGGCTCACATCCTCTCCATTTCATAAGAGAGTTATTAGAAAATGTAGTTTGTGGTTCAAATAACATCCCCAAATAACACTATACTGTAAAAAAATTCCCAGAAAGTATACAAATAAAACCTCCAAACAGCTGAGCAGATATAATATTGTATGGTGGGATCATTCTCTAATGAGTCCAGTTTGTACTATGCCTCTGTCTTTTCCAATGTCTCTATTTCCTCTGTAACCTTAAATTGATATTCAGCAATAATTTAAATAATGATTTAAATAATGGTAAAAGTCTCCTTAAGCAAGTAATACACTTACTGCTTCCTTAAATATAAAGCATGATATTTGATGAAATTATTTCAGAGATATCTCCCATCTTCTGCAGGTCCTTTCTGAGCTACACCACCACCTAATTTAGGAGTATGGAGATTTCAGTGTTAGACTATTCCTGTAGAACTGTATTTCTTGGGCAATCATATAATGAAGCTGATTTCCTATAATTGGTACATCCACCCAGATTCATGGCATCTAGCCAATGTGCTCATTCCTATGACAAATGTGGGTGCTCACAACTCAAAGTGCAGTCCCTCATTATTAGTGATGATTCATGGGCTATATAAGTTAAACAACAATTGTTGGAGCTGAGATTACATTTCTCATATTGACCTTGAAATGGCCTCAAGTGCATTAGAACATTCTTGGGGTTTATAAACACGAGCACACCATGTATGTGCTATGCAAGACTCACCTTAAGAAGATGTCACAATGTGCTAGAGTCAGAACTATTTGGATGTAGACATCCTGAAGATGGGGGATCTGCAGATGGCATCCTCCCTATCCACCCCCAGGAGTACGTGGCTGTCTCTATGTTTTCTCTACTCAATAGGATCAATGCTTGTTCTCCTTGAAATTTCTGCCCTCTAAGCTTTTTCCTTTTAATTGGGTATGACAAGCAGTCTTTTCTGACACGCTGTGTCTGTTCTTAGCCTGGCCTGCTAGCTGGTTTCCTGTGGGTCTAATAGGGTCAAGGACCTTTTAGACTCTTGACTGTTCTAGACTGGAAGAAATGACTGGTACCAGGCTCCCAGCATCCAGTAGAATTCACCAAAATTCTAAAGAAAGCACAGAAAACTCCAGAGATCAAAATACAATTTATAAAATTATATTTTGATATATAAAATGTATGTTGATGAATTTTGCAAAGCTAAAATTATACCTTTTCTCTTTGGCAAAGTCTATAAAATTTTCATGTTAGTTTGTGTGTGTATATATATATATATATATATATATAT
>NW_022196896.1:43335947-43342624 GCF_008632895.1 Mastomys coucha
ATATATATGTATATATATATATGTGTGTGTGTGTGAAAGAGAGAGAGAGCTAGAGAGAGAGAGAGAGAAAGAGAGAGAAGGAGAGGGAAAGGGAGAGGGAGAACATCACTATACATGTGCCGTGGGGTACTTGTACAGATTAAAGCACAAACCAGGTATTGGTCCTTGCTTTCTGCCTTGTCAGGGTCTCTTGGTTGTCACAGTGAACTCCAGGATAACTGTGTATGATCTTCCAGGGACTGCTCTCAGTTTGTCTGCCATCTTGCTGCAGTAGTACTAGGATTACAGATGTGTGCTTCTGTATCCGGCCCTATCTCAGGTCCTCATGCTAACCTGACATCCTTAACCCACTGAGTTATCTCTCCAGTCAGCACATTAAATTATTATGTGTTCTGAAATATAATTAAACATCTTCCCTTCAAGGAATACACTAAAAGGAAAGTATACTCTGTGCACAGTCAAGAGTTAGACATTTCACTCATCTAAAGAATAAAACCTGTCAGGTTCCTGTGCAGATTTGGATATTCTTGGTCATGCAAAAGTATCTTCTTTAAGCTGGGCAGTGGTGGCGCATGCCTTTAAACCCAGTACTCAGGAGGCAGAGGCAGGCAGATCTTTGTGAATCTGAAGCCAGCCTGGTCTACAAAGTGAGTTCCAGGACAGCCAGGGCTACACAGAGAAACCCTGTCTGGAAAAAAAAAAAGCAGACAAAACAAACAACAAAAAAGTAACTTCTTTGAGAACTGAATATTTCACTAGCCTCTTAATATACTCATGTATTTATTGCATGTGTGTGTGTGTGTGTGTGTGTGTGTGTGTGTTGGAATTACTATTCAGTATTCTAACCATAAATAAGAATGCTTGCTGGAATAGACTAAAAAGGCAATAATATTCCAGAGACCACTGGCCAGATCAGCACAGCAAGGATGGATTAATTACCAATGGTAAAAAAGAATCCAAGGCCAAAATTCTGAGAAAAATTCAGCAGCCAGGCTGTCTGTGGTGGCAGGCAAGGTGTAGAGAGCATGTGACTGAATTTGATATGACAACTTTTTTGCTTGTTTTGCTAGGATATCTGGGTTGTAGGAATAAGACCGCAAAAAGGAATATGACATCATCTGTTCCAGTTGCCGTACTATATAATGCTGGATAATAGGAGTATGCATTTAAAAGCTAATCAGAAACTTTAGTATGAGCTAAAGCAATTGTTGTGGGTAATTTCCTTGTATAACCATAGAATGCAAAATACAGTCCTTAATAATGTGGTTTTATAATTCTAAGAGAACTTTTGGATTCATTCATGAAGATGTTAACAACTAAAATAAAGTTAACATTTACATGTGAAATATCCTTGAGTTGTAGCTTAACAAGGGGAGAGGCCACATGAGGGTAGGGAACTTGATATAGGATAGGAGTTCTCTGTCTCTGGGTCACGACATTTTTAGGCAGGGAACTGGATGTAGGATTGGGGTTCTTTGTCTCTGGGCCATGACATTTTTGGAGGTCAAACAACCCTTTCACAGGTGTTGCCTAAGATCATCAGAAAACAGATATTCACATTATGATTCATAACAGCAACAAATTACAGTTATAAAGTGGTAATGGAAATAATTTTATGGTTGGATTTACCACATGACAAACTGTAGTAAAGGACAGAGGCATTAGGAGAGTTAAGAGCCGCTGATGCAGGGTGTATTTAGTTCACAGGACCCATCACGTACAGAGGACTGTGGTCTGGAGGAGAGAGGGTTGGGACAGTAGCCAGCATAGAGGAAGAGGAGTAGACTGCTTCACCAACCTCTACCTAATAGGAGAGCTGGTCTCAGGGAACATTAGTCTCGTTGTAGGAAAAAGTTCAGCTGACATCTTGTTTGAACAGCTTTTATATGTCCTCCCTTGGTGTTTCCAAACTAATTCTGCAGAATAGAGGTCTGCTTTACCCAAGCAACTTTGCCAACATCAAAATCAGAACCCCAGAATTCTGTTTTATAAATCAGAAATGTACCTTTCTATGTCTAAGCTCCATTAGTGTTAACAGTGATTGGACTTGTTTGGCTTTTTTTTTCTTTCCTTTTTTAAAATAAGTTGTTTTCAAGAAAGTGATGTCATATGCATGACTGAAAATGTTGTCCTACTTATTATGCATTTGAAGAGGAGAGAGTCAAAAAGAGACATTCAAAAGAGGTTTGGATGCAGAATAAAATATGTGAAGTAAAGCCCTGAGATTTGCTTGAGATGGACAGCTCAGTCACAGGGATCCTAAAGCACTTGAGATAGGGGCTGAGACTTTGTTTCTCTCTCCTTACAGCTCTCAAAACTACTGTTCTCCCAAAAATTGCAGTATCC
This sequence comes from Mastomys coucha, assembly GCF_008632895.1. NCBI lineage: Eukaryota > Metazoa > Chordata > Mammalia > Rodentia > Muridae > Mastomys > Mastomys coucha. The sequence goes on from NW_022196896.1 coordinate 43,338,294, forward strand.
CCGCCCCCTTCCTTTTTCCATTTTTTAAAATTTTTATTTTTTTTTTATTTTTTTGGCTGTTGGAGTTGTCCTCACTGTGGCTTCAGATGGGAGTTTATTCGAGGCAAATCTTACTAAACTACAGCTCATGGGCTCTTTCCTTCCGTCCTGTGGTGTTTGGTTAGCTATTTTCTACTCCCCTGCTGTTTAATGACCTGGTTGTAGTTTTGTTTTATGGGTTTTCTTTTAGATGATCAAGATTAAAAACAAGAGAGAATAAATTTCTGAGGCATCATGCCAACACACACACAGAAATAGACTCGAAACAGTTAAGATAAGGCTGCTGCCTGGAAGGCTACTGTATATGCCCACACCCCTCCCCAATATATGCTAAGACAGCCTCTCCCTTCATCTCCATTGAAGCTACTGATTGGAAAATTTACAATGTCAGTACACAGGATGCAGGTACAGCTCAACATATATGTTGAAAACGTAAAGATAGGGAGAACTGGTACTTTCCCCCAAAGCTTTTAAAGACTAGACCACTAATATAATTTATGTCTTGAGGGAAGGGTCTCATGGGAGAGTCAGCCTTGGCTCCTGACCGTGTTTTCATTGAATGAATAAGCTGAGATGGGAAAGGAAGTTTTTAGTGCACAGAAGGGGTGACTGATGGACAGACTAAAATGGGTTTCCCAGAAATAGCTTTGATTAGTTCTGTTTGATATCTTGTTTGTTTACATGAAGAGGGAAAGCTCAAATAATTTTTTTCCAAGAACAAGTGTTAACAAATGTATTTAATATAACATCAGTTACTTTGTTAGTGAGACCAGCCCCTGTTGTCTTAGGGAATGAGTTGTTTTGTTTTGTTTTGTTTTTTGTTGTTTTTTGTTTCATTAAAAAAAAAAACAGAATGAAAAGGCAGAATAAGATTTACATCATTGTCACAAAACTGACTCCATGTCACAAATTTTAAATGTACACAATTTCCATTGTGTAGAAAAACTGTAATGCAAAAATGCATGAATAAGATCACTCTTCCAGGCATACGCTTTTAGAAGCCTCCCTTTTATCATCCAAACTCAGTGAAGACTGGGAGGAAAACTCAGCAGAGAGCATAAACTACACAAGCTACAGGATCACGCTGCAGCCAAGTCTACCCCATCAACTCAGCAATTTCCCCCCATCGGAAAAAGGAGGGCAGTTTAAATTTAAGAAAGAACATCTGTTTTTCATTGGAGGCGCATTCAAGTGTTCATTAAAGTGTCCTAGACGCCTTTTTCTTGTTCTATTTCACAATGGCCTGCCTTTCTAATAGTCTTGCAAGTTCAGCTGTGACTTAGAAACCTCAGTCACTATGGTATTTCCTTTGAAAAATGCCAGAAGAACTGAAGGGAAAGCCGAAATCTTAAAGTACAGTTGCAATTTTATTACCAGGCATCTTTTCTGTACTTCCTAGGGGTGTTTATTTTCTTCAATTATTCAATCGGCTTCACTGAACTTGAAGACCCAGGGGTCCCCTCCCGTGTCTACCAGGAGGCTGAGAAGGGCCCAGCTTGAAAGCGGTTGGTGGCATTAGCTCCTTTGATGGACATTTTCAGTCACCTTTTGTAGAAGGCAGCCCAACATGGTTCATAAGGAATGGGTCAAGTCCCATTTTTTTCCAGATTCATTTGAATATATAATTCATCCAGAATGTCAAAGCCATCATTTTTCAAAAATCTCCTTTGTGGGTTTTTTTTTTTTTTGAGAGCATTAGACCACTAAAATTAACAAATGAGCCTGGACATTGACTTCTGTAAGGAAAGGGAAATAGTCCTCTGCGCTTCTTGGGCAGGCTTGATTCATTTTAACCAGTAAACTGCATCTAAATATAACTCAAACAGGTTTACTTTAATAAATGACTAAAATATATCTAGTTGTCTGAGCATTCAATGAAGCTGGAAGAAAAGTATTTTTAAAGAATGCTGTTAAATACCCTCCAAAATTAACATCTTTGTAAGCTAGACAATTTTGGTAGGATTGTTGAATATGCTAAATTACAAAATATCTGTTCGTGAAATACAGATTTATTTGGGGCTAAAAAAAGCACAATCCAATATGGAGTAGACCTTTGCTAGGATTCCTTGGTGTAGCAAATAGCTCAAAAATGGTATAAATGGGGAAGTAAGAGTCTGGCACATAGTAGGTCCTCAGTAAATGTTAGACGTCAAACCCTAAATGTATTGACTAGAGAGATGGTGGTGATGTTTCCCAAATCATACTATGTCATGGAAAGACTTAGCATTTCTGTTAGTGTTTCTGACCCCTCACACAGTAGGCCCTTTACATAGAACACAGTTCTTATGTGGGTACCACTGCTCCTTCAATATTCCTGGAGCTTAAAAATAAATCAAACTGTAAATCAGAGAATATAAACATTTATGATTAGTGTTTAAAATTTGGATCGTGTGGGCAAAAGATACATTATATCTTAGTTGTTGGCGTTATCAATACAGCCAAGTGCCCTGCGGCAGATTGTTATGAACATAGGAGCTGATGGAAAAGGGTGTATGCATATGCATCTTTATACATAGAGAAATAAATTCATATAGTAAAAATAATTTAAAACCACCATGAAGTCATGCTTTAGTATCATGGTCTAGGCTGTTTAAATTTTATTTCATATAAAAGTATTAATCCCTAAAATAAAATTTGTTCATCTTATTATAAAAGATATAACTAGTGGCCTCCTAAAAGGTCCACTAATACCTTATAATATCAGAAGTATTTAAAATTTGTTTTACTTGTGTGTGTGTGTGTGTGAATGTGAGTACCCAAGGAGGCCAGAGACATCAGATCCCCTGGAGCTCAAGTCACAGGCAGTTATGAGCTACCAGACATGAGGCTGGGACCCAGACTTAGGTCTCTGGAGGAGCCGAGGGTGCTGTTAGCTGCTGAGCCATCTCTCCATTCACAGTACCTTGCCATTAACAGATGCTCTCTGCTAAGCCTTTTGCATTAACTATCTCATTTGATTTTCCCCCCTATAACTGTAGGAGAATCGTAAAGAAAGGTCAGTCATTATCCTCGTGCCTGTTAAAATTGCAGGAAACTGTGGTTCAGAGAAGTGGTGTGCAACGCAGAATCTCACACAGTCTGTCAGGGGCAGAGTTGGAAGCCTGAATTCACAACCTGCATATTGAGAACCCAGTAGTAGAATACAATGAAGTGGGCTAATGAATACTGGGAAGCCTATATTAAACTTTTGAGAGAGAGAGAGAGAGAGAGAGAGAGAGAGAGAGAGAGAGAGAGAGAGAGAGAGAGAGAGAGAGAGAAAGAGAGAGAAGTTGAGAATAGGATGAAAGCCATAAATCAGTAATGTTTGGAATGGTGCCCTGAGTCATCTCCCTGATTTGGGCTAAGAACATCCAATTGTGTCATGTCTAGAAATAACTCATGCTAAATAATTTATCCCCTTGGGGAATACTGGAGCCAGCCCATCTGGGATGCCAGCCAAGGAGCTGTTATCCCTGAAGCCAACCAGGTCTGAGACTACAAGGTTTCCTGAAACAGCCAGAAATGGAGAAGGGTCTAAGCGAGTGTGGAGTCGGCACGGAGGGCAAGCAAAACTACCTGAGTCATGTGAGAGCACTGCCAAAAGGCAAAGTGGGGGATAAAGGAGCAAACAAAGCCAGAGTGAGAAGCAGAGAGCAGCAGCAGCAGGAGGAGCAGCAGAACAAAGAAGCAAAACCTCCAGGGCACAAGGTCAGAGGTCAGGGTGGGTTGCCTTCAGCGTTTCAACAACATCTTTATAGTCAAGATAGACATCCCAAACTCTCCAGGATATAAGAGAAAATTTGCTAGTTACAGATAACCTGGAACGTTCTATTTTATATAGCCCTCTCTCTAATATTAACTTGGATGCTCGAAGTCTATTAATTCCTCTCTTGAATATAGATCCTATCCTCTGAGCTCTGTTAGATATATAGAAGAGATAAGACATAGTCCTTACTTCTAACGCATACGTTTTGGTAGGGAGAGGAGGGCGATTTCTCTGCCCGTGTTCCTCTCTCCAGAGTTTACACTTACTGAGCATCTTTCTCACATGGCCCATGCAGAGATCATGCCTAACAGTTCTTCTGTTCACATGTCTCCTGACCACAATACTCTCTTTAGTCTTCCTTTTGCTTCCATGCTACTCTGGGCCCCCAAACCAGACCCCAAATTCCTAATGTCCCTGTTCATAGATGACTTAGATCTCTGGCTATTTAGACACATAGACCTTATTTTTCACACAGCTAATTTCAGAATACAGAGAGAGAGAGAGAGAGAGAGAGAGAGAGAGAGAGAGAGAGAGAGAGAGAGAGAGA